>NC_058082.1:348309214-348615528 GCF_014858855.1 Bufo gargarizans
ATTTAGACAGAGATCTGTCTCTGGAACCTGAGACCTAAGAAGAAGAAGCATAAGGCACAGCTTCCTTCTTCACTCTAATCCCTTCTCAGATGCTCCTAGAACACTCTAGAGCTAGAGGTGAAGCCAGCCACCACCTAGCAACTTTCTGCAAACGGCTGCGTCATGGTTAGTTAACTCAGTCACTACCATACAGAGCTATGCAGCAAATGCAACTCAACCATAATCAGAACTGCATGTAAACATGCACAGATTTTGTAGTATGATAATGGTGCACCAAATATCAGCAGCACACTGGTAACATCCACTACTATGGATAATAACTTTTACATTCATCTGTACACTTGTGTTAGATCCTGGTTTCTGGATCGTTTGAATTCTAGCACTCTTCATTCAATGCAAAATAATCCTTCATTGTGGTCATTTTCGGCGAAAAAGGATTATTTGGCATTGAATGAAGAGTGCTGTGGTCCTTTTATGCATAATCGCCAAGCTCATGTGATAAGCTACAGATGTGGCAGGGTTAACACGCATGCTTTATGAGACATGTTATCTAAACTAAATGCAACTAAATGCGTCAAGCAATTGCTTTTCAATGGCTTTTGTTTCGAGATAACGCAATGAGTTAAGGAATTTGAGTTAAGAGTGCGAGTGTTACCCCTGCTACATCTGTACTTTGAATAGAAAACTGCCACAAGGTGTGTCTCTTTGTAATCTACAAAATAAGTTCTTATTAACTGAATTATATGCATGTTACTGATAAGGAACCTTGGACAAATAGCTAGAGGTGTTGTAGACATTGCATTGACAAACCCATATAGTGGGCCAGATTTATCATGACTCTGACAGCTCACTCCACTTTAACATATGGCTAAGGGCTCTTTCACATCTGCGTTATTGTCTTCCGGCATAGAGTTCCGTCGTCGGGGCTCTATGCCGGAAGAATACTGATCAGGATTATCCTAATGCATTCTGAATGGACAGTCCGTCCTTCAGGATGCATCAGGATGTCTTCCGTTCCGGAACGGAACGTTTTTTGGCCGCAGCAAATAGCGCAGCATGCTGCGCTTTTTGCTCCGGCCAAAAATCCGGAACACTTGCCGCAAGGCCGGATCCGGAATGAATGCCCATTGAAAGGCATTGATCCGGATCCGGCCTTAAGCTAAACGTCGTTTCGGCGCATTGCCGGATGCGACGTTTAGCTTTTTCTCAATGGTTACCATGGCTGCCGGGACGCTAAAGTCCTGGCAGCCATGGTAAAGTGTAGTGGGGAGCGGGGAGCAGCATACTTACCATCCGTCCGGCTCCCGGGGCGCTCCAGAGTGACGTCAGGGCGCCCCAGGAGCATGGATGACGTGATCGCATGGATCACATGATCCATGCGCATGGGGCGCTCTGACGTAACTCTGGAGCGCCCCGGGAGCCGCGCGGACTGTAAGTATGCCGCTCCCCCGCTCCCCACTACTACTATGGCAACCAGGACTTTAATAGCGTCCCGGCTGCCATAGTAACACTGAAAGCATTTTGAAGACGGATCCGTCTTCAAATGCTTTCAGTACACTTGCGTTTTTCCGGATCCGGCGTGTAATTCCGGCAAGTGGAGTACACGCCGGATCTGGACAACGCAAGTGTGAAAGAGGCCTAAAGTCAGTTTTAGACAAGTCAGATTTATGATCGGCCCTTTAAGACTGTAATAAATGTGGTTTGACGGTAGCAGTTTATCTGTCAGTAAGCAGCTTTACAAAAGTCGCACATATTTACGAAAAAGTCAGACGTTTTTATGAAAAAGTCGCATGTTCTATTAAAAAGTCTCATAAGATAAGCATGGTCCTCACTGGAGTGAAATTGCGACTTTTTTGCGATTTTTTTTGGCGACTTTTTAAATAGTCCCAATAGTAAATCTGTCTAGAGATTCATTTACATAAGAAAACACGCCCACTTTCAGAAAACTGGTGAGCATAGTGCAGAGCAGAAAAAAGTCGCAAAAATGTGCGCAGTTTTAGCGTTTGCGCATTGTTTGGGGACTTTTTCACTCCATTATTCTGACCTGAGCTAATGATAAATCTGGCCCATTGTGACTAAAGGCTCCTTTACATTGCCCGATGTAGCAAGCAAAGGAAACGTTCCCTCCTGACAATCGCTTGCTCGTCAGCGGAGGAGACCGCTGCCTTTACTAGATAGGTCATCAATATCTGATCAGTAGGGATCTAACTTCTGGCACCCAATAGCTGTTTGACGAGGCTGTGGTGCTGGCTTTTCTAGGCCAGTGACATCACGTTCATCAGTCACATGGCCTACACGCAGCTCATTCCCATTCAAGTGAACTGCCCTGGGCTGCAGTACCAAGCACAGCCGCTATGCAATGTATGTCTCTGTGCTTTGTATATTGTGTGGAGGCCGCAAGGCTCATCAGAGTGCCAACAGCTAGGTACCAGGAGTCAAACCCACACCGATCAGATACTGATGACCTATCCTGAGGATAGGTTATCTATATTGTTCTCCTGGAAAACCCTTTTAAAAGGTTTATCCTGTTTTATCCAAAAACAAGACAACGATCGGCTGCAGCTGTCATATGTGTTGTTGGGGTGTCTTTGTTGCAGCCAGGTAAGCAACGCTCGTTGGGGGAAGGAGGGACCAGTGCGGTGGCGCTTGATCAAGTAGGTAAGTAAGACATCCAACAGATTTTGCTGCATACATTTCTGCACCTGAAAATTGGTACCATGTATCTGAATGATAATCACAAAAATCCACGTGCTGGCCGCCAAAACAACTCCATTAAAATGAATAGAACTAATTTTCATTTGCAGAAATCTCTGTAACAAAATCTGCCACGTGTGAATGCCCCCGAATGCTGCTTTTTTTAATGCTATTTCCGTGTATTGTTGAATTTTTGTTGGCACCAGACAACCCTTTTAATAAATAGCACAGATTTGCACATTCTGTACAAAGCAGTTAATGTTCAGATTAGGCCGGTAATAGTCCTATTTTACATGTTTACATGATATCCGCTATATTTTTATTCATGCCTTGCCTGTCATTTATAGAGAACTGACATATTCTGGAGTGTATTTACAGGTATTACTTTACTTTTATACGTTTATGTTAAGCAAACACAACGGCAGCAGTGATCACAAGGGATGTCTCCTGTACTGTAGCCGTATTACTTGTTTGTATTAGATTATGTCGATGCCTGAACAGAAAGTCAAGACCCGGCACTCAATGAGATGCATTGCTGTATTGTTACTGCAATCGCTGCTCCATGGTCCTCTGTGGACAATAAATTCATTCTCTTTAATGGAATTGTTCCCCTGCATCTGCTCTCAGCTTCTTACAATGCAGAGCAGGTGGGGGGAGGAACAATCTGTCAGTTTTTCCATTGAAAACTGCTCCACAGTACATCAATATGAATTGCTCCCAAACCTGTCTGTTGGAACAGTTCATGGATTGGGCCAAAATTGGTGCTTTCGTAAAATGGCTTTACAAGTGGAAGCAGCTTTTCCTCAATGTTATTTTGCTTTGCTCAAATTGTCTGTGGCCAATTTAATCCACTATAATACTCTCAATCCAATTTAGCTCATATTACAGCTGCAGGTACTGGATAATGAGGATTATACACACTGTGCTCTTTCACAGATACAGAATAATCTGATAGTAACATTTATATAAAGATTATATCACATACCATGTTGCCATTGTAAAGAGAAAGAAAGCAGGTGTGCAAGCCTCCTTCTAGTTTTGCATGCACGACTGGACGTTTATTGATACAAAAATGTATTAAAACAGACAAAACATATATTAAAATAAGAAAAAATAAAATAAATAATGCAATAAATATATAAAAAAATATATAAAAATATAATTACAAAACATCAAACATGAATGAATTAAAATCCATATATGGGCATAATTCTATATTAGATTGCTGTACATGATTATATAGAACTAAGCCCTATGTAAACTTGAATCCAATAACAGTAATACTTCATACTACTATCATACCGTTTGTAGTCACTATAGTATATCAATTCATAAAAGTCACTGACTTTTATGAATTCATATACTATAGTGCAGGGGTAGGCAACCTCCGGCACTCCAGCTGTTGTGAAACTACAACTCCCAGCATCCATACTTGCTCTGCTCTTCTAAGAACTCTCATAGAAATGAATGGAGCATGCTGGGAACTGTAGTTTCACAACAGCTGCAGTGCCAAAGGTTGCTGATCCCTGCTATAGTGACGACAAACGGTATGATAGTAGTATGAAAAAGTTACTTTTAATGGATTCAAGTTTACATAGGGCTTATTTCTATATAATCATGTACAGCAATCTATAATAGAATTATGCCCATATATGGATTTTAATTCATTCATTTTTTGATGTTTTGTAATTATATATTTTTTATATATACTGATATATTTTTATTTCATAGTTTTTTATATTTTTTATATGTTTTATCTGTTTGAATACATTTTTGTATCAATAAACGTCTAGTCTTGCATGCAAAACTAGAAGGAGGCGTGCACACCTGCTTTCTTTCTCTTTGTAATTGCTCATATACTGGGTGACCCAGTAAGGTAGTAAACCCCCAATATCCATTGCATCCTGGTGTGAGCCCTTTACATATTTAAATACATGTTGCCATTGTGTATACATTGCAGACAGCTTGCTGGATATCAGTAACAGATATGTAGCACCAGCTTCATGAATTTTTAACCATATCCATCGTCGCTCTGCTGCCAAGTTCTGTATTAATAAGAATCTCAAGGTCATTTTGTCTAAACTGGTGTGCAATGAAGACTTAGAATAAAACCAACTAAATTACTACTTTACTGGAATTTTTAGAATCCTTTACTTTGGCTCTGTCAATGAGAGTGTGTAAATTGTAGAATATCTATTTTCTCTGGGAAAGATCTTGAAATTCCTAAAAGGCGAATGCACACGGCTTTGGAACACGGACGTGAGCGGTCCGTGGTATCCCGGCCTAGCATCCTGCTGAGAGCAGGAGCGCACGGCGTCATTGGTTGCTATGACGCCGTGGGCTTCATGCCGCCGCTACACTACAGTAAGGGTTTTTCCCATCTGCAAGTTTGTGGTATGTCGCTATGATCATATTCCCCAAATATCAGATAGGAGCAGGTCCCAGAGTTTAGATCTACACCTATCTCCAGATCTGGGCCTCCGTAGTGAAGAAGAGCACACTGTGCATGCATAACGTCCACTCCATTCTCTGCTATGAGGCTGCTGAAAACAGCCGAGCCATGTGTTCGACTATTTTTAGAGGTCCCATAATAGGAAATGGAGAGCGAGCCATGCAAGGACAGCGACCTTTCCGTTTGGCGCTATAGGACTGCTGGAACCAGCTGAGCCACTGCTTGGCTATTTTTAGAACTCTTATAGCAGTGAATGTGCGGCTGATCTTTCTTCACTTTAGGGGTCCTATTCTGGAGACAGGAGCACAACTATTTGACTTTTGTGGCAAATCCTAATGATATGCCATAAATGTTAAGATGGGAAGACCTCTTTTTGCCTCCAAATCACAAAAATATGCTGCTGGATAGTGGAAAGTTCATTTTGCACTGAAAAATCTGCAATCTAATCAACAAAATCTGGTAACAGCCTGTGGCAGTGGAGCTGCCAGAGGGATATATGAGGACTATTAAAATGGTGTATCTCGCCAAGGGGAAGCTGGATGAGAATAAGAAAGGCTGGAAAAATAGGGTTTTCACTCTGTCATCAGCAGCCAGGCTGGTAATGAAGGTAATTAGAAACCAGCTGAGGAGCTCAGGTAAAGGTGGGCTAAGCTCCTCAATCAGGGCTCCCAGTCTGGAGAAGGTGCAGGCTGTGCCATGGCCTGTATGGGGTAAGCACTGAGTTGTGTTTTGGAGAGCTGGGTGGTAGACCCAGATCCCGACAGAGAGGGGGAAATACTGTGTAGTTAGTGGCCAGGTGGCCGAGGGTTTATGATTTATGTTTTTGTCCACTGTAAAAGTGACAATAAAGCTGGTTGTGGCCAGTTTGCACCAAAGTCCTTACTGTTGGCATAGCTTCTTGAACAGTGCAAACCGCCTAAGCTGAGAGGACGGCGATCATGGAGAGCTACGGTAAGTGAACCCGAGTTGTCATACAGCCTCAATTTTTTATGTAAATGGTCAGCCAGCCAGCCAGCCTTAAAAAAATAAGAACAAACTCAAGTTTCTATAAGTGTTTATAGGCTTGTTCGGTTATTGCAGTTCACAGCCCACTGATCAACTATTTTTTTCAGCATCACAGCAACAAGGCTAGGTTGATTCCTCCATGATTGTGTTGGTCTGGTTCCCACACCAGGCACCTATTCACCTCCTCCACATACTCCTGAGACAAAACTAGGCAGAGCGTTGCTTCCACTTCTCTCCCTGCCACTTCCACTCCCCTCATATGCATAAGGTGAAGCCTTGCCATGCGGTATTACAACTCTTCAGCCTGGGCGAGAGTCGCCACACAGCCGATCAGTTGCATCAAACAGCAAACATCCTGCTGGCTGTCTTCCCACCATGTCCAAATGGTCAAGGGGAAGAATATTGGGAAGAATATCATAGCCATGCTGCATTTGGGTGAAATAAAACATGTTACCTGCATGGCACATGTGATAAATGTAGTGATGCAATGCTTATCGAAAAAGTACTTTGGCTGGTAGAGGGTGCTGGACATGTCCATAACTGTCCTTGCATCTCAGCTATTCTTATTCTTATGTGGCAAGGAACTCCCTCCTGGACTTTCAGTGACATAACAGTCTGTCATTATGTCGATTGATCCGTGACATTGCAACTTGCTGGAATTCCCCCTTGCATATGCTGGAGCACCTGTACAAGCAGCATAAAGTGCTGAATGTTCTCATCATGCACCAAAACACCTTAGCAGGGAGCATGTGTTTTGAAGTCAGGCAGTGGCAGCTCATCAGGGATGCGTGTCAGGTACACCAGATTTATCTGTGGCATGAACGATGTCATCCCCTTGATAGTTAGATTAGAGCAAACGCTCAAGTTGATGCAACAAAGGATGGCAGAAGAAGAACAGCTTTCACATTTTGCAAGTGCCGTGTAGGAGGAGGATGAGGAACTACCATTAGAGGGGGAGGAGTCCGTGGTGCAGGAGGAGGAGGCTGTTGCTGATAATGACACTGACCATGATGACCAATGCGGGGCAGAGCCAGAAAGAACTGGGTCCTCGGGCATGCTGGCAAGTAATTATCATTGTGTGCTTGCTTATGTCCTGACAAGCATATATTTATCATCAAGAAATCTGATGATTACTAGATAGCTATACATTTAGACCTTCACATGTTTTCCTGATGTTGAAAGGGAGGCCAAATTGCTGTAATATCAGGATACACTGTGTATGCAGGTTGTTGCAACTTTTGGCAAGCAGATACCTGCCGCCCATGTGTATTACCATAGGCTTCTCTCGGCCCCCCATCAAGTCACTCCCTCGCGCCATCTCTGCTACCAAAAATAGCAGAAGCTGAATCAGTAGCCAGTTCAGTCTCATTAACATGATGGAACTTTACTTGCCACTCCAGGTTGACGCAAATATGTAAACTGAGATGTAGCGCCTCAACAACCAGGTTCACTCCTACCTGGATTGTGGGCTTTCTCCAGCATGTGTGAGATGGGGAAACAGCTCTCATTGTGTGAACACAGTGTTTGTGTAAATAAAGTTAAATGATCTAGACTGATATTCTTCTCTTTGGCCACAAGATGCCACTGTTTAGTAAGAATAGCTAAAAAGGGTTGCATTCCAATATTCATCTGATCTTAAAATAAACTCTCAATGGTGGAGTTACAAGCCTGGAAAGGAAGTGAAGGATCCTCCATCTTAGAGTGAAGCTGAGAGTGACAAAATCACAGAATAAAGTGGTCAAAAGGCAAAAGATGCTCAAAACCCCTAATACTAAAGTGCATTTTTACCCGGGGGAGCAAATCCTGCCCCTGTGGTCCGTTTCTAACAGCAATCCCCTGCAAAAATGCATACAATGGAGGATGCCAGCAGCGGACATCATGTACCACAAAAACACCCTACACAGGTCTTAAAAGCAGAAAATGCTCAATATGCTGTAGTGCTGTCACTGATGGTGTTGCAGAAAACTAGAAGACACAAATATAGATCCGACTGACTTGATCCCAAACTAAGGAACATAAGGGTGAGCCCTATAAGAGCCCTAGAGCTCTCTCTGACTGCTCAGCCCATGCAAAGATCTTTATGATAGATAATTGCATGCCCTCGTAC
This sequence comes from Bufo gargarizans, assembly GCF_014858855.1. Classification (NCBI taxonomy): domain Eukaryota; kingdom Metazoa; phylum Chordata; class Amphibia; order Anura; family Bufonidae; genus Bufo; species Bufo gargarizans. The sequence continues at coordinate 348,317,473 of NC_058082.1, forward strand.
CTAGACTGTGTGACACCTGAAAACCCTATAATAGTGAGGGGACACGACCACCGGCTCCCTACACTTAATATGGAGGGAGTCAGGGTCACCTAGGATCAAGCCAACAGGAAAACACAAATAAAGGAACAGACTTAACTGAGGAACCAGCAGTTGCAGCATCTAGCAGTGAGCACAATCCAGGAAGTTGAATAAACCGCAAAGTGATGCAGTATGGGAGGGGATATAAAGGGATGCAATCAGTGCAACTAGATTACAGCTGAGAGAGGGAAACGAGATGACAAAACGAAACCAAAACAAAAGAATCTCAAGCAAGAGGTACTGAAGAACGTCTGTCAGAGGTTCTCAGAGATCTGACGGTGACAAGTGCATTACTAACTGGGGGAGCAAATCCTGCACATGTGATCCGTTGCCAACAGCAATCCCCAGCCAAAAATGCATACAATGGAGGATGCCCACAACGGACCACATGTAAGACAAATGTGCGGATGGGGCTTATAAGAAACAGAAAATCACTGAAAATGGTGCACTAAAATGGTAGATGCAATTGACAATATATGGCTAAACCCTCACACTGATATTAAAATGAGACTTTCGCTAATATATTCTTATATCAAGAACATACCGGAGCCCACGCATCCTGTTAAGGTATCTCAATGTGGCACGGGCACGTGGCACACTAACCTACCTATGCCGTATGGACACACAGTCAGCAGCTCCCAGTTACCTCCAGCGTGAAATTACATATACAATGGGAGGAGGGAGGAGGCTGGGAGTCCCAACTATAACTGGGTCATGTGATGCAGGCTGCCCAGGTGCACCTGAATGTTACTGTCACGAGAAGGGGAAAAGGGAAGGTGCAAACTGACTTCACCCACTCCTCTGTCCCTGCCTACTTGCACTTACCCGTCCTAGGCAACGGAGGTCAACTGGGCGGCGATCCCTAGCCTGCGTAAGTGTTGAGGGACAAACAAACAGACAAATAAAGAGAGTTTGAACTAGCAAGGTCAAAACCAGGAGGAGCAAGAATAACACAGGGGAGATGCGAAAGTACAAGGAGATGCGAAAGAGACGAAGTCAAGTAACAAGCCGAAATACCAAAACCGAGTTAAATGCCAACAGAGTCTTTACAAGGTATAGGACCTTAATCACAGGCAACCTGTGGCCAGCAGGCTGCCTGTTTAAATAGGGAAGAGAAGGAGACATGTGACGTGGGCAGTGTCACATGACTCACCCCCCTGCAAACTGCTGAGCGCTGATTCACTCTGGGACAGTAACCAATTAATTTTGACCATTCACCAGTACCGGGGAAGGAACTGCGTGAGATGGAACTATGGGTGGAATATATTTTTTAAGCAAAGATTTATGAAATACATTGTGGATACGAAATGAGTCTGGCAGTTTCAACCTAAAAGATTCAAGATTAAAGGGGTTGTCCGGGTTCAGAGTTGAACCTGGACATCCCTCCATTTTCCCCCTGACAGGAGCATCAGAGCAGTTTATGCTCCGATGCTCTCCTTTGCCCTGTGCTAAATCGCGCAGGGCAAAGGCATTTTTGGGAGATCCGGTGACGTACCAGGGCTCTCCATGGGGCTGACAGGAAACCCGGTGACGTCACCGGCACTGATGGGCGGGATTTAGCACTGCTCTAGCTAGTAAAACGGCTAGGGCAGCGCTAAAGCCCGCCCATCAGAGCCGGTAACGTCACCGAACACACTGTCGAGCAGAAGTTTCCGCCCAGCAGTGTGTTATTGAAAACAAAAGAGCCCGTGCCCTGCGCGATCTAGCGCAGGGCAAGGGAGCGCATCGGAGCATGAGATGCTCCGATGCTAGCCTCAGGGGGGGCTGCCTGGGTGAAAATAAGGGTATGTCTGGGTTCAGCTCTGAACCTGGACAACCCCTTTAATGATGTCAAGAATTTCATATGGTCCAACAAATTGTGGTGCAAATTTCCTAGAAGACACTTTTAAGGACAATTTTTTTGTGGACAACCAGACTTTCTCCACGACCTTAAAATCAACTCCTTTGGAACGCTTCCTATGAGCTTTAATTTTCGGAACCTCCTGAGCTTTATCCAGGTTCAACTAAACCCGAGCCCAAACTGTGCACAGTTCTGAAGTTAAACTATCAGCTTCAGGGTTAGGTGAGGAAACAGATGAACAAGAATTAAAACGAGGATGGAAAGAACGGCGAGACTCCAGTGGAAGAGTTCACACGGTTATTGATGGTGAATTCTGCCAAAGGAAAACATTTCATAATTGCTGATTATCAGAGATGTAAGATCTTAAAAATTGTTCCACAGCCTGATTCAATCGTTCAGTCTGTCCATTAATCTCAGGATGAAAAGCTGATGAAAAGGACAACGATATCTCACACCTCTGACAAAAGGCTCTCCAAAACTTGGAAACAAACTGAACACCCCTGTCAGATACAATGTTCTTTGGAACTCCTTGCAATCGTACTACTTGCTCAAAAAAAACTGAAGCCAGAGTCTTGGCATTTGGGAGCTTGGCCAGAGGAACAAAATGTACCATCTAAGGCTACTTTCACACTTGCGTTTGGGGTTCCGCTTGTGCGTTCCGTTTGAAGGCTCTCACAAGCGGCCCCGAACGCATCCGTACATCCCCAATGCATTCTGAGTGGATAAGGATCCGCTCAGAATGCATCAGTATGGCTCCGTTCCGCCTCCATTCCGCTCAGGAGGCGGAGCCGTGCGGAGCCAAACGGATCCATCTAGACTTACAATGTAAGTCAATGGGGACGGGTCCGTTTGACGTTGACACAATATGGTGCAATTGCAAATGGATCCGTCCCCCATTGACTTTCAATGCAAAGTCAGGACGGATCCGTCTGACTAACAATTAGACTTAGACTTTTTTCTGAAATATAATGCAGACAGATCCGTTCTGAACGGATACCATCGTTTGCATTATAGGTGCGGATCCGTCTGTGCAGATACCAGATGGATCCGCACCGAACGCAAGTGTGAAAGTAGCCTTACTAAACCTATCGACCACTACCCAAACCACAGATATACCCTCAGAGGGTGGCGTGTTCTAGGAGTCTTGGATCTGGCACATACCTCGCAAGCAGAGACAAAAGAACTGACATCCCTAGATAACGTGGGCCACCAATAAGACCTGGACACCAGTTCCTTCATGGCCTTAATACCAGGATGACCACATAAAACAGAATCATGGCACTCACCCAGCAGCCGGAGATGGAAATGACCAGGAATAACTTATCTGTGGGTGTCTGCTCCGGAGCTAGGTGTTGAGCTGCCTCAATATCAGAAGCAAGATAAAGCGGATAAAGATGCCACAATGATGTTAGCTGGCAAGATAGGTTCAGGAGGAGTGTCAGGGGGTTGAAATGCACAAAAGCTTCGAGACAAAGCATCAGCTTTCACATTCTTATTTCCTGGCCTGAAAGTAATAGATAAGTTAAAACGCGTGAAGAACAATGCCGTATGGCCTGATGAGGATTCAGGCATTTCGCGGATTAGAGAAATAATAAATTTTTATGTTTCAAAGAACATTTATTGGTATTTCAGTATAAGTAAGCAAATACTTACAATGAGATTCATATATTAACAAATCATTTTACATAGAACAATCACATCTCTTGGAGATATACACTTCATTGATCAGAGTTTCCCAAAAGCGATCTACTTCCAAACAAGAGGAATAAATATAGTATTCCATCAGAGCTGTGATGAATCATAATGTTAAGAACAGGACTTACAAAGTAATGCTATAGCGCAAGTCTGAGGAATGGGAGGAAGACAGCCAAGTCTCCCACACTCTTTCAAAGGTAGGAAATGTGTCGGTGCGAATAGCCGACATCTTTTCACATAGTAGAATTCTATTGATCCTATCCAACACTGCTTGAAAGCTGAGCGAGTTAGAGCACCTTTTGAAATCAATGTGGATTCTAGCCGCTAGCAGTATGAATTGGGATAATTTAAATCTGTCATAGCTCAACCAGTGGGCTTTATCACTGGCATAGCTCAAACTGTGGGGTTTATCATAATGGTAGCGTCAATGGGTAGTTACAATCTAGGACTGATGAAAGCAAGTTTGTTGTTTGAACCCAAAAGCACTTAGCAATTGGGCATGACCACCAAATATGTAACATTGAACCATCTTCATCACAACCCATAAAGCACCCAGGAGAAACTTCTGGATATATATGGTGGAGTCGGGTAGGGACCATATACCTTCTGTGGAGACTCTTAATAGAAGTCTCCACTAATGTAACTTGCCATGAACCCTTCATAAGGGGCTAGGAACGTTGATACCATCTGGAGGATGAGTATTCTTGTTGCAAGTCTTCCTCCCATGCCCTCATATAGGGTAACATCTCCTTCAGGAGCAGCGCTGAAGGTTCCATATATTCTTGACAACAATCCCTGTCTATATACAGTATATATAATGAATAAGTAATAGTACGTTTAAACAGGGTAAATTCTATGGTTCGATCAGATGTTTGTAAGGTTCGTAAGAAAGAAAACACTAGGTTCATATTAAAGTGTTCCCTATCAGGAGGTGAGTATTTCTCTTTGAAATCCGCGGGGGAGAGCAATTTACCTCTAATTAGAAATCTATGTAATATACAGAGACGGTTAGTTAGCCACCAAGCAAAATTGGAGTGCTGGAGGCCCGGGGGAATACAGAGTTTCCTAAAAGATATATTAAAGGAGAAGGTTTGGATTGTAATGCAAATTTGAATCTAACCGACCTCCAGAGTATCAGCGAATAGTATGACAGGAGGGAATTAGTGCATATGGTAGGAGGAATAGGATCAGTATTCCAAATCAGGGCTTTCCATGTGTAGGGGGTAATATTGGAGTGCTCTATTGCAATCCATAGAGGGTTTGTCCGTGGTTCCAGGTGAGTTAGGAACATTTGGGCCAATCTAGCTGCCTTGTAGTATTTCACAATATCTGGAACTGATAGTCCACCTTGTGACTTGTGTCTGCACATGGTTAATTTAGAAATGCGTTGACGCTTGTTTGCCTAAATGAACCTAAGCACATCCCTCAGATCATTTATGGGGGCTGGTATCGTCCTTTGTAATCAGTAGTGACCTAAACAAATAAAGAAGTCTCGGGAGGACTACCATTCTGATAATATTTATCCTTCCCACCCATGAAGTCTGCAAGGATTGCCAGGAGGTCAAATCTTGGCGTACCTTTCGGTACAGTGGCAAGTAGTTAGCTTTATAAACCGTATCAAGTTTATTTGGTAATAGTACCCCTAGATAAGAAATGTGTTGAGGTCTATATTGGAAAGGGAATTTTTGTAGCAATATTGATCTGGTTGTGGTGGGGGTGTTACATAAGAGCAACTCTGACTTGGTGTGATTAATTGAGAGACCCGAGGTTTTGGTAAAGGAATCTAGTAGTTTTAGAAGGGAAGGGAAGGAGATGATGGGGTTGGTAACTGACAATAGTAAATCATCTGCAAAGAGACTTAATTTAAACTCTGTCCCCCCAACCGATAGTCTTTTGATATCATTGTGGGATCTTATATGAGTTGCTATTGGCTCAACGACTAATGCGAATAATGCTGGAGAAAGAGGGCATCCTTGCCGAGTGCCTCTTCCAATTGGGATAGGAGAGGCCAGTGTGGTAGGAAGTTTAAGACAGGCTTCTGGTTTGGAATAGAGTGCTTGAATAGCCATCAGAAAGGGTCCCCTGATTCCCATAGTTGAGGACCTTGTAGAGATAAGGCCATGTGACAGTGTCAAAGGCCTTTTCAATATCCAGGGCCAGTAGTGCTAATGGAGTCTTAGTTTTATTAGAGACTTGTATGATATTCAAGATTTTTCTTGTATTGTCAGGTGCCTCTCTTCCTGGTATAAATCCTACCTGATCTTTATGTATAAGGCTCTGGTGTCTGCACAGACGGATCCGCTCCTATAAGGCAGACGATGGGATCCGTTCAGAGCGGATCCGTCTGCATTATATTTTAGAAAAAATTCTAAGTGTGAAAGTTGCTCAGACGTATCCGTCCAGACTTTACATTGAAAGTCAATGGGGGACGGATCCGTTTGAAATTGAGCCATATTGTGTCAACTTCAAACGGATCCGTTCCCATTGACTTACATTGTAAGTCTGGACGGATCCGTTTGCCTCCGCACGGCCAGACGGACACCTGAACGCTGCAAGCTGAGGACAAACGGTCCCATACTGATGCATTCTGAGCGGATCCGCATCCACTCAGAATGCATTAGGGCAGTACGGATGCATTCGGGGCTGCTTGTGAGAGCGGTTTCCTGCAAACAGATTCCTGCAAACAGATGACGTTGGGTGTATGTTTAAGATATATAGAAAAAGCTGTCTTTCTTTACCTAGGGGAATTTAAACCCCTCACATTATGAGATAATAGCTTACACATAGTGATGATGTGAGAGCATATTCTTACTGTTGGGAAAACGCCAAACGTCATCCATTCTCAGGCCCACCTCCAATCCAATGTTCCAGTCCACCACCGTACTCCCGGTGTCGGTCACAAGTATAGTCTCCAAGAAAAAAAAACCCAATACAAATGAACATTAAAAAGACAAAAATAAACATAAAATGGTATAATGAGCTGCTAAGCCCAGAACAATTTACAATTATAGATGGAATAGGTGGGGGGAGAATCAGCCGAACAATAGCTGACAACACACTCCCACTTAATCCTAGGGTTGGGGTCAACATGAAAGTCCACATTGTCGATTCCCTGCAATAATAGAAATGGCCCTATAATCATTTCTAAATCATTTCAAGAAACCCTCTAAATATGAAATAGGATAGTACTGAGCATCTCCATTACCACAATGGATATAGTGCGAAAAGTACAGATGGTTCAGGTGATCCTTGTTCTGTTCGGACCATTAGAGGGTGGAGGAACTTTGGTCCAAACTCTCGCCGGTCATTGCAGCAGCGGTGAAGCGGATGGTGGAGCTTGGTGGTCGGAGGGAATCGCTGTACGCTGTAATGCTTCAAGTCCCTCTGACGGTGAATGGACCGTGTGACTGCAGGAATTCAATTGGAAGGTCAAGTTAAAGGGAAATCCCCATCTGTACCTTATTTGCGCTTTCTGAAGGGCCTGAGTGACTGGCCTCATCTCCCTTTGTCTGCGGAGCGTGGATGGAGCTAATTCGCATAAAGGTGGACTGAGGTAGGGAGTCCAGGTAAGTCGGTGAGCCCTCTTGCTGCTGCTAAATTTTATCCCTCGTTTCTGGATGATGGAACTTGGGGATTATATCTCTTGGCAGATCCGAGGAGCGTGATTATCCAGAGCCCTGTGAACCCGGTCCATCTTCAGGAGGTTCGACTCCGTTTGTGGCAGTAAAGTTGCAAACAGGGTGGATAGGGTGGACTGTAGATCAAGGTGCGTCTCAGGGAGACCTCTGATATGCAGGTTTCCTCTCCTGGACCTGTTCTCAAGGTCCTCTATTTTAAGTTCCAAGGCTGCCAGCTGGGCCTCGTGAGTATTAATGTCTTCCCTGTCATGACCCATGGTGTCGGAAAGATCATCAGTCCTCGTCTCCAAGTCTGAGACTCTATTCCCCAGATCAAAAGGCAAAAAATGCTCAAAACCCCTAATGCTGTTGCACATTTTTACCTGGGGGAGCAAATCCTGCCCATATGATCCGTTGTTAACAGCTGCTGGCTGTGTGTCGGACTTTGTGCACCTATCATAAATTGTCCATATGGCATAGGTAGGTTAGCGTTTGGTCCCATGCCTCATTGAGATACCTTGATGGGGTGCGCGGGCTCCAGCATGTTCTTGATATAAGAATATATTGGTGAAAGTCTCATTTTAATATCAGTGTGAGGGTTTAGCTATATATTGTCAATTGCATCTACCATTATAGTGCACCATTTTCAGTGATTTTCTGTTTCTTATAAGCCCCATCCGCACATTTGCCTTACATGTGGTCCATTGCAGGCATCCCCCATTTTATGCCTATTAGCTGGGGATTGCTGTTAGCAACGGATTACATGGACCGGATTTGCTCCCTCTGTAAAAATGTGCTACAGCATTAGGGGATTTGAGCATCTTTTGCCTTTTGACCACTTTATTCTGTGATTTATGTTTGTATATGTATACCTGTAGGTGGGGCAACCTCAGGATTGAATGTCCTTAATTTTGATCTATGGGTAACATTCAGGTGCACCTGAGCAGCCTGCATCACATGACCCAGTTATAGGTGGGACTCACAGCCTCTTCCCTCCTCCCATTGTATGCGTGATTTCATGCTGGAGGTAACTGGGAGCTGCTGGCTATGTGTCGGACTTTATTCACCTATCATAAATTGTCCATACGGCATAGGTAGATTAGCGTTAGGTCCCATGCCACATTAAGATACCTTGACGGGGTGTGCGGGCTCCGGTATGTTCTTGATATAAGAATATATTGGCGAAAGTCTCATTTTAATATCAGTGTGAGGGTTTAGCCATATATTGTCAATTGCATAGTGCACCATTTTCAGGTATTTTCTGAAGCTGAGAGTGAGACTGAGGACCTGTGTGAGGAGAGAATCCATCGACATCCAGGTGTGGGAGCATCCTTCTGTGACCAGAGCTGCAGCCAAGTGAAGCTGATCATGTTCAAGACCGTGATCCTGTCCAGAGGAAGGAGGATTGCTGCCAGGAACACTGATGAGAGCTAAGGAGCAAAGCAATATACACTGCGGTACCGCACGCTTGCTGGAGAAGCCTTTGTTCCATCCACAGTCATCAGCTGATGCAGAGCAGACCCGGGTCAGTAAGAGCATGCACTCACCTCATTACAGTGTTGGCTCCTAGAATCCTAGAGACTGAGACCAGGCCTGTAGTCAGTTAGTTAGAGTTTCAATTTGTGTCAGGTCACAAGGATTGTTAACTGTTCATTGCAAGTACTTCACAGTTAAAGCTACAGTTAACACCAGAGAGCTGATAAGCTGCACCACAAAATCAAGCCAGGCTGGCGTTAAGGCTACTTTCACACTTGTGTTCAGAGCGGATCCGTCTGAGACGGATCCGCTCATATAATGCAGACGGTGTATCTGTTCAGAACGGATCCGTCTGCATTATATTGTAAAAAAAAATTCTAAGTGTCAAAGTAGCCTCAGACGGATCCGTCCAGTCTTTACATTGAAAGTCAATGAGGGACGGATCCGTTTGAAAATTGAGCCATAGTGTGTCATATTCAAACGGATCCGTCCCCATTGACTTATATTGTAAGTCTGGACGGATCCGCACTCCTCCGCACGGCCAGGCGGACACCCAAACGCTGCAAGCTGCGCTCAGGTGTCCGCCTGCTGAGTGGAGCGGAAGCTGAACGCTGCCAGACTGATGCATTCTGAGCGGATCCGCGTCCACTCAGAATGCATTAGGGCAGTACGGATCCCTTCAAACGGAGCTCACAAGCGGACACCCGAACGCTAGTGTGAAAGTAGCCTTACTCAGATGAAACACTAAGGCACGTGCTACATGACCAGTTATTGGGGGGGGGGGGGGGGTGTGTGATACTATAGAGTACAATAAGATTGCAAGCCGTTGTTCTGTACCATAGGCTAGCCCGCACCACGCACTCAAACAGTTGTTCCTGATTTCTGGAGTTATAACAGGTAAGGCGTGGCTGTTTTAGTTGAGCCCGCCAGCAGGTAAATTACCGCTCTTAGCACAAGGGTCTCAGCCTTCTTGCTGGTTGTATGTAAATTTAATTTTGTGTTACCAGCATTTTTGGTCGTGCTCATTACCACGTTTAAGTAAAATACTGTTTTGGCAAATGCTGGTGTTGGAGTTGCTTTCCTCGTTAGTGACTTTGCTGTATCCTGGGCAGCCCACCCCATTGCATGGCTTTACACATGTACCCTGTTCCCTGACACCATGGGCTTCTGGGCAGTCAGATTGGAACAGTGGCTGGAACTGGCCCAGTATGCTCTTTGTGTAGCCTCCAATATCATCTGAGAGGGTGTTTTCTGCAGCTGCTACTCTTCTATTGCCACTACCATTATCTTTACACAGTTGCCACTATTACTCCTAAACAACCATACACACATCTACTCAGCATTACCTTGTCTGTTCCATGCTGTGCTGCTACCGCAACTGCGGCACTTGTATTGCTGCTACATGCCACTACTTTAGGCTACTTTCACACTAGCGTTCGGGTTTCCGTTCGTGAGCTCCGTTTGAAGGAGCTCACGAGCGGACCCGAACGCAGCCGTCCAGCCCTGATGCAGTCTGAATGGAGGCGGATCCGCTCAGACTGCATCAGTCTGGCGGCGTTCAGCCTCCGCTCCGCTCGCCTCCGCACGGACAGGCGGACAGCTGAACGCTGCTTGCAGCGTTCGGGTGTCCGCCTGGCCGTTCGGAGGCGTGCGGATCCGTGCGGATCCGTCCAGACTTTCAATGTAAGTCAATGGGGACGGATCCGTTTGAAGATGCCACAATGTGGCTCAATCTTCAAGCGGATCCGTCCCCCATTGACTTTACATTGAAAGTCTGGACGGATCCGTCCCAGGCTATTTTCACACTTAGCTTTTTTTTGCTAATATAATGCAGACGGATCCGTTCTGAACGGAGCCTCCGTCTGCATTATTATGAGCGGATCCGTTCAGAACGGATCCGCCCGAACGCTAGTGTGAAAGTAGCCTAACACAGGATTTTTTCAGGTTCACACAGAACACTAACTTCTGACACACTTACACTTGTGTGTATAAACAGGGGCAAGAATCTGCCCGCATTAAGGCATACTTTTTGGACCATAGATCAATCTACAGTTTTTTTTCTGTTAACACTATCTGCCCCCCCCCCCCCCCATAAATGCGACGGCGCATAGTGTTTTTAAATGTGTTGTTAGTAAATGCCGTCAATCGTGTGTAGTGTCCAGGAGCAAGGGTACTTTGGAGTATAGACCTTTGTGGACATTTGCCCCTATTGCTATTATGCAAAGTCATCAACTCCCTACTTTATTGCACTATGATTTATGCTGTTGTTTACACTTGTGCTGTTTTATATTGTTGAACTGCATTCTATATGTTTATTGCAATATATCCTGTTCATTTGCACTGTATTTGCACTGAGCTGTGGAAAAAGTTAATACACAGTCAGCTAATACTGAGAGACTTTGAGATTTTCCAGTCTGTGCACTGAGAAGCTAGTTATTTTCCACTATAAGAGAATATGCAGAGTTAAAGGGATTCTGTCACCTCCCCTAAGCCAAAAAACGATTTTAAAGCAGCCATGAAGCACAGCTTACCTGGATTAGGCTGTGCTCTTTTATCTTGCAATCCGTCCAGCAGTTACTGCAAAAAACGACTTTTATTGATATGCAAATGTGTCCTGAATGTGCCCAGAGGGGCGTTTTGTTCTTCTTAGAGAGCCCAGTACCGCCCCTCTTACAGTGCCCAGCCCGCCTTCCTTGCACTGTCTAACCGCCCCCAGCCTGCCACAGCCTCTCCTCCCTCTCCTCCCTCTCCCTCACGTCGAACGAACTCTCGCACAGGCGCAGTACCCACTGAGGGCTGCGCCTGTGCGATCAGCAGGAGACTGAGGGCAGGAGCTTCATCCTCGTCACTGGGCATGCGCCGAGCCCAGTGACGTCCGATGCTCGCTCTTCCCTCAGTCAGCAGGGAAGAGCGAGCATTGGACGACACTGGGCTCTGCGCATGCCCAGTGACGAGGATGAAGCTCCTGCCCTCAGTCTCCTGCTGATCGCACAGGCGCAGCCCTCAGTGGGTACTGCGCCTGTGCGAGAGTTCGTTCGACGTGAGGGAGGGGGGAGGAGAGGCTGTGGCAGGCTGGGGGCGGTTAGACAGTGCAAGGAAGGTGGGCTGGGCACTGTAAGAGGGGCGGTACTGGGCTCTCTAAGAAGAACAAAACGCCCCTCTGGGCACCTTCAGGACACATTTGCATATCAATAAAAGTCGTTTTTTGCAGTAACTGCTGGACGGATTGCAAGATAAAAGAGCACAGCCTAATCCAGGTAAGCTGTGCTTCATGGCTGCTTTAAAATCGTTTTTTGGCTTAGGGGAGGTGACAGAATCCCTTTAAGTTTTGGAGGGAAAAGACACAGCACACTTTTGACTGTCTGGTTAAGCTCAGTCTAGACTGTTTACGTCTGAAAACTGCTTATCATCCCCATTGACTTGAGGCTTAACCCCTTAGGGACGCATGACGTACCGGTACGGCATTTTTTACCGAGTCCTTAAGGACCCATGATGTACCGGTACGTCATGAGTTTAAAATGAGATTGCAGCTCTGCGGGGGGTTTTCCGAACGGGATGCCGGCTGAAATCATTCAGCCGGCATCCTGTCGCAACGCCGTATCGGCGATCGCAGCAAACCGCAGGTCAATTCAGACCTGCGGTTTGCTGCGCTTTCTGACGATTCTGATTCTGACCGCAGGGATCAAACTTTAAAATGCCCCAAATAAAGTTTTATTAACCCCCCTGCACCCCTGAATGATTTTATGTGGACGGGTGGTGCAGGGGGGGTGTTGCAGGCGGTGCGGGAGGCGGGCGGTGCGACAGGCGGGATCGCGATCCCCCGCCCACCTCCCCTTGAGTAATCGTTGGTGTGCCGTGGGTATACCAGGGTGTCAGCACATTGCTGACACCCTGGTATAAACGGCTGACATCTGTGATGCGATGTCAGCCGTTTAACCCTTTCCATACCGCGGTCCGTACGGACCGCTGTATGGAAAAGGTTAACAGCTCAGGGAGCACCCTCCCTCTCCCAACTGCTGTGCCTTTGCAGCCCCCCGATGGAGAGGGAGAGAGCCCCCAGATAGCCCCCAGACAGCCCCTCTCCTTACCCTTCCCTGTCTGCGCAGTTGTGGCTACAACTGAGCAGACGGGGAAGGTTCCCATGGCAACAGGACGCCTTCTCAGGCAACCTGCTGTCCATGGTGCTGAACAGATCTGTGCTAAAGGCATAGATCTGTTCAGACAAAGTGTAAGTAAAATACAGTACAGTACCCTATATAGTGTACTGTACTGTATTATACAGACATCAGACCCACAGAATTTTCAAGAACCAAGTGGGTCTGGGTCAAACAAATGTAAAAGAAAGTGAAAAAAATTAAGATAAAATCACATTTATCACTGAATAAAAAGAAAATTAAAAAAATACACTACACATATTAGGTATCGCCGCGTCCATAACGACCCGATCTATAAAACAGTAATGTTACTTTCCCCGCACAGTGAACGCCATAAAAATAAAAAAATAAAAACTATGAGAAAATTGAAATTTTGCCTACCTTACTTCCCAAAAAAGGTAATAAAAGTGATCAAAAAAGTTGCATGTACGCCAAAATAGTACCAATCAAACCGTCATCTCATCCCACAAAAATCATACCCTACCCAAGATAAGCGCCCAAAAACTGAAAAAACTATGGCTCTTAGACTATGGAAACACTAAAACATGATTTTTTTCTTTCAAAAATGAAATCATCGTGTAAAACTTAAACAAATAAGAAAAAGTATACATATTAGGTATCGACGTGTCCATATCGACCGGCTCTATAAAAATATCACATAACCTAACCCCTCAGATGACCACCGTAAAAAAATTAAAACGGTGTAAAAAAGCTATCTTTTGTCATCTTACGTCACAAAAAGTGTAATAGCAAGCGATCAAAAAGTCACATCCACATAATTGTTACCTTATGTAGGATGTCTATTGTGGTACTTGTGGTTCGCTGCGGGCATCCTCCACGTATGCATTTTTGCTGGGGATCGCCATTAGCAACGGGCCACAAGTGCAGGATTTGCTCCCCTATATATACAGTACAGACCAAAAGTTTGGACACACCTTCTCATTCAAAGAGTTTTCTTTATTTTCATGACTATGAAAATTGTAGATTCACACTGAAGGCATGAAAACTATGAATTAACACATGTGGAATTATATACATAACAAAAAAGTGTGAAACAACTGAAAATATGTCATATTCTAGGTTCTTCAAAGTAGCCACCTTTTGCTTTGATTACTGCTTTGCACACTCTTGGCATTCTCTTGATGAGCTTCAAGAGGTAGTCACCTGAAATGGTCTTCCAACAGTCTTGAAGGAGTTCCCAGAGATGCTTAGCACTTGTTGGCCCTTTTGCCTTCACTCTGCGGTCCAGCTCACTCCAAACCATCTCGATTGGGTTCAGGTCCGGTGACTGTGGAGGCCAGGTCATCTGGCACAGCACCCCATCACTCTCCTTCATAGTCAAATAGCCCTTACACAGCCTGGAGGTGTGTTTGGGGTCATTGTCGTGTTGAAAAATAAATGATGGTCCAACTAAACGCAAACCGGATGGAATAGCATGCCGCTGCAAGATGCTGTGGTAACCATGCTGGTTCAGTATGCCTTCAATTTTGAATAAATCCCCAACAGTGTCACCAGCAAAGCACCCCCACACCATCACACCTCCTCCTCCATGCTTCACGGTGGTAACCAAGCATGTAGAGTCCATCCGTTCACCTTTTCTGCGTCGCACAAAGACACGGTGGTTGGAACCAAAGATCTCAAATTTGGACTCATCAGACCAAAGCACAGATTTCCACTGGTCTAATGTCCATTCCTTGTGTTCTTTAGCCCAAACAAGTCTCTTCTGCTTGTTGCCTGTCCTTAGCAGTGGTTTCCTAGCAGATATTCTACCATGAAGGCCTGATTCACACAGTCTCCTCTTAACAGTTGTTCTAGAGATGTGTCTGCTGCTAGAACTCTGTGTGGCATTGACCTGGTCTCTAATCTGAGCTGCTGTTAACCTGCGATTTCTGAGGCTGGTGACTCGGATGAACTTATTTATGAGGCAAGAAATCCCACTTATTAAACCTGACAGGGCACACCTGTGAAGTGAAAACCATTTCAGGTGACTACCTCTTGAAGCTCATCAAGAGAATGCCAAGAGTGTGCAAAGCAGTAATCAAAGCAAAAGGTGGCTACTTTGAAGAACCTAGAATATTACACATTTTCAGTTGTTTCACACTTTTTTGTTATGTATATAATTCCACATGTGTTAATTCATAGTTTTGATGCCTTCAGTGTGAATCTACAATTTTCATAGTCATGAAAATAAAGAAAACTCTTTGAATGAGAAGGTGTGTCCAAACTTTTGGTCTGTACTGTATATGCACGACTGCACGTGGGTTTGAGCACCTCCTGCTAATACCGCGCCATTCTTTTCAGTTTGTATACCCCTAAATAGTGCCAATTAAACCGTCATCTCATCCCGCAAAAAATGAGACCCTACTTAAGATAATCGCTTAAAAACTGAAAAAACAATGGTTATTAGACTATGGAGACTTAAAAAAAATTTTTTTTTTAGTTTTAAAAATGAAATCATTGTGTAAAACTTACATAAATAAAAAAATTGTATACATATTAGGTATCGCCGTGTCAGTGACAACCTGCTCTATAAAATTACCACATGATCTAACCTGTCAGATGAATGTTGTAAATAACAAAAAAAAGTGCCAAAAAAGCTATTTCTTGTTACCTTGCCGCACAAAAAGTGTAATATAGAGCAACCAAAAATCATATGTACCCTAAACTAGTACCAACAAAACTGCCACCCTATCCCGTAGTTTCGAAAATGGGGTCACTTTTTTGGAGTTTCTACTCTAGGGGTGCATCAGGGGGGCTTCAAATGGGACATGGTGTCAAAAAACCAGTCCAGCAAAATCTGGCTTCCAAAAACCAATATACAATATGTGACGAAAAAACTATCTCAGAATGGCCTGGATAAGTCAAAGTGTTTTAAAGTTATCAGCACTTAAAGGGACACTGGTCAGATTTTCAAAAAATGACCAAGTTCTTATGGTGAAATAGGGCTGAGTCCTTAAGGGGTTAAAGGGATTCTGTCATGCAGATTTTAGCTGCAGAGATTTTCATATCATCACATCAGTTTCCATGATTTAGTTTAAAATATACTAGTCTTACCCCATCTGTCTTGTCATTTAGGGTAAAAATCACCTTTATTAATATGCAAATTACCTCTATAAGGAGCCCAAGGGGCTGTCCCTCTGTCTATTGGAGCCCAGCCACGCCCATTATCTCAGAGCCCAGCACCGCCCCACTGTTAATCATTCACTCCTCTCCTTGCTGATTTTTTTTCTCTAGTGTGCTGTAATCTCGCGCATGCGCCCTGGTTACACTGGTCCGGGCCCGCGCGGTGTCCTGGTCCATATCCTTACTGGTGTCAAAGAAGAATTGCACTTAAATCCTGCTTGACACTTGACACTTAGGACTTTTTATTAGAATAGTTTTTTTAGATGTTCTTTTTTTTAGGTTTGGAGGAAACTATTAATTATTATTAAAAAGTAATTTTTTAAATATCTTTTTATTTCTTAAATATTAAAATTGAGACAAAAATGTATAATTGCAATGGGTTCCCTATTTTGTGACGATCATTTTCATATATAACATGTATAGGTTTGAGACAATGGAGCATCTATGGTGACGGTTTCTGTTAGCGACTGCATAAAAAAAAAAAAACTTTTTTTATTTGTATTTTTTATTTTATTTTTTTATTTATATTTTACTTTCTTTTTGGCACCCCAAGCGGTCATTAAGAGACTTCGTGAGGCCACTGCCTTTTTTTTACTTTCCATAGGAGCCCCAGTTACAGGGGAAAACAACCCCTGTGCGGTCATGACACACAGGCAGAGCTGATCAGGGTCTCCTTAGACCCTGCAGCTTTGCACCTGCCCCTGCTCCAGACACATGACCGCCGGGACTAACAGAGGAAGGGCTCTGCCGCTTCCTGCTCCCTCCACCATGCGCTTGTTCAGTGCTCTCCTGACAGCACAGAAGCAGTAATAAACCACTCCTTTCTTCTCCTCAGAGTCCCTGATGTGTCTGTTAGCTGGGACACGACCTGCTCCTGCTAGATTGCAGGGGCGGGAGCTTTAATCCGAGAGCTGATCAGGGCTGGGATTAAAGAGCTGCCTGCACCGGCGCATGTGCAGATAGGACGTATATACACAGTGGGCAGTCGGGAAGGGGTTAAAGTTCTACATTGCACTTAGTAAAAGAGACTTTGTTACATTTAACTGTGGACTCATTGTTTGGTACTACATTTTCTTGCTGCTCTCTAACAAGGAGCTTGATGGCAAATTTTACAGCAGGTGTTTGATCCATGAATTGCCCAATAAATTTCCTGGTTCAATTAGAATAGGTATTTAAACAGTTTTCCTCATCATGCTGTTTAAATTTTGACATCATGAGACCAAGACGACACCTAACAATTGATCAACAGTACTTCACGATTGCAAGGCTTCAAGCAGGATGTTCGCAGATGGAAGTGGCCACTGAGCTTATAGTGTCACAAAGGGTCATCATCAGGTTACAACAGAGATACAGAGAGACTGGAAGAGTCACAGAAAGGCATACAAGTGGACATCCGTTTGTCACATCCCACACTGATGATCGCTTCATTGTGAACAATGCCCTGTGGAACCAGATGATGAATGCCACACAACTCCAGGCACATTTAAGGTGAGAGGCATCCAAGTGTCATGTCAGACCATTCAAAACCATTTACATCAGCGTGGTCTTCATGCTAGATAACCTGCAAGGGTACTTGACCAAAGGCGTCATCGTCTTGCATGGGCCAGGGAGCATATACACTGGATGAGGGACCAGTGGGCCTCAGTGCTGCTCACTGATGAAAGTCAATTCACACTGAGCAGAAATGATGGCCGCCAACAATGTTGGCGATGTCAAGGAGAGTGCTTTGCATCAGCCACTGTTGTCACCAGACGAGCCTTTGGTAGTGGTGGTGTTACAATTTGGGCAGGTGTGTCTAGTCAATACAGAACTGCCCTACACTTTGTGAATGGTACAGTGACAAGTCCATACTACTTGAATAAAATCATTAATCCAGTCATTGTCCCTATGCATGAACAACACAGGCCTAATTTCATCTTCATGAGGTCACATCATATGGAAACAGCTGCTGGAGAGTGGGATACCTCAAATGGAGTGGACTGCACTTTGTCCAGACCTGAATCCCATTGAAAACCAATGGGATCAGCTGAGTCACCATGTAGATGCTGGTAACTCTGTACCCCAGAACCTCAATCACCTGAGGGTCGCCCTTCAAGACGAGTAGGATGCCATGCCTCAGCAGACAATAGGTTGACTTGTGAACAGCATGAGATGTCGTTGTCAAGCTGTAATTAATGCTAAACGCCACATGACAAGTTATTGAGACACACATTTTTGTGGGGGTATACCCTCCACTGGTGTTGGCTTTTGTTTCAATAAATAGTTTGGGATGAGGAAATCACCATTTCATGCTTCTACTTAAATGCCCTACTTTCATAGTACTATAATCACCATCCATGCTTATATCCATACTTTGAGATTCGGGAAGATTTGCACTATGAATTGTTTGGAACTGTGTTTGATACCATTGGATCTACTACAAATCACATTCTGCACTTTAGTAAAGAGAGCATTTGTTTTCTACAACTAGTTTGTTTACTGACTAACACTCCAAAAGCACCTCAAGTACCAAGTGTCACGACCATGTTTATGGCCGTGACTCCTTGGTAGCCGCATACAGTTGCCCGCGGTCTGGTGTTGTGTCAACCGCAGCTGGGGGCACTTTGCTGTTTGCCTCATGTGCGGTTGCCGCAGACAACAGGTTTGTGTGCGGTTGCCTTTTGTTGGTGTGGGTGTTTGTATGCACTCTGTATGTCTGGTGTGCACTGTGTTTTATGTTTTGTGTGCACTCTGACAGCTTCCCTTCGCCTGTGGCTGCCCGTGGCAACGTGTGGTGTTTGTACATGTGGTGGCAGTGTCTCGGCCTTTTGGCCGGCTCCCAGGACACGTTTGCCACGCTTGTCGATGGTAACAGCTGCAGTGGGAGTTTGTTTGTTTATTCCCCTTTATGTGGTTTCACTACACTCCCTGGTTAAGGAAGGGTTAACTCCCTCAGTGTGTGTGCACTAGGTGTGTCTGTGTGTGGGTGTGGCCACTTTGGGCTATAAAGTCTCTGTGGAGATCTGAAGCTGAGGGGTTCTTCAGCCATGCAGTGCTGGAGACATCCTCCTGGTTATTTACCATCTGCCAGTGAGGGCCACCCTGGTGGTCATAAACTTTATGTCTGGTGTTAGATTATGTCTTTATGGTTTATCTGTTTATTGCAACTATGGATGTCTGGTTACCTGTGTGATATGTGATATGTGTGCTGTGTCCCTTAGTGTTTTGTGGACATCAGTAGTCATGCATGGATTCCAGTCAGCGTGGCTGTGGCAGGTAGGTTTGGAACTGCTTTAGTTCGCCTGTCATATCTATATGTTGTATTTGTTCCCCCATTCCTTTCAGCTTGGCCAGTGAGACTCCTGTTCCTCCGTATCCAGAAGGAACAGGTTGTCTTCCCAGCTCCTAGTCCAGGGCCACCCTGAGGGCTAGCAGGGACCATTAGGTTCCGGTGTATGAGCCCTCCTACCATCAGGGTTGGCTCATACGGTTAGGAGTTTAGGGTCAGATTAGGGACGCAATAGGAGGTGGCCTGCTCCCTAATTCTCTGTCCTGGCCTTGCAGCAACTCCATCTTCTGGCACCGCACGGCTGAGGGTTTTCCCCATCCTCAGCCGTGACACCATCAGGCCCCAACATCAGGGTGTGCCCTTAGGGAAGAAAGAGTACGAGCTCCTATCACTGCCCTGGCCCTTGGGGGCATTGGTGTAAGGATTGGCATTGTGAATAATTGTTGCATCCAGACCACAGTCACTACCATTCCCATCCTCCGTTCTGCTCCGCCTACAACAGTTGAAAGACACAGTACATGGTAAATAACATATCATAATGTGACAGCTCAACATTAATACAAGTTACATGGCACACCTTAGTGCTGGGAGATATCATAGCATGCATAAACATAACACAATAGCAATGCTGGCATGTTCAACTACAGTTGGTGGTATTTCAACCACAACTGGTAACTCATAGCTACGGTTAGTGTAAAGGTTACAGGTTTTTTTTTGTATGAGGGGCAAGGTTGATTTACAACCTTTCCAACAACGTTCTGTAACTTGCTGTAATGAACTTGCTGGAAATCATAATGCATTATGCACTATATTGATTCCTACAAATATGTTAACAGAGTATATAAAATGTAAAAATACATAAGAAATATCAAGCAAAATGTAAGATGAACAAGATAGGGCGAACTGAACAAAAGGCAAGGGGTGTAGTCTCTACATTACAGAAGAATCATAATCCAAGAAACATAGGTGTGCAACTGAATTTGAACTTTACTCTTGATGGAGGCTCAACAATTTTTGGCAGTTTCACAAACAAGGCACAAAGGGAGATTTACGCCAGCCTAAATTTGTGCTGGAATGAGACACACCACATGTTTTAGGAGGCGCATGCGTATTTATTAAATCAGCCGATCTTTTTTGGTAGTCTGTATGCCAGAAAATAAATCTATGCTATCTATGAGCAGGGAGACTTTGTCCTTCACCCACCAGACTCTCAGTTTAATTGCAGTATGTTTGTGGCCACGGTAATAATACACACTCTCCGTCAATCTCTTTAGGCCTCTCTAGTTTTCTTTTTCTGACATCTTGGGCTCATTGTGCCAACTGTATTGTCCCTTTATCAGCAGTTTGTTCTTAAGCCTTAAAGAGGTTGTCCACATTTTACTATTGATGACCTATCCTCAGGATAGGTCATCAATATCAGATGGGCGGTGCTCCGACTCTCGGCGCCGCTGCCGATCAGTTGTTTGAAGAGAAAGCAGCAATACCTTCTCTGCTCTGTTTACCTGCTCGTCACAGCAATTGCAGTGGTGAGCAGGTATAATTACAAGTATGGCGTCCCCATTCACTTCTATAGGACAGATCTGTTTCTTCAAGTGAATATTACAGAGCCGTCTTATAGAAGTGAATGGGGACGCCATATTTGTAATTACACCTGCTCAACACAATTGCTGCGGCGAGCAGGTAAACAACGCAGAGAAGGCAGTGCTCTTATAATAGTGATTTGATATTGATGACCTATCCTGAGGATAGCAATCAAACTACAGATGACAGCAGCATCTCCAGATAATCTTTATTCAACGTACGACCATTAATGTGTACAAAAGAGAGCAATAAAGTGCAACATTTTGACTACATGGTAGCCTTTCTCAAGCTTTTCTCATGCTTAAAAAAGGTTACCATGTAGCCGAAACTTTGCACTTTATTGCTCTCTTTTGTACACATTCATGGGCGTACGTCGAATAAAGATTATCTGGAGATGCTTCCGTCATCTGTAGTTTGATTGCTGATCTGTGGACTATTGAGGATCTGTGGTCATGGACAGGCTGTTGCATTCTGGTGAGATTGACAAGGCCTGTGGGTGCTGCTCCTAATTACTACTGTTGTGCTATCCTGAGGATGGGTCATCAATAGTAAAAAGCGGACAACCCCTTTAAAGGGGCTCCCTTGATGTAAAAATCCAGTTAGACAAAAATTCACTGTTGATAAATGATCAAAAAGGTATATGTCTCTTGTGTAACTAATATTCTCACTGTAGAAAGAGGCGTTAAAAAATATATACTTTATTAGATTCAAGATAAAACAAAAAATGGAGATGTGTGTATTAAAAACCCTCAAAAGGTGTGAAGATTGCAATGAGCAAACAGACACTTGATAGCTAAATGACATCAAAAATAGGACAGAGGACTAGGAGCATATAAGTCATGTCTTTCCGATGGATTTGGAAGCCACTCTTTCGGTATAGAGCTGATCAAGTATCCTATATGCTGCATGGTCGTACAATGTTGAACAGTACCCTGATAGTAACTGGGTAAGAGTCACTCAATAACATGTATACATTGTGCGGACACACAATAACAAGGAGAGGTAGTATCTATAGGTATAGGGAAAGATTAGTGAGTGTCCTGCTCTGGCTGAAGTAGGTACAGCTATAAGGGCACTAACACTAATATGAAGCGGTCTCTTCCAGGAATAACGGCCATATAAAAACTGTGACTGTCCCGGAGTATCAACCAACCCAAACCCTGATTACCTGTCCCTATTTAGCTAGAACTCCCACACATAGCGCCTGGATAAGTTCATCCAGGCGGTTAGACATTACTGCCAATCACTGGCCACAGAGGTCAGCGGCTCCCTTTACGTCAAGATAAATGGTCACATGACGCAAAGCTATGACCATTGCCATCATGGCCAGTGATTGGCTGCTGCAATGTCAAACTGGGTGTTTACATCGAGGGAGCCCAGCGGAGCATTGAAGGCTGTTGGGGAAGGACTGGGGAGCAAGCGTCGGGAAGCAGGTAACTAATCTTCCCTTTGCTGGTGTGGTAAAGTGGGTGGGGTTTTCCAACCCCCCTATTCTTGTACAACCTCTGGCTCAATATCTGGCTCTACAGTGGTACAC
Organism: Bufo gargarizans; assembly: GCF_014858855.1. Lineage (NCBI taxonomy): Eukaryota > Metazoa > Chordata > Amphibia > Anura > Bufonidae > Bufo > Bufo gargarizans. The sequence continues at coordinate 348,339,842 of NC_058082.1, forward strand.
TGGAATCTATACTGCAGTAGAGCTATCTGTGGTGGGAACTCACCCTTTTTAATGGGTATTTTTTTCATAGAAACATAGAAACATAGAATGTGTCGGAAGATAAGAACCATTTGGCCCATCTAGTCTGCCCAATATATCTGAATCCCATGAATAGTCCCTGGCCCTATCTTATATGAAGGATAGCCTTATGCCTATCCCATGCATGCTTAAACTCCTTCACTGTATTTGCAGCTACCACTTCTGCAGGAAGGCTATTCCATGCATCCACTACTCTCTCAGTAAAGTAATACTTCCTTATATTACTTTTAAACCTTTGCCCCTCTAATTTAAAACTGTGTCCTCTTGTGGTAGTTTTTCTTCTTTTAAATATGCTCTCCTCCTTTACCCCCTTCTAAATTCTGTGGTGCACATGTAATACTATCTACATACTGGGCTCCCCAGTAACAAGACCATGTGATACTGCCTACAGCATCAGGTTAGGTTAGCTCTCTCTGCCACCATGTTCAACGGAGGCCAACACAACTTACTAACTCACTTTAAGCAGATTCAAGCAGTGCTAGAGGAAAAGCATAACACATATGGCAACATTTATAGCTAATTATTCACATATTTCTGTGGATAGGCTCCAAACACACTATGAATTAATTAACCGATTGCCATGAATTTGATTATTTTTCATGTTGTACATTATTTCTCTAGCGGAGAACTTTTTTACGGTTCTTTTTGTGGTCAGAGGTACATTAAGTAGGATAATGGCATGCTATTCTTACCCAAAATGGAAACTGTACACCTGTGAATATGCATCTGCTTTGCCTCATGGATGGTGCACTTATCACTCCTTTTATGACTTATTTATGATCTGCAGAAATGATGTATCTTAGCATTCATCTCACACACTTTTTACATTGACATTTCTGACAATACGGCATGCTACACTTACAGTAAAATAACTTGCTTACACTCAGATGTCTCATAACAGTTCCTGGAATCTTTAATTCTGTCATGGTTTGGGAGTTTGTATGGAATAGGATTCATTTCCATGCTATTAGATCAATGGGGAATATTTTATGTTTAGCATTAATTTAATAAAAGCTCCATGCTGAGCAGCAAATGATGTGAGCCTCTCTGACCTCACCCTCTCTGTGCTCTCGGAGAAAGAACATGGCTGTTCCCGCTAACCATCTGTGATGTGTATTTTTTTTCCGCAGAACTATGAACATTATTACATCTTGATTAAATGTGTACTTGTGGGGTTCATAGTAAAATAGACTCTAATTGCTCGTACTGAACTGGATCAAAAGCTTATAGTCTCTTTCAAGCCATTAAAGAACCAGTTTAAAGGGAACTGAACCTAAAAGAAATAAAGTACTACACAAACTTCTAGATTATAATAAAAGAATGTAACAATTATCAACATTTATCCCATGAAACATATTCAAACCATTAGTTCTACTTTGTCCTCTGTGAAACTGCAATGCAGGGATTCTAGTCACCATCTCAACAGATGGCATCTGCCTTTGTGTTATGGATCTTTTGACACCATTATCTTTTCACATTACTTTGAGTCTGTGTAAACCAGTAATAAAACTTACACAGCCTCTCCATTACAAAACTCCATTGATTGGCTTGCCAATGAAGCCCTTTAGGATTCTGGCTACATTGTGCTTCGGAGGATGATTTAGAAGCAATTGATTTAATAGCATCTCCTTCAAGCAATAGGAAGAAATTGTTCAGGAGTACGACAGTCCCATCGCCCTGCATGGCTGACACTGTGTGTATTATATCTTGTAGCACATCAGAACATAATGCTTCAGTTTGTACTCTGCTCCACTATGAACTGCCTGAGAAATAAATGGAGCATCGAGAAGAACAATACCCAATAAGTCTAACCACAGACAGGAAAATGTTGCACATTAACTGCAGACAGCATGTGATAAAGAGTGGGCACAAGCTCTAGAGGTTTTATATGCGATACTTTGTCCATTCTTCTAGAGAAGAGGAACTTTCTGGGTAGAACTGTAAACTCACTTTTGAGAATATGATGTTTATCATTTGTATCCAAGTCAGAAAAGAACTTGCTCAATGAATGGAGTTTACTAGGAATTAAATATTGATAACCTAACCTCAGGATAAGTCATTAAGAAGGGCGTAGCTATACGGGGTGCAGAGGTAGCACAGTCGCTACTGGGCCCAGGAGCCTTAGGGGGACCAAAGACCCTTGTGCCGCATAAGGAAACACTGGTATTATAGAAAGTTCATACTGGTCAAGTTACACCTCTGGCTGGAGGGAAGGGGTTAGGTCAAGAATTTGGCATTAAAGGGGAAGGGGTGCCTTTTCACTTTTTGCCTAGAGCAGCAGGGAGGCTATGTGCTTCACTGCCCCTGGCCCAAAGCACTGAGGGAACACAAACAGAACTCTTGCACCAGAGCCCATGAGCCTTTAGCTACACCCAGTCATCAATATCTGACTGGTGGAGGTCGACTCCCTGCTCCCCCTTTAGATCATCGGTTAGAAGTGGCTACAGTGTTCGGACAAGTACTGCGGTCTCTTCATACTAAACCAAGTACAACACCATACATTGTATCACGACTGTGCTTGGTATTGCATTTCAGTCCCATTCACAAGAGACTGAGCTGCACATAGACCATATGACTGACATTACATGGCGTTGGCTAAGCTGTGAGAAAACAACGGCACTATTATATGCGCCGGTACCTTCTCAAACAGCTGATTGGATAGAGTCCCGGGCGGCAGACCCACATTGACGTATCCAAAGGATAGGTCATTAGTGTAAAAGTCTGGGAAAGCCCCTTCTTAAAACTGGAAAGGTCATATTAAAAGGTTTTTTTCTAGTTTGGCAAAAATATTGGCCATGGGGGAAGTGACATAAAATAATAATAATAATAATAATATTAATAAAAGAAAGACCCAGGACTCATCTGATAAATCCCTTATCATTCCAGGGCCATTGTTTGGGTGGTCCCCGCTGGTCTTTGCTTACTTGACTGGACTGATGACATGCCCATAAACCCACATGATCACTGCAGCAATTCGCTAGCCTCATTGGTGTATGAGACCACCGAAACACTGTTATAACAGGGATTTTTCTGGTGAGTATTGAGAGGGACATTTATCAAAACTGCTACGCCAGTTTTATAGCATAACAAAAGTCATGCCGGCATGCGGCATTCGGTGCATATTTTTGTGATACTAGATCAAATTTTACAATATTGGTAAGCCACGCCACTTTTTGAAGTTAACTGAAAAGTAGGTCAGGATTTCAGATTAGAATGCCTTTAAGTCATATTTATGATGTGCTGCTTTTTAAAAAGTCACAAAAAAGTTGCATCTCCTCACAACGCAAACCCTTGGTGTATTTTTACACAAATAGGTATACACCACATTGCAAATGCTTTAAATATATTATTACTGTACACCATTCCATAAATTTGTCACAACCTTACAAAGAAAAACTTAAAACTGAATTCAAAACCGTGGCAAATGATAAGTCTTTTATTATTTTATGCGATCCATGTCCTCGTTGCTTAACTGAAACTGGCGTCACAACTATATGCTCTGTAAGAGGGACATATATTGTAAAAATCTCCTAAGGGGCAAGGGATACCCCAGACGCCTGGGAGTAGTCCGCTGCACTTGTGACCTTGGCTCGTCTTTTGACCACTCTTTGTGTCTCGTTTTTGTACTTTGCTGTCCTCCTGGTTCTAAACCATTTACATATGACTGTCTTTGTGTCGTTTGTCTCTAGGTGTTTGTTTGTCTCTGCACCTTAGCAGCAGAGGGACTGTCAACCAGTTGCGGTCTAGCTACCTAGGGCTAGTATTGCAAGTAGGCAGGGAAAGTGAGCTGGGTTCTAGGTTAGGGCTCACTGTCCGTGTCTATCTCTACCTACAGGAATTGCATTATCACTGTCCCAAAAAATATATGATGGGAGGGTATTGTCAGACCAGTCCTCCCCCGTTGTTACAGCCCCTTTACCAATAGAACCTAAGGTTAAGCTCCCTGGCTGCTTCTCTGGTGACCACAACATTTTGTAACCTTCCATGAGAGCTGTAAACTTTATTTTTATCTTAGACCACACTTATCAGGTATATAAGCTCAGAGAGTAAGCATCATTATATCCCTGCTTCAGGGGGACCCTCAGGAGTTGTTATAGCCTAACTCTCCTGAATTATTTTCTGTTGACCGGTTCATTTTCACTCTTCGTCCCCTGTATGATGAGCCAGAGAGGGTGGCTTATGCAGAAAGTCAACTTCTTTTCTTACATCAAGGCAGATGACCTGTGGAAGAATATTGCTCTGAATTCTGTGAAGTGGTGTACAGCCTCTAGCTGGAATGATCTGCTCATAGGTCACAGTTTAGACTAGGTCTTTCTGATACTCTGCGAGACCTTGTTGTTAGTCATCCTACCCCAGGTTCCCTAGACAAGGCTATGTCCCTAGCTATTCAACTTGACAGGTGTCTTAAGGAACGTATGTAAGCAGGAAAGATACTAAGATATAAGCCACTAAAGACTTTCAACATAACACTTGCAGCCCAAAAACAAAAAGCTGGAATGACAGAGCTGTCTAAAAACTATTTGGATCCCTAAATAATCGTTCCCTGCACTTGTAAATCACTTTCCTATCAATGTCCCTAGCGCCTTCTGACGTCTCTCCCTGCACTAAGATGCTGTGAAATGATTCCTCCCTATCTTTTCTTTTTTTTTTTTTTTTAAACATATAGGTTTTTCCAATTGCTGTCCCTAGCGCTTTTACACGTCTGTACCTGCACTCTAAACGCTGGAAAATGTCTGACTGTAAGATGGCCGATGTATTTATAGGGCTTTGACATCACAGGGCTGGCTGGCTGCTGATTGGTTGCATGCAGGCATGTCAATCTGGGTATACCCCCCTTCACAGAGTTCCTTGCCACATGTCCTCAGTCCTCACACGTGTAGCCGCCATTTTAGGAAAATTACAATTTCGTTAAGGCAAATTGCATTTTTCCTGAAATTCAAAACAAATTCCACTTCGTCAGCTTCGATTCACTCATCTCTAGAAGGGATATGGTGCTGAGGAGAGAAAATGAGTTGCGGCTCGGGATGTTCATGCCCCTCGATTAAAGAAAAAGTTTCACCTCAAATTTCTATTGAAGCCTGCTCCCCTTGTTGAGGGTTCGTTGTCCCCTCTTAAGAGGGGGAATAATGTCATAAACTTTCCTGTCAGAGCTCCAGCAGTACGATCCTCAGCCTTGGCACGGCTGCGCCAGGAGAGATGTGCTGCTCAGCCATGCCCCTTGGTGATGCAACAGAAACCTTAGCAATGGTATGCAATGCTCTAGTTCTCCCTGCAACGGGTGTGTGCTTGAGGAGATTACCAGTGGGTTGATTGCTCAGCTGCTCTAGTGTTTCTGAATAATGGAGCGCCTATCAGGTGCTGATCTAGGGGCTCTGTGCTCTATTTAAACCCCTTCCTGACAATACACCAGTGCCAGTGAAAGTCTTGTTTGGGCTCACTAGCTAGGTTCCTGGTTCTTGTTCCTATGCTGATTTAGAATGCTTGTCCTTTTACCACTGACTGTCTCTCGTGATTTGTAATGTGCATCCATACTGGTTCTGACTTCGGCTTGTCTTTTGACCACTCCCTGTCTCTCGTTTTTGTACTGCGTTGTCCTCCTGTTTCTGAACCATTTACGTATGACTCTGTCTTTGTGTCGTTTGTCGCCAGGTGTTTGTCTCTGCACCTTAGTATAGTAGGGACTGTAGACCAGTTGCCATCTTGCTACCTAGGGCTGGCATTGCAAGTAGGTAGGAAAAGTGGGTTGGGTTCTCGGTGAGGGCTCACTGTCCATGTCTGTCCCTACCTACAGGTGTTACACAGTGATTCAGGGTCCATTCAAACAGTACAATGCAGATAGCCCTTCACTTTACTGAATGGGATTTACCTCAACTTTTTTTTTTTAAAGAAAAAAACATATAATAATCATATAGTAATTAACTATATATTTTTGGCAACAATATTTTCATCATTTGTTTCATTCTGCATGTCGGCCAGTGGGTGTGCATACAGCATATGGCCTTGTGGCCAATAAACAATGCATCTGGACTACGAAAACAAATAGGACAAGTAAAAACTCCAATGCATGCCGAAACAGTCCTATTCAGTTTTGTTGCTTCCTCTGACTGCCTCCACCTTCAGCACTGAGTGGGATGTGTCATTGCAAAACATCTACTGTAGTAAACACAAGAGGCAGTTGTCCAGCGTCCTGTCTTAAGACTCCCATAGACACTAGCATATTGGCAGCTGAACCTGCTGAGAATGGAGGGTTTGGCCAAAAGTGTAATGTAATGTGTATGACGAGCTTTCTCCTCTTTCCCCATTAAATACACTGAACTCGATGTGTATATGTATGGTTGTGTCAGAAGAGATAGCTGTCAGCCAAACGATCATTTGGCTGACAGCTACTGAATGTGTATGGCCTAACTTTAGGCACCTGCCTTAAAATTTCTGTAGAAAACTATTTACATATACATTATATTGTATGTTACATGTCAGTTTACATATTCATGGATATCTCATGGCCCAAATACTGACAGTTCTTTGGTTTTATTACAATGTAAATTTTCTTTCAGTAGGATTGTTAAAACGTATAAGATATCATCAATGTGGTTGATTTACAAGGTCTGGATCACTGTAGATTCAAGGTAAATTAAAAGAACACATCTGACATAAATATAAACATAATGCCAGTCTATGTATCAATCAAGTGTGTAGCATTGTGGTTTTCTTAATGATTTAATTTATGTTGATTGGTATGCCATCTTTCACTTTCAGACATGTTTTGCATTGTAAATTATGGTAATATTTTGTTATTCTGGTAGCTCTTTTGTACGACTTTATTGAACAGATCATTTTCATATTTTTTAAGAAACAAATAGAATGGCATCAAGAACAGAAGTCAAGTATTTTAGTGAATTAAAGGGGTCGTCTCGTCTCACTTAAGTTTAAAAAGACACTCATTTTTCACACAACTTGTGTTAATATCATAGTATACATGATCATACCTCCCAATCGTCCCGTGTCCAGCTGGACAGTCCTAAATTTCGGCAGTTGGCCCATGGTCTGGGGGCAACTGAGGTATGTCCCACTTTCCACTGTCCCTGCTCCACCATTCAGTGGCTCAGGCTCTGCCCAGCAGCAGGCGCGATGCAGTTGCCTCATCATGCCCGCAGGGCTGGATAATGGAGCAGCAAGGCCAGGAGATGATGATGATGATCCCCTGGCCTGTGCACTCTTGTTCTCCCCTCAGCAGGCACAATGATGTCACTTCATTGTGTTTGCTGCTAGAGAACAACGGGTATGGGGCGAGCTAACTATTATGTTTTTTATTTTATTCAGTACAAGCTTAACTTTTGTAAGTGGGTACAAAGGGGACATTCCGATGTGTGTAGTGATACAATGGGGGCATTCTGTTGTGTGGGGGCACTAAGGAGCATAACTACTGTTTGAGACATAACTACTGTGTAGGGCACTAAGGGGTCATAACTTCTGTGTGGTGGCACTAAGGGGGCATTACTGTGTGGTGGCACTAAGAGGGCATAACTACTATGTGGGGCATTAAGGGCCATAACTACTGTGTGAGGCATTACTACTATGTGGGGGCACTAAGGTGGCATAACTACTGTGCACCAAGGGGATGGGTAGAATTGGGCATGTATAGATAAGTATTAGGAGGAATTAGAGGAGTTAGAGGCGTGGCTTATTGTACAGAAAATGTGTTGTGACATGCTACGCATGTTGCTGATGATGTTGCCCCTTGACCATTTTAAAAGTTGGAAAGTAAGCATAGCTAGCAACTTTACAATTCACTTACTTTACAAATTTCTGTGTTTTCCACTTGAAAAATATATTTAGGCTTTCTGCCACCAGTTGTCTCCCTTCCTTCAAATCTGCTGTCCATCCTATATTGTCATGCTTTTTCCACCTCTAGTAGCACAAAAGCAGAGAGATACATCACAGAAAGTGTGGGGGTGCCGATCTGCTCACATGCAGCCAGCTTCTCCTATCACCTAGATATGCAGCACTGCATGTAAGTAAACTGAGCTCTTCCAGCTGCTTAGTTTTGTGTTAGTACTGTTCAACACTAAAAGCTTTCACACTGGACAAATATTGAGGGTGAATGGATGCATGGTGTCTGAGCTTCAGGCTGCATATTATAGAGGAGGAGTAACTGAGCAGATTGATACATAGTTTTATGGGAAAAGGTTCAGTATAGCTTATAATTTATTCAACTCATTCTTTGCCTACTCTGGGCTTTGAAGTCAAGGAGGTGGTCCGATTAGTGATTGACAGCCTTCCCTCTATGAGTCTAAATAGGGATAGCTGTATTTATTGTATTGTAGCCTCCTTGACTTCAAATCCCAAAATTAGTAGATTTAGGCTACATTCAGACAACCGTATGTGTTTTGCGGTCCGCAAATTGTGGATCTGCAAAACACGGATACCGACCGTGTGCGCTCCACATTTTGTGGACTGCACATGGCCGGCCCTATGATAGAAATGCCTATTTTTGTCCGCGATTGCGGATTGCAGACCCATTCATACAGTCGTCTGAATGAGCCCTAGATATTTTTCCACAAAACTCTATATGCTTAGATCTAGCTGCTCTGTAACATGCTGCCTGCAGACGGCATTGCATTTCCATGGTCATATGTTCTCTTTAACCCACAGTACAAAATTGTCTTGTAAAAAGGACTGAGGACAAAATATTTTATCATAATCAAATATTTGGGGAATACTAAATTACAGTCTATGGCTGCAAGAAAACGCCAGCCAGCAATACAGAAGATACATGGCACTGTTTATTAGAATGAATACTCCAGGTAGGTCAGATAATGTTTGAGGTTTAAAGGTTGTCGGGAAAAGAGGAGAAAGCAGATATGAGAGCCAAGCGGTGCTTATCTACAGACATATTCTATATAACGAATGTGATTTGCCATGAGTGTTATCTTGTTAGGGGACAAAGAATCATCCTCATGTGGTACAGTATCTGAATTCTAACAATAGGCTGGATGCCTGACAGACATCCCTTTGTCATCCACTAACAGCTGAGCGCTTACATCTGCATGATAATTTATAAGCTACAAATACTCCCAGAGAAAGCATAATTGTATTACAGGCATGTACCATCCAAAATAAAAATGCCTTATGACACTAAGTTACACCGAAGCCAGAAAATCCTGCCAGTGCCCCCAGGGGAGCAGCTTCTCTGTCTGCCTGATAGAATTACATTGTATCTCTTTTCTTTCATCCAGATGTTTTATCAATATTCATGAGGCTTGCAGGAGATACGGGCACATCCACATAACGCCGCACACTCATCTGGTTAAGGAGAAATACCCAAGTGCAAGTACTTAACTCCATTCTAAGTTCTGAGTTGTTATATTCAATTAGTTTTTCTTTTAATTTACTATGTATAGCATTATCCATGCTCGCAACATCTTATATCTTATAATAAAAAATATACATTATGAAAAGCACATACTATACAGTTTAGCTACGGTGCCTACAGTGGGTCTGAGGTAGTCTGAGACACACCCTCTGCCTCATCATTGGCTTAGGCTGCAGCTCTGACTCCTCAGATTGGCTGGTGTACATAAACACAAGTCTATCACAGGCTCACGAGGACATCAGTGCATAGAGTACAATGATTATAAAGTACAGGTTACTAAACCTCCAGTGAGAAAAAGATACAGATGTTGCTAAGCTAAAATTCACTCTGATAACACGTCACAGTGTTATTTTGTGACAAAAGCCATTGAAATCCATCAAAAAAGTCAATTTAAGGGGTTGACCACGTTCTGTTTTTTGTTGACCAGTGTGTTTATAATATGATTATATGGCACTCACTCATATAGCCTTTGTTTGAAATTCTGCATCATGTTCCCCCTTGTTTGCCAAATCTTTTATGCTGTCCACACAGAGGTTTCGTCCATAAAATGGCTGCTTATGGAGGGTCATGTGACCATGTTATGTCTCCTCTGTTCAAATAGTACAAAAAAAAAAAGAGCAAGGATTTTTACAAGATAAAAAATCTCATTTTATTCAATATAAATCACATGATCATTACAGGTACAAAGGGCTATACAATGTGGAGAACCACAATGGGGGATAATGTGACCATACCCAGCAGAGAACAACAATTTACCAGAGGCCGTGAGCAAAAGTGTAGTTGCGGGTGCAATTGCTAATCTCCTAGTATAAAACAACTACTGACTATTGCTCACAACCTCTGTCCAAGGATGCTGTGAGGTGTCAATGGACGGTGCAGTACTACTAATAAAGATGGCATATAACAATGAACTGCAAACCTCTCGTCCCACCCTGATCCAGCTACCAAGTTACCTACCCATGTTGCTGCTGTAGAATGGTAACACGACTCCCCCACTGCTTCAACCTCGACACGTGTTTCGCCACGTAGGCCTCATCTGGAGGTATCTCTCTTCAAATACACTGCACCTGCCGTCTGCACTTTTAGTGTCGGGAGTTCAGTAAAGGTGCACTATGTTTGCATGGAAGAGCCATCACATGGAGATGATTTGCCTGGTCACATAAGCCTCCTTCAGTAATCATCTTATGGATGGGACCTCTATGTGGACAGCACAGAAGATTTACATGGCTTATGATATATAGCAAATAGTACAGAATATCAACAAAGGCTTATTAGTAAGTGCCAGATAGTCATTTTGCATACACATTGTGTCCAACACCTTTAATATTTTCTTGCCATTGTTTACGCTACAACCTGTTAAATATTTGCCTTGTCATCTTGTGTGATTATACATAACATCCTCGCAAATGTGCATTGTAAACCTTGTTAAATGTATATTGCTGTAATTTCCATGTTCACCAGCAGGTGGCAGCAACGTGTTAGCAGAGACTTAACACAGTTTAGTGTTTCTAGACTGGAATAGTTCATTCCAGTTTAGTTCCCCCCTCTGTGAGCAGAAGTGGGCTATGCCCATATCCTGCCTCATGGGGAGGGAAGGAAGTTAAGTTAGTGTGTAGCCCACCCCCGGCTAGGGGAAGGCTGTGCGTGTAGGAGCTCCCAGATATAGGGATCAAAAGCCAGGATCTTGTCTCGGCTGAGACATTGATCATCATCCCCAGCCTGAGCCTTGCAGCCTCAGCTGGAAGAAGCAAGCAGACCACTCCAGAATCCACTCCAGAATCATACCCTGTGAAGATAGCTGTGAGTAGAGACCAGAGACCCCAGGAGAAGCCATATTCCTCCTCAGCTAGTTAGTCCCAATACAGCAGAAGAAAAAAAATGTGCAGAAGCCAAATTCCTGCCACAGTTTAGAGCTACTAAGCAGACGTCCCTTTCCTGCAAAGCTCCAGGTACATGATAGAGCAGAAGATATATTCCTGCCACACATTGCCAATACCTGCTGGGACCAAAGACTAATGCTATACCTTGCTTGAATGAAAACTACAACCAGTAAAGACAAGTTTGAACTTTACCCAAGGTCTGGATCTCAATTACTGCTGCAAATTCCTATATTACTCCTACTAGCACCACACTCAATTTATTGCAAGTGAGCCAGGATCCAGGAGTCCAGCTGTACCCAGGTAGGGGACACCGTTGACACTATTACCACTACCATACAGAGACATTACACCACTCTGGCATTCCTAACCTGGTACGAGAGTTACAACATCCTTAAAGGGCCCTGTGTTAGTACCCTGCGCACGCTGCAATTGGCGTCACGGACAAACTATAGACTATTATACCCATATCCTGACCCACTGCATAATTTGGCGTCCATGTAACCGTACCACGGTCCGGCTTATTGCATGAGTTTCTACTGAGAGGAGAGGAAGCACACAACTGAGCTCCTGCTCCTAGGAGACTTTCTCCATAGAGATCAATTATTATTTAGCTTCAAGTGAATCCTTGAGACGACAGACAGCAGAGAGAACTGCTACAAGAAGTATTAGGCTGAGTTCACACGGGCGAGATTTCCGCGCGGGTGCAATGCATGAGGTGAACACATTGCACCCGCACTGAATCCGGACCCATTCACTTCTATGGGGCTGTGCACATGAGCAGTGATTTTCATGCATCACTTATGCGTTGCGTGAAAATTGCAGCATGCTCTATATTGTGCTTTTTTATCACGCAACGCAGGCCCCATAAAAGTGAATGGGGCTGAGTGAAAATTGCAATCATTTTCATACATGGTTGCTAAGATGACAGTCTATTCACTGTATTATTTTCCCTTATAACATGGTTATAAGGGAAAATAATAGCATTCTTTAATACAGAATGCTTAGTAGGTGGTCAATTGAGGGTTAAAAAATAATTAACTCACCTTCTCTTCTTGATCGCGTAGCTGCCGGTCTCTTATTACTTCTTTAATCAGGAACATCACATCACATGGTCCAATCACATGGTCCATCACCGTGGTGGTGGACCATGTGATTGGACCATGTGATCTGACGTCACCACTGGTCCTTTAGCCGCAGCTAATGATTAAAGAAGTAAGAAGAGACCGGCAGCTACGCAATCAAGAGGAGAAGGTGAGTTAATTATTTTTTATTTTTTAACCCTCAACTGACCACCTACCAAGCATTCTGTATTAAAGAATGCTATTATTTTCCCTTATAACCATGTTATAAGGGAAAATAATAACATTTACACACCACCTAACCCAAACCTGAACTTCAGTGAAGACGTTCGGGTCTGGGTACCACAGTCAGTTTTTTATCACGCACGTGCAAAACGCATTGCACCCGCGTGATACAAACTGAACAACGGAACGCAATCGCAGTCAAAACTGACTGCAATTGGGTACCTACTCACGCGGGTTTGCCGCAGTACACCCGGGACGCATCCTGAACAAATCCGTCACGCCCGTGTGAACTCAGCCATTAAAAACACTGCTGCAAGGTGAGAGACTATGGCTAAGACACCCATCACCCAGAACACTACTAAACCAGTTTTACCTAAGTGCTAAATTGCAGACATCCAACCTGCCTCCATAATACTTACTGGTGCCAGAAGATTGTACTCAAAATCTTCTAATATTGAATGTATTGGAAGTTCTATGTTAGTAAAAAATGACACAGCACTTCATCTGGGCCACTACCACTCCTATCCTCTGCAAGGGGTCCTCCGGGGCTCGCTGCATATGTAAGATATTTTGCTACATTGTGCACAACTAAATTATAGCATAAAGTGCTTAGATAAACATTGCCATAAAATTCTTCCATACAGTAAATATTACCATGCAGTTCCAAGATAATTGATGCCATAATAGTGCCCAAATAAGCAGCTTCATATAGTGTTCATAAATGCAATTTCAAATGTTTGTCTTCTGCTGCATAAAAAAAATATATCTGCGTTATGAGTTCCAACAGCCTGTTCCGACAGAAAACAGCCTGCCAGAGCTCTCTGGATTTTTGTATGGCTGAATCCCAGAATATATGCCAGATACCGGATAATACTGGATCCAGAGAGCCAGGGTGGATTGGCCATGGACCTTACAAGGACATTTCAAAGTAGGCCGATGCCCAGGGAGCTGCCCAAGCCCCCATTTCTGCCGCTGGCTGGGTAAATAATGACTATATTTTTGTAGGAACGTGCTGCTTTGGTTGTTCGGGGAGTACTCTTCCTAATTCAGAGCCTTCCACATATATGTACATAGGAAAACATTGATCACTAGTGTTGCGTGCGAATATTCGAATAGCGAATTTTTATCGTAAATATCGCCACTTCGAGAATTTGTGAATATTTAGAATATAGTGCTATATATTTGTTATATCGAATATTCGTCATTTTTTTCCATCTGAACACATTATTCCTCTCTGCTTCTTGCTTGTGGGCCAATGAGAAGGAAGCAATATAAAGTTCACAACAATACTTAGTGCACCAATCAGTAATCTGTAGTCAGACCTGCTAAAATGTGAAGCTGCATGTAGTGCAAAAAAATATTCCAATTTACTGTCGATTAGCGCAATCGCGACTATATTGGAGCACTTGACTCTATCTGCATTTTATTATTATTATTATTTATTATTAAAGCGCCATTCATTCCATAGCGCTGTACCTATGAGAAGAGGTATACATACATAATACAGACAGTTGCACTAATCATAAACAAGACGAGTTACAAACTGGTACAGAAGGAACAAGGGCCCAGCCCGTGAGGGCTTACAATCTACATGGTATGGGAGAAGGACACAGTAGGTGTGGGTGAAGTTGGTCATGGCGGTATGGAGGCAGCAGGGTCACTGGTTGTAGGCTTGTCTGAAGAGGTGAGTTTTCAGGTTTCTTTTGAAGAATTCCACTGTAGGTGAGAGTCTGATGTGTTGGGGTAGTGAGTTCCAGAGTATGGGGGATGCATGGGAGAAATCTTGGAGTCGATTGTGGGAAGAGGCGATAAGAGGAGAGGAGAGAAGGCGGTCTTGTGAGGATCGGAGAGTGCGTGTGGGGGTGTATCGGGAAAGTAGCTCAGAGATGTAGGGAGGGGAGAGGTTATGGACGGCCTTGTATGTATTTGTTAGTACTTTGAAGTGAATTTGCTGGGCAATGAGGAACCACTAGAGGGGAAGGCAAAGGAGTAATAGGGTGAGAGGTGGATTAGTCGGGCAGCAGAGTTGAGGATAGATTGGAGGGGTGCGAGAGTGCTAGATGGAAGGCCACAGAGGAGAGTGTTGCAGTAGTCTAGGCAGGACATGATGAGGGCATGTACAAGCATTTTCGCAGATTCAATGTTTTCATTTTGGGGATTTGCTCTGGTAGGCAGCTTAGCGGACGCAGTATAGAGGCAATCACAAAGTCTTTAACTTAAATAGTTGTGTTATTCACACAGAAGGCAAAACAAATTAAGGCTGGGTTCACACCCGAGCATTTTACAGCGCGTTCCCACGCGCTGTAAAACGCTCAGCAAGGAGAAACCAATGCTTCCCTATCGGCATGGTTCTCACCTGGGCGTTTTACAGCGCGTACGATTGCGCTGTAAAATGCACGATGCCCCAAGAAGTTCAGGAGCTTCTTTGGGGTGTCTTGTCGCGTTCCCGTACATAGACTTCCGGGAACGCGCGACAATGGGCGTTTGCTTGTTCCGGAGCCACGATTGTAAACGCGCATACAGAGTGCTCCATCCCGTACGCTCAAGTGTGAACGCAGCGTAACAGTTCACAGTATTGGTGTATATTCACACCATGGAAAGTCCACAGAACACAAACATTAACCTGGTTAGCAGTTTTTCATCAGCCATCCACTGCAGGCTTTAGGGGGCCTGTTTTCCAGCAATGCTGCTCTCAGCCCTTTAGCACGGCACACCTCATGCAGATCCCAAAACCACAGCGTCTCCACAGCTTCACTGTGAAGTGGAGGATAATCCACTCAGCTGAGACTGCTTGCTGGGCTTTTATATCCCGAACCAAAACCCAGCCTGGAATGTGGGGAACAGCCACCCACCCTGTACTTTGGCTTCTCCCAGTAAGAGCCGTCCCAGAACGGGTCTACAGCCATACTAAATAATAAGTAGTGTCAGCCAGCACTAACTGCCGCTGACACTTAAAATTACCGGCTTTTACCTCACTGAGGCCAGGAATCTCGGTGACATATACCTTCCATCAATGACAGACCGTTGTGCTTTCCTACATACCTCCCCCCCTTGTTCAACCGTGAGGGGGTGAACACTTGCCAGACAGTGTACGCGGGACAGGGGATTCGTGTTTCCTGTAACCTGCCTGCCCTATGTTCCACAGAAAACTTAAAGTTTTGTAAAGACAAGAACCACCTGGTGGACCGTCACTGACTTGCGTCCCTTCAAAAGGCCTGTCAATGGTGCCGCGACTGTAGCAAAATTGGGGACAAACCTCAAATAGTACCCCATCATACCCAGGAACGACTTTACTTGCCGAGTAGTGACAGGTAGGGGCCAATTTCTAATTGCCTCAATTTTGTTCACCTGGGGTTTAATCATTCTGCGCCCAATTACATACCCCAGGTACTTGGTCTCTTCTAACCCTATTGTGCACTTTTTGGGGTTAGCGGTTAAGCCAGCTTTCCTAAGGGAGTCAACTACAGCCTGTACTTTAGGTAGGTGACTTTCCCAGTTGGTGCTATGGACAACGATATCGTCCAGGTACCCCGAAGCGTACAGACGATGTGGATGGAGTACAATATCCATTAGCCTTTGAAACGTGGTGGGAGCGCCATGTAGACCAAAGGGTAATACCTTGTACTACTCTGGCGTGATGAAAGCAGTTTTTTCCTTGGCAGCCTCTGTCAAGGGTACCTACCAGTACCCTTTGGTGAGGTCCAACACAGAAAAATACCAGGCTTGGCCTAACTTCTCAATAAGCTCATCTACTCAGGGCATGAGATACGCGTCAAACTTGGACACCTCATTCAGTTTGTGGAAATCTTTACAGAACCGAAATGTCCCGTCCGGCTTGGGTGTTAAGACTATTGGACTGGCCCATTCACTTTTTGATTTCTCGATGACACCTAACTGGAGCATTAGCTGCACTTCTTCC
The DNA here is from genome assembly GCF_014858855.1 of Bufo gargarizans. Classification (NCBI taxonomy): domain Eukaryota; kingdom Metazoa; phylum Chordata; class Amphibia; order Anura; family Bufonidae; genus Bufo; species Bufo gargarizans. The sequence continues at coordinate 348,356,396 of NC_058082.1, forward strand.
GCGATGGCTTGTCGCCGAGCCTCGGTAAGGTCTTAACCGGACTTTTGCCTGAGGCTCAGTGACATTGTCATGCCAGATTATGGACATGCGTCCAGGGAGGTCCAAGAACACATCCGTGTTCCGACTAATGAACTCCCTGGCTTCCTTAGCCTGTTTAGACGAGAGGCTATCAACAATTTTCACTGGGGCAGCCGCTCCCTTGCTTCAGACAGAGGGTCCGAAACCGCTTCCCCTAGGAACCCTGGTTGTGGGCTGTCTTCCGTACAGGTTTCCCTATCTTTGCAGGGTTTGAGCAGATTCACATGGTACACCTGCAACGGCTTTCTTACCTTGTAATCTACCTCTCCAATTTTTTCAAGTACCTCGTAGGGCCCCTGCCACCTAGCTAGGAACTAACTGTCTACGGTCAGTACCAGAACCAACACCTGATCACCTGGTTAAAGTTCCAGACTCGAGCCTGCCTATTATAGAGCCTACTCTGGGCTCGCTGTGCTGCCTCCATATGCTGCCTAACCAGAGGCAACACTGTTTCCATCCGTCCCTGCATCTGGGTGACGTACTCAACAACACTTTTGTGCGGTGTGGGCTGTTGTTCCCACGCCTCTTTGGCGACGTCCAACATACAGCGAGGGTGTCTGCCGTATAGCAGTTTGAAGGGCGAGAACCCAGTAGAGGCCTGGGCAATTTTCGCACTGCGAGCATGATATAGGGAAGAAGGTCCCAGTCCCTCTTATCCTTAGACACCACTCTTTTTAACATATTTTTAGTGTTTGATTTAACCTCTCTACCAGGCCATCCATTTGCGTAAAATACACTGACGTCCGTAGCTGTTTTATGTGGAAAAACATACAGAGTTCCCTCATGACCTTGAACATAAACGGGGTCCCTTGGTCAGTCAGAAAATCCTTAGGCAGACCCATCCGAGAAAACATCTCCATTAATTCCTTAGCTATGAGTTTAGCTGATGTACGATGCAGCGGCACCGCCTCTGGGTACCGAGTGGCGTAGTTGAGGACGACTAAGATGTGTTGGTGGCCTCTAGCGGACTTCGGTACTGGGCCTATGAGATCCATAGCGATCCGCTCGAATGGAACCTCAATAATCGGGAGAGGGACCAGGGGACTATGGAAATGTGGCTGAGGGATGGTTATCTGGCAAGTTGGGCAGGACCTGCAATACTCTTCCACCTCTCTGAACACACTGGACCAGTAGAACCGCTGTAGAATCCGTCCTGGACCGTGGGGAACAGCCACCCACCCTGTACTTTGGCTGCTCCCAGTAAGAGCCGGCACGGATTGGCTGTACAGCCATACTAAATAACAAATAATGTCAGTCAGCACTAACTGCCACTGACACTTAAAATTACCGGCTCTTACATCACCGAGGCCAGGAATCTCGTTGATACCTTCCGTCAATGACGGACCCTGGCGCCTTCCTACAGCATATTAAGCTATTGTAATGTTCTGCCGTGCCAACCATTTTCTCCAGTCTCAGGAGAAACTCATAAAACTTCTAGCAGCTTGAAAAATTTAGCCAAAGTGATCCACGCCTGTATTTCGCGTGATGAATTCGCATTACGCGATTTTTACATTGCCCTTTATTCGCATTCAATAAAATAATCTCGAATTCGCGAATATATGACAAATATTCTACAAAATATTCGTGAAAAATTTGAATATAGCCCCTGCCGCTCATCACTATCGATCACCACATGTATCCTTCTTTACTTCAATGGATACCTCTCTGGAACATCAAGAAGTCACACCAATAGTGAAGCACTATCACCAAGGGTCAGGTATAAAAGGAATTTAATACTCACAAATGAGATAAAATAACAAGCATTTCAGAGAAGTTGAACAATCCTCGTACTACTGCCCTACTCGGGTTTCGCCTTGCGCTTCGTAAGGGGCGTATGCTTCACACACTCAAGGGATGTCTTTAAATACGTAGGTAAGTCCTACCAATATCAGTCATCATACTTTTCACATGAGACAATAATGCATAAACCACCGATAAAATATTATTACTACAAACATTTAAATTATTCCTATCTAAAAATTGCACTCTCACCCAGGGGCGTTGCTAGGTCCAAACATTTGGGGCCTGGTCCCCTGTTGTTTTGTCCTAGGCCCTGAATATACTGCCTGCCTGTTATATAGAACTGCATTGTCTTCCTCAGGACAGCAATACAATTAAATCTAATGCACTGCAAGAGCTGAATAACCTGTGATGACATCACAGGTCATGTGATCAGTTTTACATGCAGTAGCTGAAAAGGACCTGGGATGATATCACCATTATGTGACAGCTCAGCAGTGAAGAGAAGCCCTGGGAAGAGGCTGAGGTGAGGTCTGCTACATGAGGAGAGGTAAGTGAAGATTACTCAGTGTGAGAGGCAGAGCAATGTTGGGAGTTATAGTTATTTAACTGGGACTGTATGTTAGGGCTGAAGAGAGGGAAGTTATTTACATGGGTCAGTGAGGTGGAGTGATGTTAATTACATGGGACTGAAATTTTGAAGTAGCTGGGGTAGGGTGAAGTTATTTACATGGGACTGTATGTTGAGGGGTAATGTTATTTATATGGGACTGCATGTTGAAGACAGCTGTGGGAGGGAGTGATATTATTTACATGGGATTGAATGTTAAGGGGTAACTTTATTTACATGGGACTGCGTGTTGAAGGTGTCTGGGGGAGGGAGTGATGTAATTTGTATGGGACTGAATAATGAGGAGGTGATGTTATTTACATGGGACTGTATGTTGCAAGGCGGCTGGGGAGGGGGTGATGTTATTTACATGGGACTGTATATTGGAAGGCGCAGGAGAGATGGTGTGATGTTATTTACATGGGACTGTATTTTAGAGGGGGCTGTAGATAGAGAGGATATATGGGACTCTATGGCCGTGGGAGGGAAATAGTGTTATTTACATGGGACTGTATGGAGGAGGTGCTGAGGGATTATAATTTCTGAGGACACTAAACTGAGAAATATAACTACAGGGGGCACTGCAGGCGGCATTATAAATACTTAGGGCGCTTCAGGGTGAGCAGTATAACAGTAGGGGGCGATATAAATACTGGGGGCACTGTGGGGGCATTTTAAATCCAGGGGACATTAGGCGTTCTTATTACTACTGGGGGCTCTATAGGAGGGACTTATAGATCTGCCTTATTTCTAAGAGCACTATAGGGGTCCTTATTACTACTGGAGGTCTGTAGAGAGCTTTATTACCACTGGGGGACAATAGGGGGGCTTTATTTCTACTGGGGGCTCTGTGAGGGTATTATTAATACTGGAGGGCTCTTTTACTAAAGGAGGCACTCTTGGGGAGTGTTATCACGGTTGGGGGCACCGTAGGCGGCAGTATTACTAATGAGGGCACTCTTGTGGAGCATTATCACCGTTAGGTCCAGTAGGGGGCAGTATTACTAATAAGAGCATTCTAGAAGGAAATTATTATTGGTGGGACTATGATGAGTACTGTTACTATGGGGGACATTCATTACTTTTCAGGATAGTATTTGGGGGTACAGAAAAGTAAGGAAGCTAAGATGTCCGTGTGTCACACTCTGCAGAGACGAGGCGGCTGAGAGAAGTGTCCTGACCGAATGGAAAAGATGATGACAGAGAGGATCTACATCAGAGGAGACGTCACCTGGGAGGCACTGGATGTGAGAGGTATAGCAAGTACAGTAAAATGTCTTCAGTGCTAGTGTTTGCTGGGGGGAAGGGGGATGCGGTTGTTTAACTTAGAGAATTGGGCCATATGCATTGGTGCTTAGGCCCCGGATCTTTTGAGACCCTAGCAACGCCCCTGCTCTCACCTAAAACATACATATATAAATCAAACCTATTCAATATTTCTATAGATGTACATTTTTCTTATTTCAGCATTTACGGCAATACCTACTTTTATCTACACTCCGATCACATGTTCTCTTCTGGCCAATACAATACTATGCTACCTTCATTCATAAACCCCTATTTTCATGTCATCTGTCACGGGAATCGGCTCATATGGTAAGTTCTCACCTATCACAGGCTACACATCCTCTCATCACAAAGGTCCTTAATCCCCGATCGTGTCTTTCCTCAGTATCATTGAACACAAATTTTTTAACCTATGTTGTCCTCAGTTAACAAACATGGTTTGAGATCAAACTTCCCATTAAGCCCCTGTGGTTGTAACGTGTTGAGTTTATATATCCATTCCACTTCACAGCTGTTAATATTTGCAATGGGATCTCCTCTCGACAATGAGTTTTCTATACCAGTGATTAACAAACCGCTCAGTTTTTTTGGGTGAACCTTCTTAAAATGTAGGGAGACACTATGCGTCTCAAGACCCTTTCTAATATTTCTGATGTGTTCCTGGACCCTTGTCTTTAGTTTTCTCATTATTCCTCCCACGTAATGGAGGCCACACGGGCACTCCAGTAGGTAGACGACACCTGCATTTTCACAGGTAATCTCCCCTCTAATTATGAAATCCCGATTTTTTTTGGGTAAAATGTATGGTTTGTGCCTCCCTCTGTCTCTTTTCTTTAGTTCTATTTTTACATGGAAGGCAAAATTCACACCATATAAATTTGTTCCCTCTTTTGTTAGGAGTCTTCGTAGGAATGGGACTGTGCACCAAATAATTGCAAAGATTTCGGGCTTTTTTATAAACAATGTCTGGATTTTTTTTAAATCTCTTTTCCCAGTACTGTATCATTTTTTAAAATCCCCCAGTTTTTCTTAATGGCATTCTTCATAAAACTAGCATTAATATTATATTGGGTGATGAAGGTAAAATCAGATGTCTGACGGGCAGATGTTGTCGCCGCTGAACGTCAGCAAGGCGAGCCATGGCCGTGTAAGATCTTCTAAAATAACCAGAGATTTTCCTGGCCTCCCGCAAGACGTCCTGGACCCGGGGGTATTTGGCAACGAATCGCTGCACGACTAAGTTCATGACGTGTGCTATGCACGGCACGTGTGTCATTTTGCCCTGTTTAAGCACGCTCAGCAGATTGGCACCGTTGTCGCACACCACTTTACTGCCCTTTTCCCAGATTCCTCAGTGTTAAGGTACTTGTCTTTTGCTAAAGAGCCTGACAACCACTGGTGCTCCTGACTTGTACTTTGTTTCTGGGCCTCCAGAGCATAGCCAGTCAGTGGCACAGTGGGTTCACATCCGTTGATCCGTGACATTTCTTACTTGAGGTTTGATCATCATCAGTGTAATATGAATAGGCTTGCAAGGTTATGTTTAATGGACTTATTCTACTGGGAGGCAGACATCTCTCCCTCTCTGATCTATAATAAATTATCTTTAATGAACCTAATTAATCTATCTCATCTGAAGAATGGTAAATGGATATATTTTTTTTGCTTATTTTAAAAAGATATTTTCTGTGTAACTGCTCACATAATGAGCTTTCTTCTTCGTAGAAAAATTGAACAGATATTCTAAAAGAATAATAATATTTAATGCCCAAGATTGCTAAAATGTACTTGCTATTAACCTGGTGATTTGAATCCATTATTGGAAATTAGAAAATAAATTAAATATATTAATTAGGCACCAAATAAAATAGATGTTCCATCATGTTTAATAAAATGAATATAGTTATAATGGAGTCAAAATAAAGTGAAGAAGTTTGAAAATCTCTGGAGTAATACTTACTGAAGTGTCTCCACTGCAAGTGTTAATGTACTGTTTTTAATACACTGTGGGGAACATTCAGCATTTTAGACGAAAGTCTTAATAAAGCCCTAAGCTGGCGGTGGTTCCGCCGAAGTAATGAAAAGGCGCCGGCTTCTTCATAACTTTGGCGTATCCAGGACCAGTTCTAAATCTAAGACAGCTTACCAGCTGTCTCACATTTAGACCATTTCTATGCCTTAGGCCTCCTGCACACGAACGTTGTGTGCATCCGTGGCCGTTGTGCCGTTTTCCGTTTTTTTTCACGGACCCATTGACTTTCAATGGGTCCGTGGAAAAATCGGAAAATGCACCGTTTGGCAGCCGCATCCGTGAGCCGTGTTTTCTGGCCGTGAAAAAAATATGACCTGTCCTATTTTTTTCACGGCCAACGGTTCACGGGCCCATTCAAGTCAATGGGTCCGTGAAAGAACACGGATGCACACAAGATTGGCATCCGTGTCCGTGATCCGTGGCCGTAGGTTAGTTTCATACAGACGGATCCGAAGATCCGTCTGCATAAAAGCTTTTTCAGAGCTGAGTTTTCACTTCGTGAAAACTCAGATCCGACAGTATATTCTAACACAGAAGCGTTCCCATGGTGATGGGACGCTTCTAGTTAGAATACACTACAAACTGTGTACAAGACTGCCCCCTGCTGCCTGGCAGCACCCGATCTCTTACAGGGGGATATGATAGTACAATTAACCCCTTCAGGTGCCGCACTATCATATCCCCCTGTAAGAGATCAGGGCTGCCAGGCAGCAGGGGGCAGACCCCCCCCCCCCTCCCCAGTTTGAATATCATTGTGCGGCCCCCCCCTCCCCTGTTGTTAACTCGTTGGTGGCCAGTGTGCGCACCCCCCTCCCTCCCTCCCTCTATTGTTTTAATACATTGGGGCCAGTGTGCGCGCGCCCCCAACCCCCCCCCTCCCTCCCTCTATTGTTTTAATACATTGGGGCCAGTGTGCGCACCCCCCAACCCCCCCCCCCCTCCCTCCCTCTATTGTAATAATAGCATTGGGGCCAGTGTGCGCACCCCCCCCCCCCCCCCCGATCATCGGTGGCAGCGGAGTAGAAGATTTTCATACTTACCTGGCTGCTGGCTGCTGCGATGTCTGCGTCCGGCCGGGAGCTCCTCCTACTGGTAAGTGACAGCAATGCGCCGCACAGACCTGTCACTTACCAGTAGGAGGAGCTCCCGGCCGGACACAGAGATCGCAGCAGCCAGCAGCCAGGTAAGTATGAATCTTCTACTCCGCTGCCACCGATGATCGGGGGGGGGAGCACACTGGCCCCAATGCTATTATTACAATAGAGGGAGGGAGGGGGGTGCGCACACTGGCCACCAACGAGTTAACAATAGGGGAGGGGGGGGGCCCACTGGCCACCAATGAGTTAAAAACAGGGGCACCTGCCAGGCAGCAGGGGGCAGTCATGTACACAGTTTTTTTGTATATTCTAACCTGAAGCGTCTCCATCACCATGGGAACGCCTCTGTGTTAGAATATACTGTCGGAAATGAGTTTCACGATGTAGCTCATATCCGACAGTATATTCTAACATAGAGGCGTTCCCATGGTGATGGGGACGCTACAAGTTAAAATATACCATCGGATTGGAGAAAACTCCAATCCGATGGTATAACAGAACTCCAGACTTTACATTGAAAGTCAATGGGGACGGATCCGTTTGAAATGGCACCATATTGTGTCAACATCAAACGGATCCGTCCCCATTGACTTGCATTGTAATTCAGGACGGATCCGTTTGGCTCCGCACGGCCAGGCGGACACCAAAATGACTTTTTTTTCATGTCCGTGGATCCTCCAAAAATCAAGGAAGACCCACGGACGGAAAAACGGTCACGGATCACGGACCTACGGACCCCGTTTTTGCGGACCGTGTAAAAAAACGTTCGTGTGCAGGAGGCCTTAAACAGGTGTACAAAATGGTAAATGAGACAGGCCTGCCGACCTGTTCCCTTCCCCACCCACGCCAAACCCACTTTTTTAGACCTGGCATAAGCGGGGAGAAGTTGCAGATTGCGGCGCAACTAGCTGTTGTACTGAATGCAGCAGAACGTTCAACAGTCATACAAGGAAGATTGCTTGGCACACCTACACTGTGGCAACAGACTTCAATGTGAGTTAAAATGCATCCCTTAAGCTGAGAAAGAGATTGTACGGCCTGATTAAAAAGAGTGAGAGACTAGCCTCCCACAGCCTTGGGAAATTGCATAGCCAACTGTAAAGACTGCTTTTTTTGTGAACATGATTTGTGTGAATCATTTATTGAACTGTTTCAGTAAAGTAAGACTAACCCTGTCTAGCACCTAAAATCTAACACTATCAAGGGTACCCCAAAACACCATCCGGTAGGAGGATTCTCAAAGCTAGGGAATGCTCAAAGAGGGGAAAAGGTGTGCCCTTCTCATCGCTGTATTACCCAGGGGAGCGTCTGATTGAGTACCTATTGTTCTGTCTTCATACACGTTCACACAGTGTGCAGTCTGATATTCAGCATAAACCATTCCTGTCTTCCAAATAAGAGGACTTTTCGTTATAGTTTAACTTGTTTGTTGGCAAAACAGGAGTATTTGATGATTGATCAATTGATTGGTAAAACAGATATTCTTTTACCAGGATGGTGGAGTTTAAGAAGGAAATATGCAGGAGGACAGCTCTGCTGATGTGTCCTGGAGATTTCTCTTTCCCAGGATGCTTTGCACTCCCACAATGCTTTGCACCACCCACAAAGCAGCAGTCTTTGAAATAAGAAAAACAAGGTGCAATACAATTTAACACCGCAAGATGGTGCTATTGCCACATTAATCACCACAGAAATAGCAAAACTAAAGCAGACGTGAAATAAACTTTTCCCTAACCCTGCTGGGCAGAACACTTTCCGTCTGGCGTCAACAGGTGCCACTACTGTATCCACAGGATGGGGTGGCTCTACCAATCCGTAGGGTAGAAATGTGCTCACTATCTAAGTGTTAACTCCAAAACACCAGAGGGTTAATAAAATTGTAATAATAAAGATATGGCACTCAATATCTGGAGAACTGCTCAAAACAAATTCCTTTATTAATTCTACTGTTGCAATTCTCAAAGTCCTCCCAAGGGAGGAATCTGGACCCCACACTACCACCATTTTTGCGTACGCAAGGACATCTACAATTTTACCTCCTTATTATTAACCTCTTAAGTAACGGACTCGTCCTATACAAGAATTTACGCTCGTAAACTTCCTGGAGTGATACAGTTCCACTTTCAATTTAATCGGAGCTAATGAGAAGTCGAGCACGTGGGACGCTGAAGGAACGGCGATTAAACAAACAAGCCGCATTCAGAGGTTGGAGGTAAGGGAATAAGATAGCTCGATAATAGGTGGGACGCCACCCAGAGCTAAAAACTCCTGAATTTCAAAAATTCAATAAGCCTATGAACTGTTACATAAGAATTAATGTGACTCTTTCAATTATTCGAACCAAGAATTCATAATTAAATCGAAAAGTATATAAGTGCGTTATAGTACCAAGGATCGACGATTATATTAACCGAAGATTTGATGACTATTTAATCGAAAGCTTCAGAGAATTATCGATAACCAGCTTTTGCAGTGATAAACTATTGATAGTTAAACTTTCTGTGGTGAATCAATCAAAAATGTATTAAGCACCTATATGCTGTCTGATTTACATATCTATATCTCAAGTGATTTTTACCCTATCGTCATTTGTGATGTTTTATCCTTTTGTTATTTAATTTCTGTACAATTTACGTATCTTTTATGGCATTTTAATATCATGATTATTTAATTTCTTAACATTGAGAATTGCAACAGTAGAATTAATAAAGGAAATTGTTTTGAGCAGTCCTCCAGATATTGAGTTCCATATCTTTATTATTACAATTTTACTACTGTATCCATCCTCCTTTCTTAGCAACCCATTTTGGTCAATGGTGGGATCAAGCTTCTTCAAAGCACTATCCTTGGAGACTGACCTTTGCTAAGGTAGTCTCTTTCGTGTTGTATCGTGAGAATTATTATGTTCTTGAACCTTTCCATATTGGGAGCGTTAAAGGTGTGTTTGCAGTGATGCCAACCTTTGCAGGGCCCCTGGCTCACAGGTAATGTCGACTTGTGAGCTCTATGAACTACACAAGCTATAGCACAAATGAGCAACATCCAGGTAGAGAACCTGTCGAAACAATGAGATTTGAGTTGGTGGTCCGAAGTCACCGTAATTAGAACAGATACTTTAGGTCGGATTTCTTCATCGGCATCTGGGTCTATCAATTCAAATGTGTCAGATCCAATACTGCAAGATGTTCAACGATACAGGAATGCAGGACCCGTAAACCATGTTATGTCCTTAAGGTGGCTTGGTGCGACGGAACTAGTCGCGTAGTCCGCAGGATTATGCTGTGTAGGCACGTAGTGCCACTGTTTAGGACAAGTGGATCTCCTGATCCTTAGCACCTGATTGCAGACGTAGACATAAAAGTGTCTGGTTTAGTTGCAAATATATCCTAAGACTACCTTTCTTTCCATGTAAAACTAGACTTCCTCGATTTGCAGGTTCATTCCTGATGCTATAAGTTCAGCGACTCCACTGCAAGCACAGCAGCGCAGAGCTCCAGTCTGGGAATTGTTTGCAGAGTGGTGCCAGTTTGGTCCGGCTCATGACAAACCTTAAATGACATTGTTCTTTGACGTCAATGGTCTTTAGGTATGCTACAGCATAAATTGCTTTGACTGAAGCATCGCAGAAGATGTATAGTCTTTGCATCTTGACTTCAGTAGATGGCTCGGAAGAAAATGGACGTGCCACATGAAGGTTGGTCAAAGCTTTGAGAGGCTTCTTCCAACCTGTCCACAGGTCCTTTTTCTCCATTGGAAGCGGATCATCCCAATCAGACGTCTCTGTGGTGAAGTCCCTTAGCATCATTTTACCTTGGATGGTAACAGGCGCTACGAATCCCAGAGGATCATATAAGCTGTTTATGGGAGACAGAACTCCTCTGCGTGTGAAGGGCTTTTCTTCTTTGATAATTTGGAAGGTATCTGTCTTTAAATCACAGATAGAGTTGAGCGAACACCTGGATGTTCGGGTTCGAGAAGTTCGGCCGAACATCCCGGAAATGTTCGGGTTCGGGATCCGAACCCGATCCGAACTTCGTCCCGAACCCGAACCCCATTGAAGTCAATGGGGACCCGAACTTTTCGGCACTAAAACGGCTGTAAAACAGCCCAGGAAAGGGCTAGAGGGCTGCAAAAGGCAGCAACATGTAGGTAAATCCCCTGCAAACAAATGTGGATAGGGAAATTAATTAAAATAAAAATTAAATAAATAAAAATTAACCAAAATCAATTGGAGAGAGGTTCCATAGCAGAGAATCTGGCTTCCCGTCACCCACCACTGGAACAGTCCATTCTCAGATATTTAGGCCCCGGCACCCAGGCAGAGGAGAGAGGTCCCGTAACAGAGAATCTGTCTTCATGTCAGCAGAGAATTAGTCTGCATGTCATAGCAGAGAATGAGGCTTCACGTCAGCCACCACTGCAACAGTCCATTGGCATATATTTAGGCCTAGCACACAGGCAGAGGAGAGAGGTCCCGTAACAGAGAATCTGGCTTCATGTCAGCAGAGAATCAGTCTGCATGTCATAGCAGAGAATGAGGCTTCACGTCAGCCACCACTGCAACAGTCCATTGGCATATATTTAGGCCCAGCACACACACAGGCAGAGGAGAGAGGTCCCGTAACAGAGAATCTGGCTTCATGTCAGCAGAGAATCAGTCTGCATGTCATAGCAGAGAATGAGGCTTCACGTCAGCCACCACTGCAACAGTCCATTGGCATATATTTAGGCCCAGCACACACACAGGCAGAGGAGAGAGGTCCCGTAACAGAGAATCTGGCTTCATGTCAGCAGAGAATCAGTCTGCATGTCATAGCAGAGAATGAGGCTTCACGTCAGCCACCACTGCAACAGTCCATTGGCATATATTTAGGCCCAGCACACACACAGGCAGAGGAGAGAGGTCCCGTAACAGAGAATCTGGCTTCATGTCAGCAGAGAATCAGTCTGCATGTCATAGCAGAGAATGAGGCTTCACGTCAGCCACCACTGCAACAGTCCATTGGCATATATTTAGGCCCAGCACACACACAGGCAGAGGAGAGAGGTCCCGTAACAGAGAATCTGTCTTCATGTCAGCAGAGAATTAGTCTGCATGTCATAGCAGAGAATGAGGCTTCACGTCACCCACCACTGCAACAGTCCATTGGCATATATTTAGGCCTAGCACACAGGCAGAGCAGAGAGGTCCCGTAACAGACAATCTGGCTTCATGACAGCAGAGAATCAGTCTGCATGTCATAGCAGAGAATGAGGCTTCACGTCACCCACCACTGCAACAGTCCATTGGCATATATTTAGGCCTAGCACACAGGCAGAGCAGAGAGGTCCCGTAACAGACAATCTGGCTTCATGTCAGCAGAGAATCAGTCTGCATGTCATAGCAGAGAATGAGGCTTCACGTCACCCACCACTGCAACAGTCCATTGGCATATATTTAGGCCTAGCACACAGGCAGAGCAGAGAGGTCCCGTAACAGACAATCTGGCTTCATGACAGCAGAGAATCAGTCTGCATGTCATAGCAGAGAATGAGGCTTCACGTCACCCACCACTGCAACAGTCCATTGGCATATATTTAGGCCTAGCACACAGGCAGAGCAGAGAGGTCCCGTAACAGACGATCTGGCTTCATGTCAGCAGAGAATCAGTCTGCATGTCATAGCAGAGAATCAGGCTTCACGTCAGCCACCACTGCAACAGTCCATTGTCATAAATTTAGGCCCAGCACCCAGGCAGAGGAGAGAGGTCCCGTAACAGACAATCTGGCTTCATGTCAGCAGAGAATTAGTCTGCATGTCATAGCAGAGAATCAGGCTTCATGTCAGCCACCACTGCAACAGTCCATTGGCATATATTTAGGCCTAGCACACAGGCAGAGGAGAGGTTCATTCAACTTTGGGTAGCATCGCAATATAATGGTAAAATGAAAATAAAAATAGGATTGAATGAGGAAGTGCCCTGGAGTCCAATAATATATGGTTATGGGGAGGTAGTTAATGTCTAATCTGGACAAGGGACGGACAGGTCCTGTGGGATCCATGCCTGGTTCATTTTTATGAACGTCAGCTTGTCCACATTGGCTGTAGACAGGCGGCTGCGTTTGTCTGTAATGACGCCCCCTGCCGTGCTGAATACACGTTCAGACAAAACGCTGGCTGCCGGGCAGGCCAGCACCTCCAAGGCATAAAAGGCTAGCTCTGGCCACGTGGACAATTTAGAGACCCAGAAGTTGAATGGGGCCGAACCATCAGTCAGTACGTGGAGGGGTGTGCACACGTACTGTTCCACCATGTTAGTGAAATGTTGCCTCCTGCTAACACGTTGCGTATCAGGTGGTGGTGCAGTTAGCTGTGGCGTGTTGACAAAAGTTTTCCACATCTCTGCCATGCTAACCCTGCCCTCAGAGGAGCTGGCCGTGACACAGCTGCCTTGGCGACCTCTTGCTCCTCCTCTGCCTTGGCCTTGGGCTTCCACTTGTTCCCCTGTGACATTTGGGAATGCTCTCAGTAGCGCGTCTACCAACGTGCGCTTGTACTCGCGCATCTTCCTATCACGCTCCAGTGCAGGAAGTAAGGTGGGCACATTGTCTTTGTAGCGTGGATCCAGCAGGGTGGCAACCCAGTAGTCCGCACAGGTTAAAATGTGGGCAACTCTGCTGTCGTTGCGCAGGCACTGCAGCATGTAGTCGCTCATGTGTGCCAGGCTGCCCAGGGGTAAGGACAAGCTGTCCTCTGTGGGAGGCGTATCGTCATCGTCCTGCCTTTCCCCCCAGCCACGCACCAGTGATGGACCCGAGCTGCGTTGGGTGCCACCCCGCTGTGACCATGCTTCATCCTCATCCTCCTCCACCTCCTCCTCATCCTCGTCCTCCTCGTCCTCCAGTAGTGGGCCCTGGCTGGCCACATTTGTACCTGGCCTCTGCTGTTGCAAAAAACCTCCCTCTGAGTCACTTCGAAGAGACTGGCCTGAAAGTGCTAAAAATGACCCCTCTTCCTCATCCTCCTCCTCCTCCTCCTGGGCCACCTCCTGTTCCATCATCGCCCTAAGTGTTTTCTCAAGGAGACATAGAAGTGGTATTGTAACGCTGATAACGGTGTCATCGCCACTGGCCATGTTGGTGGAGTACTCGAAACAGCGCAACAGGGCACACAGGTCTCGCATGGAGGCCCAGTCATTGGTGGTGAAGTGGTGCTGTTCTGTAGTGCGACTGACCCGTGCGTGCTGCAGCTGAAACTCCACTATGGCCTGCTGCTGCTCGCACAGTCTGTCCAGCATGTGCAAGGTGGAGTTCCACCTGGTGGGCACGTCGCATATGAGGCGGTGAGCGGGAAGGCCGAAGTTACGCTGTAGCGCAGACAGGCGAGCAGCGGCAGGATGTGAACGCCGGAAGCGCGAACAGACGGCCCGCACTTTATGCAGCAGCTCTGACATGTCGGGGTAGTTGTGAATGAACTTCTGCACCACCAAATTCAGCACATGCGCCAAGCAAGGGATGTGCGTCAAATTGGCTAGTCCCAGAGCTGCAACGAGATTTCGCCCATTATCACACACCACCAGGCCGGGCTTGAGGCTCACCGGCAGCAACCACTCGTCGGTCTGTTGTTCAATACCCCGCCACAACTCCTGTGCGGTGTGGGGCCTGTCCCCCAAACATATGAGTTTCAGAATGGCCTGCTGACGTTTACCCCGGGCTGTGCTGAAGTTGGTGGTGAAGGTGTGTGGCTGACTGGATGAGCAGGTGGAAGAAGAGGAGGAGGAAGCCGAGAAGGAGGAGGTGGCAACAGGAGGCAAAGAATGTTGCCCTGCGATCCTTGGCGGCGGCAGGACGTGCGCCAAACAGCTCTCCGCCTGGGGCCCAGCTGCCACTACATTTACCCAGTGTGCAGTTAGGGAGATATAGCGTCCCTGGCCGTGCTTACTGGTCCACGTATCTGTGGTTAGGTGGACCTTGCTACAGATGGCGTTGCGCAGTGCACACTTGATTTTATCGGATACTTGGTTGTGCAGGGAAGGCACGGCTCTCTTGGAGAAGTAGTGCCGGCTGGGAACAACATACTGTGGGACAGCAAGCGACATGAGCTGTTTGAAGCTGTCTGTGTCCACCAGCCTAAATGACAGCATTTCATAGGCCAGTAGTTTAGAAATGCTGGCATTCAGGGCCAGGGATCGAGGGTGGCTAGGTGGGAATTTACGCTTTCTATCAAATGTTTGTGAGATGGAGAGCTGAACGCTGGCGTGTGACATGGTTGAGACGCTTGGTGACGGAGGTGGTGGTGGTGGTGTTGGTGGTACATCCCCTGTTTGCTGGGCGGCAGGTGCCAACGTTCCTCCAGAGGCGGAGGAAGAGGCCGAGGCGGCAGCAGCAGAATAGGCCGAGGCGGCAGCAGCAGAAGAGGTAGCAGGGGGAGCCTGAGTGACTTCCTTGGTTTTAAGGTGTTTACTCCACTGCAGTTCATGCTTTGCATGCAGGTGCCTGGTCATGCAGGTTGTGCTCAGGTTCAGAACGTTAATGCCTCGCTTCAGGCTCTGATGGCACAGCGTGCAAACCACTCGGGTCTTGTCGTCAGCACATTGTTTGAAGAAGTGCCATGCCAGGGAACTCCTTGAAGCTGCCTTTGGGGTGCTCGGTCCCAGATGGCGGCGGTCAGTAGCAGGCGGAGTCTCTTGGCGGCGGGTGTTCTGCTTTTGCCCACTGCTCCCTCTTTTGCTACGCTGTTGGCTCGGTCTCACCACTGCCTCTTCCTCCGAACTGTGAAAGTCAGTGGCACGACCTTCATTCCATGTGGGGTCTAGGACCTCATCGTCCCCTGCATCGTCTTCCACCCAGTCTTGATCCCTGACCTCCTGTTCAGTCTGCACACTGCAGAAAGACGCAGCAGTTGGCACCTGTGTTTCGTCATCATCAGAGACATGCTGAGGTGGTATTCCCATGTCCTCATCATCAGGAAACATAAGTGGTTGTGCGTCAGTGCATTCTATGTCTTTCACCGCTGGGGAAGGGCTAGGTGGATGCCCTTGGGAAACCCTGCCAGCGGAGTCTTCAAACAGCATAAGAGACTGCTGCATAACTTGAGGCTGAGACAGTTTCCCTGGTATGCATGGGGGTGATGTGACAGACTGATGGGGTTGGTTTTCAGGCGCCATCTGTGCGCTTTCTGCAGAAGACTGGGTGGGAGATAATGTGAACGTGCTGGATCCACTGTCGTCCACCCAATTGACTAATGCCTGTACCTGCTCAGGCCTTACCATCCTTAGAACGGCATTGGGCCCCACCATATATCGCTGTAAATTCTGGCGGCTACTGGGACCTGAGGTAGTTGGTACACTAGGACGTGTGGATGTGGCAGAACGGCCACGTCCTCTCCCAGCACCAGAGGGTCCACTAACACCACCACGACCATGTCCACGTCCGCGTCCCTTACTAGATGTTTTTCTCATTGTTATGGTTCACCACAACAACAAATATATTATTTGGCCCAATGTATTGTATTCAAATTCAGCGGGATATAAATTTGAGGCCTAGTATTTAGGCGCTGGGTGACCGGTATGGATTTAGTGACAGAATTAGACTTGGAAATGCACAGAAGCGTGTGTGTGAAGTTATTCTGAATGACCCAATGTGCACCTTGAATATTATATACCCTTTTTGGGATAGATTTCAAATAGCTCTGATATAGCAGGAACCACTAAATTATGAAATTGCTAAATTGGGAATTGTACTTCAACCCAGAACAAAAAATGTGCTTTGACGGGCACTAAATAACTTTCCCAGCTACAACAGTACAGCGGTAACGAGAGATTTAGAGGGATTTAAATTTGAGGCCTAGTATTTAGGCGCTGGGTCACCGGTATGGATTTAGTGACAGAATTAGACTTGGAAATGCACAGAAGCGTGTGTGTGAAGTTATTCTGAATGACCCTATGTGCACCTTCAATATTATATACCCTTTTAGGGATAGATTTCAAATAGCTCTGATATAGCAGAAACCACTAAATTATGAAATTGCTAAATTGGGAATTGTACTTCAACCCAGAACAAAAAATGTGCTTTGACGGACACTAAATATCTTGCCCAGCAACAACAGTACAGCGGTGGGTAACGAGAGATTTAGAGGGATTTAAATTTGAGGCCTAGTATTTAGGCGCTGGGTCACCGGTATGGATTTAGTGACAGAATTAGACTTGGAAATGCACAGAAGCGTGTGTGTGAAGTTATTCTGAATGACCCTATGTGCACCTTCAATATTATATACCCTTTTAGGGATAGATTTCAAATAGCTCTGATATAGCAGAAACCACTAAATTATGAAATTGCTAAATTGGGAATTGTACTTCAACCCAGAACAAAAAATGTGCTTTGACGGACACTAAATATCTTGCCCAGCAACAACAGTACAGCGGTGGGTAACGAGAGATTTAGAGGGATTTAAATTTGAGGCCTAGTATTTAGGCGCTGGGTCACCGGTATGGATTTAGTGACAGAATTAGACTTGGAAATGCACAGAAGCGTGTGTGTGAAGTTATTCTGAATGACCCTATGTGCACCTTCAATATTATATACCCTTTTAGGGATAGATTTCAAATAGCTCTGATATAGCAGAAACCACTAAATTATGAAATTGCTAAATTGGGAATTGTACTTCAACCCAGAACAAAAAATGTGCTTTGACGGACACTAAATATCTTGCCCAGCAACAACAGTACAGTGGTGGGTAACGAGAGATTTAGAGGGATTTAAATTTGAGGCCTAGTATTTAGGCGCTGGGTCACCGGTATGGATTTAGTGACAGAATTAGACTTGGAAATGCACAGAAGCGTGTGTGTGAAGTTATTCTGAATGACCCTATGTGCACCTTCAATATTATATACCCTTTTAGGGATAGATTTCAAATAGCTCTGATATAGCAGAAACCACTAAATTATGAAATTGCTAAATTGGGAATTGTACTTCAACCCAGAACAAAAAATGTGCTTTGACGGACACTAAATATCTTGCCCAGCAACAACAGTACAGCGGTGGGTAACGAGAGATTTAGAGGGATTTAAATTTGAGGCCTAGTATTTAGGCGCTGGGTGACAGGTATGGGTTTAGTGACAGAATTAGACTTGGAAATACACAGTAGCGGGTGTGTGTGAAGTTATTCTGAATGACCCAATGTGCACCTTCAATATTATATACCCTTTTTGGGATAGATTTCAAATAGCTCTGATATAGCAGGAACCACTAAATTATGAAATTGCTAAATTGGGAATTGTATTTCAACCCAGAACAAGAAATGTGCTTGAACGGACACTAAATAACTCGCCCAGCTACAGCACTAGGGACAGATTTAGCTGGATATAAATTTGAGGCCTAGTATTTAGGCGCTGGGTGACCGGTATGGATTTAGTGACAGAATTAGACTGGGATATGGCCAAAAAATGAACAGACTATTGCTGGTTAAATGCACTTGGTGTGACAGCTTCACCCTGATGTAGGCTTTAGCCAAAAAACAACCACACCATTGAGGGTTAAATGCACTTGGTGACAGGCGCAGCTTGCCCCTGATTTTGTATATGGCCAAAAAATGAACAGACTATTGCTGGTTAAATGCACTTGGTGTGACAGCTTCACCCTGATGTAGGCTTTAGCCAAAAAACAACCACACCATTGAGGGTTAAATGCACTTGGTGACAGGCGCAGCTTGCCCCTGATTTTGTATATGGCCAAAAAATGAACAGACTATTGCTGGTTAAATGCACTTGGTGTGACAGCTTCACCCTGATGTAGGCTTTAGCCAAAAAACAACCACACCATTGAGGGTTAAATGCACTTGGTCGCAGCTTGTGCTGGCGCACCACAAGACACAAAATGGCCGCCGATCACCCCAGAAAAATGAGACTGACAAACGGTCTGTGCAGCCTAAAAACAGTGAGCAATTGAGGATCAGCAGCTCAATGATCCACAGCTGCAGATCGATCAGTTAATCAAGTCCATTGGAGGAGTTAATCTGCCTAATCTCGCCCTACTGTCGCAGCCGCAACCTCTCCCTACGCTAATCAGAGCAGAGTGACGGGCGGCGCTATGTGACTCCAGCTTAAATAGAGGCTGGGTCACATGGTGCTCTGGCCAATCACAGCCATGCCAATAGTAGGCATGGCTGTGATGGCCTCTTGGGGCAAGTAGTATGACGCTTGTTGATTGGCTGCTTTGCAGCCTTTCAAAAAGCGCCAAGAAAGCGTCACAAAAGCGCGAAGAAAGCGACGAACACCGAACCCGAACCCGGACTTTTACGAAAATGTCCGGGTTCGGGTCCGTGTCACGGACACCCCAAAATTCGGTACGAACCCGAACTATACAGTTCGAGTTCGCTCATCCCTAATCACAGAGCAAACCGAGGCTCTGCTGCATGGGAATTGAGTGGATGATAAGATCCAAGTACTTTAGATTACTTGAATAATCTTGGCGTGAGAAGGCCTCCATTAACTCACGGCTGTTGGAGGTAATTTTGTGCAACCTCAAATTAGAGCGAGCATTTCTTGGGCCCTTTTCAGGAGACTGATTGCGGTCTCGTTCATAGGTGTGGATTTCAAGCAGTCGTCCACGTAGAAATCTTTTTCCACAAAGGATCTGACATCTGACCCATACTTTGTTTCACCCTCTCGGGCTTAATGCATGAGACCGTAGATAGCGACTGCAGGGAAAGAACTGTTTCGAGGAAGCAGTGGAATATCTGTTGTATGTCGGCCTTAAATGCTACAGAATCTCTGCGGATGCGGAGAAGTACCTTCAGAAGTCTGTTGTTGAGGTTTGGACCAGACATCATTTAGCGAGACACCTTTGCACCTGGCGCTCGAGTCGAATACTACTCGTATCTGCCCTGTTTTTTTAGGATGATACACACCGAATATGGGTAAGTACCAACACTCCTCATAGTCTTGGAGTGCAGGTGCCATTTCTGCATGGTTGTTCTGGAATATTCTTTCCATGACCGTAAAGAAATGTTCTCTCATCTCTGGTGTCCTCTTAAGTTTGTGCTTGAGGGAGATAAATTGACTGTAGACAAGTTCTTGGTTGTTAGGTAAGCATTGTCTCTCTGGTAAAGTTGCGACCCAGCTTTTTGACTTGTCTTTTACTATTCCTTGATCCATGATATCCAAGAACAGCCTGTCTTCTATGGATTTTGTGACCCTGTTGTCTTCTCTTGTCCTGTGGAAAACTGTGCACCCTAAGTGATCTTGCTCACTATTGCAGGTGTGGTCTTCACAGGAGGTATCTGCGAAAGGACGAGGCACGGGAGCACTGTGTGGCAGTTACTTTATCAGGAAACTACTGTGACATGGCTGGAATAGGGAAGGATGTCCATTTTCAAGTTTGCTGGTGAGCATACTGTTGACTGAGGTCGGCTTGTGTGCTCCTCCTAGACAGACCTCTCCTATGATGACCCATCTCTGGGCGTATGGAGCGTTTTGGGAACCGTAAATCTGTCCTCTAGCCTTGTGAACTCGTAGTATATCTCTTCCAAGGAGTAAGTATCGGGGCTTCTTGGTCAAATTCTGTTATCAGGTGAGCTATACGCTTCAGGTGGGGGTGGTATGCAGCTACCTCTGATGTAGGTATCTCAGACCGGTTGTCAGGAATGTTATTGCACTCCAATATGGTCGGCAGTGACAAACAGGTCTGACCATCTATGGACAACACCTTGTACCCATCTCGACGGTACCTGAACATGTCCTTAAGGAATAGAACTTAGCCCTACAATGTTGAAGGTGTTGAAGAAGGTGGATTTAGCTAAAGACCTTTCGCTTTTATCATCTAAGATTGCGTATACCTTGATCGCCTTATCTCGGTAACTGCCTGGATAAACTCTGACAAGGCAAATTTTTACAGCAGGACTTCCCTCCTTTGAGTCCTTTACAGATCTCAGTACAGTGAGAAGTGACCACTTGGGTATCTATGTCGGTGTCTATCTGCTTTCCATCATGCTCCTCTGCTTATGATGATACCTAAGAGGGTGGTCCAGGGTGTAAAGCCATGTTGTGTTCTGTGCTACCGCATTCTGGGCATGTCACACTGACCTTACAGTTCCTGGTGAAGTGCGATGTTGCAGAGCAGCACCTGAAGCAGATGTTTTCTTTGATGAATTCTTTGCGGTCCTCTAAAGACTTCTCCCTGAAGGCTCTGCATTTTAGTAGAGAATGTGGTTTCTTGAGCAGGGGGTATTCTTTGGTAAGATCTTTGAGTTTGTTCTCTTCTTGAGAAGACTCAATCTTCATCCTCATCTTTTGCTAGCTGTACTTCTTCCAAATCATCCTTCATGTCCTAGAAAAGTCTGCAAAATGTAGAGAGAGGAGGAGCTGGATGTTTTTGATGACATATTCTCATCGATGTTAGATGGGAAAAGCAGATGGCAGAAGAAGTGCTCTAACCTGTAGCGCAGGGAAGGGAAGTGTTTATGCCAGAGCTGATTAATAGTGGTGGGTGAATCGAAGTTAAGGAAGTGTACTTTGACGTGAATTTCAGGAAAAAATATCTGATTTGCAACAAAGCCGAATTTCCTTGTGCTTCATGGTAATGAATCAATTTTTCCTGAGATGGCAGAAAAAAAACACATACTCACCTCATCCATTTGTGCGCGGCGAGGCTGTCGCGGGTATCTTGATTGCCGAAACAGTGCGAAATCTTGCAAGAGATGACCCGGCGATCATGATGAAGTGGTGACGTCATCACGTCACCGCGAGAGATTTGGCGCGGTTTCTTCAATTGAGATGGCCATGGCGGCCTCTCCACGGGCAAATAGATGAGGTGAGTATATATTTTTTTAAACCCCTGATTAACCCTTGAACGGCCTCAATGTTAATGTCAGATGCCACGATCAGCAATGAATGCGGTATCTGAGGGGTTCAATGATGGGGGCAGCGCGATCACTGTTCCCTGTCATTGTACCCACTACATGCAATAGAATGCAATTCATGATGAATTCATTTGCAACGAATTCGGTGAAGCGGCCGAATCAAATTTTTGATAACTTTGCTCATATCTACTGAATAAGGGTCCATTCACACTTCCGTAGTGTATTGCGGATCCGCAATACACCCGGCCGGCACACCCCATAGAACTGCCTATTCTTGTCCGCAATTGCGGACAAGAATAGGACATGTTCTATTTTTTTGTGGAGACGGATGCGGACCCATTTGCGGACCTGTGAATGGACCCTAATATTCAGTGTTTACTGTCAAATAACCTGCAGGAGACTGCAGGAGAGAACAGCAATAGTAGACATATTGTACCTCCACCTAACCAGCCAAACCCCATACTAGCAACAGCCCATGTTTAAAGGTACCGTGCGACCATTAACAATAAAGAAGGACTATACAGTGCAGTCTTCATTATTAAATGAAAGGCAGTTGCGGGCTAGTTGGTTGTGCAGTTCTTCACCGCAGCATGGCTACAACCTGCATGCTCTGTGTGGCCGTACCCTAAGGCAGAATGGCCTGGGTATAACTGATTTATAGCAATTCATGACTAATTAATTTGTAATGAATCAAATTTTTGGGCTAACTTCACCAAGGTTGCCGAATCAAATTTTTCTAAACTTCACTCATCTCTAGTTACAATGAACAACCCTACTAGGCAGTGTGAATGATTTAATAGGGTTGATCAGGGTCTTTAAAGTAGTATATTGTACGCATGATTGTGTCAGAAATGATTATTGTGCAATACGCTCATATTTGATATTTACAGTTTTGGCACTAAAGAAAATTGATTATAGCGCAATAAATCTAGAAATTAGTGACCACTAGGAACATGAAATATCTTATTTCCTTACCTCATGCAAATCATGAGAGCCAGTTATTCTGCTCCTGGTGTATGGAACATTTACAGTAATTGTATGCAAAACTGTACAAGGGTATGGCCACATGTAGCATATCTAAATATCTGGCCTCTGCTGCATCAAAAACGGTGGATTTTGCTTAAGATTTTGATGTGGAAATTCTGCAGATTTGCCACAGATTTTTCTTCTTTGCATTGCAAAGGATGAAATCTACAGCAGAAATCTGCAACATAAATTGACACGTCAAAGTTTTTTGCATGAAAATGTCCATTGTGTGTGGATGAAATTTGCGAAAATCTCATTGACTTTGCTGCTACTGGTGTAAGGTATAACTGGCTTAGTTGCCCATAGCAACCAATCAGATTCCTCCTTTCATTTTCCAAAGGAGCTGTCAAAAATTAAAGATGGCAAATGGTGGCGAATAGGATAGAGAAAGGTGCTCATAGGGTAAGTATGTTCAGTAAATTAAAATTCTACTACGGTAGAAGAGAAGAAACGCTGAACTTTACGTCGAGCGTGTGGACCTTAGAGGGCGCACTAACACAACCGGTCATAAGCAATATTTAGGTTTCAGCAATTTTCCGTTTTATTCATAGACAACGCGTTTCGGGGTACTGGAGACCCCTTTATCAAGTCTAGGCTGGGTCAGCAGAGCGGATGCCGCGGCTGAATCCAAGTTGCACGAGGAAGACGCTGACGCTGAAAATGAAAGATGGAATCTGATTGGTTGCTATGGGCAGCTAAGCCAGTTCTACTTTACACCAATTTGATAAATGACCCCAAAAGATTGCAGAATGTGGAATAGGTGCAGGCTGTATTTGAGGATTTTATTTGGGTTAAAAAAAGTAATGATATCATCAATGACACAATGCATCAGGTATTCATGGTATAATGTATGTGGGGCATTTGGGAGTAGACAACACCTTACGCCTCAAGCACATGACTGAATCTGTTTTGTGGTCCACGAAACTTGAATCTGAAAAATATGGATGATGTCCATATGATGTTCGTGTTGCATAATTTTTTTTTTTGTGGACCTATTGATTTTAATGGGTCTGTGGTCTGCATTTGGCAGCCAAGAATAGTACGTGTTCTATCTTTTGCAGAACGGACAAATGGATGTTCTATTCTCCATCACAGGGTAATAGAGTGTTGGTGCGGACACCTAAATCATTGTTTGCAGGCAGCAGATGGTACTGTCTGAACAGCACTCCTCCCTGACAATAGTCTGCTCCTTCGAGCAGTGTAAACGGGTCTTTAGACAGCTACCCCCTTTTGTTGCAAAGGTTATTTGCAGCAAAATCTAACTTTTTGCCACTCACGCCACTTTTCCTGAGTGCTGAGAAAAGGGGGCGTGCCATGGGCGGGAAAGAGGACGGGCCGGCAGGCGGTCTTATTTATCATTCTCCATGTGTAAAATGACCAGCAAGTGAGCTGTGCATAGATTTTGGTATGTTGCTTGGCCTGCTGGAGGAAGCGCCATATAAATTTGGCGCATCCACAGGCAGTGCAAAGGTCCCAAGACCGGCGCCTAAATCACCAGTCTTAATAAATGTCCCCCTTTGTATTTAATTTTCAATGACGTAGTACTGTCCAAAAAATAAATAAAAAATATTCTCTATGAGTATTGAGTTTAATTGATGAAAAACTGGAAGGTTGATACAACGAGGTACTTCAAATGTACATGATCATTAAAGAGGACCTCTCCCCAAAAATGCAGTGCAATCTGAAAGCATTATGCTATAGAGCAGGAGAAGCTGAGCAGATTGATATATATTTTTGTAGGTAAAGATTCTGTAAAACATGTAATTTTTACATTTATATCTGCAGCTCTGTGAACAGCTATTGGTACAGGGAGGAGATGTCATTAGTGACAGACAGTATGCACACTTATGCACACAGTGCTATCAATCACTGATAACTCCTCCCTCCTGTACCCATAGGTATTCACAGGAAGTGAAAAAAGCAAATATATAAATGTATAATTTGCAGGTTTTACTCAATCTTTTCTTACCAAACTATATATCAATCTGCTCAGCTTCTCCTGCTCTAAAATATGGTGCTTCCAGATTGCACTGCATTTTTTGGTGACAGGTCCTCTTTAAAGACAATTTCTAACTTACAGTTTAATATTCATCCTGTTAAAATGTGAAAGATCTCTGACTACTTGGTTATTGAAGACTGGAAACAATTTTTATGTGAATTAGATGTACCATTAGAATGCTAGTTTTCATCCCAACACCTTGATCTGAATACTTTTGTAATGGCTTGTAATAAAAAATGTATTATCGCCACCAAGTTATTCAATAAATGTATCTGTTTTTTTTTTGTTTCTTTGTCCAGCTCACTGAGATGGCTGCACATGCTCAGTTTCATCTGCTTCCTGAGCTATGATAGGCTGCGGCAGAAAGGACACCCCCCCTGAGCTTGAGCAGAAAGGACAGTCTTCGTGAGCTGCCAGCTTGATATACAGTAAATCTAGCAGAGCACTTAGGACAATGAATGGTGAGATCTCTGGATCCATGTGAGGTACAGGGCTGGTTCTACAGGGCTGGTTCTTTGTTAGAAAGAGATTGTCATGTACTGTATGATGTCTTAGATTCATTTTTTATATTAATCATAGGATAGCCCCTTTAATGATGACATCATTGGCGAGATCACAATACTTCGAGAGGCAAAGGAATCAATTTTAAGACATTTTTGTATCATTTTGCTTGTCAAAGGCAAGCCTCTAGTGTTTTTAACACTTCATGCACTGGAGGACTGGATTGGTAAAGGAGAGAACAGAGCTCTAATGAAGTACATTAATCATTATTGAACTTGAAGCTCCTTATATTAGATAAAGCATTTGGGAATTTTTACTATACTGTTATTGAAGAGTGACTAAAGGATACTGAGCATCAGACTGGCTCATAAAGAAAATTGATGACATTACCAATTTTAACAACATGCATTAAATAATTTCTTAGATTAAAAACATTACTCTGTCCTCCTTCTCCTTGACCTGTCCTCTGCCTTTGACACTGTCGACCACTCCCTTCTGTTGCAAACTCTCTCATCTCTTGGCATCACTGACCTGGCTCTCTCCTGGATCACATCATACCTCACAGACCGGACGTTTAGCGTCTCCCACTCTCACACCACCTCCTCGTCTCATTCACTCTCTGTTCGTGTCCCGCAAGGCTCTGTCCTAGGACCTCTGCTCTTCTCTATCTACACTTTCGGCCTGGGACATCTCATAGAGTCCCATGGCTTTCAGAATCACTTTTATGCTGACTACACACAAATCTACCTCTCTGGTCTAGACATCAGCACCTTATTATCCAGAATCCCACAATGCCTATCTTCCATATCATCCTTCTTCTCCTCTCGATTTCTAAAACTTAACATGGATAAAACAGAATTCATCATCTGCCTTGGAGTGACCTTGGATTCTGCCCTCTTTTTCCGACCGCACATCCAAGCCCTTTCCACCACCTGCCGCCTCCAACTCAAAAAAATCTCCTGCATCCGCGCTTTCCTCAACTTTGAATCTGCAAAAATGCTTGTACATGCCCATCTCCAGTCTAGACTACTGCAATATTCTCCTCTGTGGCCTTCCATCTTACACTCTCGCACACCTCCAATCTATCCTCAACTCTGCTGCCCGACTAATCCACCTCTCACCCTGTTACTCCTTTGCCTCTCCCCTCTGCCAATCCCTTCACTGGCTCCCCATTGCCCAGCGAATTCAGTTCAAAATACTAACAAATACATACAATGCTGTCCACAACCTGTCCCCTCCCTACATCTCTGAGCTACTTTCCCAATACATCCCCACACGCAATCTCCGATCCTCACAAGATCTCCTTCTCTCCTCTCCTCTTATCACCTTTCCCACAATCGCCTCCAAGATTTCTCCCATGCCTCCCTCACACTCTGCAACTCGCTACCCCAACATATCAGACTCTCACCTACAGTGGAATTCTTCAAAAGAAACCTAAAAACCCACCTCTTCAGACAAGCCTACAACCAGTGACCCTGCTGCCTCTATACTGCCATGACCAACTTCACCCTTACCTACTGTGTCCTTCTCCTATACTATGTAGATTGTAAGCCCTCACGGGCAGGGCCCTCTCTGCTTCTGTACCAGTTTGTAACTCATCTTGTTCATGCTTAGTGCAATTGTCTGTATTATGTATGTATACCCCTTTTCATATGTACAGCGCTATGGAATGAATGGCGCTTTAATAATAAATAATAATAATAAAAATAATTAGCTGTTTGTGACAAAAAACCCTGGGTTACAGCATTGTTGGCTCTGTTAAATCTTTCTTATATATCGAATAATAATAGTGTTGAGCAAATCGATGTCCACAAATTGGACTTCGATCCGAATTTCAGGATAAATTCGATTTGGCGCAAAGTCGAATTTGCTCATGCTTCATGGTAGCAAATGGATTTAACCTGAAATAGAGCAAAAAATATATAATTGTCATAATTCCCTGCTCTTTTTGCTGCTGACGGATGTCACCACACCGCGTGAGATTTTGCGCCAGATCATCAGGCAAGTTGGCGGCGGCCATCCTATTGTGAGCTAATAGATCCGGCAAATATGACTTTTTGGAAAAAAAATTGCACCAGATTTTTGCCGCTCCCTGTCATTGCACCTTCTACTTACAAAGAAATTTGCTTATCTCTAGATAATAGGCTAAAGGTTTTTTTCCAGTTCTTTGATATTAATGACCTTTCCTTAGTTTAGGTCAACTATATCAGATTGTTGGGAGTCTGACACCTGGTACCCCTGCCGATCAGCTTCTGTAATACCCCAGAGTGGCATTACCACCTCTTTTGGACCCCCCTCCACTATCTTAATTGGTGCACCCTGTGTCATCTCATGTATTTATTACCATGTCCTGCAAAATGTGTATTTAAATTTCCTGATAGACTACTGTTTACATGTAATGTGCCTGGTTCACTAGCAGATGGTGGCAATCTTGGCAGAGTTAGTTTTCCTGGAGAGGAACCTTCTAGTTCCCTTCCAGCCCTCTCTAGAGAGGGAGGAGTTTAGTTAGTGAAAGTCAGTCTGATCTACCCCTTTATAGGGGAAGGCTGTGTGTCGGCCAGCAGAGCACTGCCTGCTCTGCTGGGCCCGCAGGCCCTGCCTGTGAGTTCTATATGGTTGCATGTCCCTTCCCGGGGCATGCCTAAAGACAAGCTAAGAAAGCTTGAAGCCAGGAAGAAGTTCCTAGGATTACAGTAAGAGACAGACTACAGCTAAATTAAGTTCCAGCAGAAGAGGAAAAGATTCCTATTTAAGCTAGCCAACATAGCAATGCTAAGAGAGTACAGATATAGTAGAGCTGAGAGTGTTTGCCTGTCAAATACTGATGCCAAAACCTGCTGATGACCAACATAAAGTCTGGAAACTGTTTGGATTACTGTTTATTCAAGTAAAGCTGTTAACTATGTTAATACAAGTCTGAACTCCATGTATTCTACTTCATTTATCATCCAACTTAATCACCCCTTTTATCACTGCTTCGTCCAACTAAATCTGGGCTTCAAGGATATCCAGGTAGGAGCACTGTGACACGTGCATACAACACCTTCAGAGAGATTGTAGGCCTCTCTACACCACTCTGGCAATCCTACATCTGGGTACCAACACTACCATCTACAAAGGGGACTCCATACCCTCGTTGCTTAGCTGCATCTAGCGTCACAATTACTTGCTGTGTAAGAGGGACATATATCATTAAAACTTCCTAAGGGGCAAGGTAAACCCCAGACGCCGGTATAAGGGTGTTGCACTTCTGCAAGGCTTCTCGAGATGAGATGGAAGCAAAAGACTCCGTACACTGCATAGTGGCCGTACCGCTTCTCTACTGAGGATGCAGAGGATTGTAAGACCATGTTAATTAGTTGGATGCTCACACTACAGGACACAGCAGAGAACAGAAGACCAGGTTGGACAATGGACGTGGCCTCACAGGAAGTTGCAGGAAAAGAGTGGACAGGGTCATGTGTATTGGGATATAGCGTGCATTCAGGTGATTACACTAAATTACAGAATGAAAGATGGGCACACATCTGAGTAAATGAAAGGAGGTTAGTAGAAACTGGAAAATTCCTGTTACTGAAATTTAAAGGGAACCTGTTAGTAGATTCCTGCCACATGAAATACTGACAGGCTTCCACATCATAGAGAACTATGTTTTACTCTGCAATGCTGCATTGCATTTTTGGCTATTGATATGATGCATCAATAGAGATGCTTTTACAAACCGGATTCCAAAAAAGTTGGGACACTATACAAATCGTGAATAAATACTGAATGCAATGATGTGGAGGTGCCAACTTCTAATATTTTATTCAGAATAGAACATAAATCACGGAACAAAAGTTTAAACTGAGAAAATGTACCATTTTAAGGGAAAAATATGTTGAATCAGAATTTCATGGTGTCAACAAATCCCCCAAAAGTTGGGACAAGGCCATTTTCACCACTGTGTGGCATCTCCCCTTCTTTTTACAACACTCAACAGACGTCTAGGGACCGAGGAGACCAGTTTCTCAAGTTTAGAAATAGGAATGCGCTCCCATTCTTGTCTAATACAGGCCTCTAACTGTTCAATCGTCTTGGGCCTTCTTTGTTGCACCTTCCTCTTTATGATGCGCCAAATGTTCTCTATAGGTGAAAGATCTGGACTGCAGACTGGCCATTTCAGTACCCGGATCCTTCTCCTACGCAGCCATGATGTTGTGATTGATGCAGAATGTGGTCTGGCATTATCTTGTTGAAAAATGCAGGGTCTTCCCTAAAAGAGATGACGTCTGGATGGGAGCATATGTTGTTCTAGAACCTGAATATATTTTTCTGCATTGATGGTGCCTTTCCAGACATGCAAGCTGCCCATGCCACACGCACTCATGCAACCCCATACCATCAGAGATGCAGGCTTCTGAACTGAGCGTTGTTAACAACTTGGGTTGTCCTTGTCCTCTTTGGTCCGGATGACACTCCATTTTAAATTATCCCTGGCCCAGTGAAAACGCCTGAGCTTGTGGATCTTGCTTAGAAATGGCTTCTTCTTTGCACTGTAGAGTTTCAGCTGGCAACGGCGGATGGCACGGTGGATTATGTTCACTGACAATGGTTTCTGGAAGTATTCCTGAGCCCATTCTGTGATTTCCTTTACAGTAGCATTCCTGTTTGTGGTGCAGTGTCGTTTAAGGGCCCGGAGATCACGGGCATCCAGTATGGTTTTACGGCCTTGACCCTTACGCACAGAGATTGTTCCAGATTCTCTGAATCTTCGGATGATGTTATGCACAGTTGATGATGATAGATGCAAAGTCTGCAATTTTTCCGCTGGGTAACACCTTTCTGATATTGCGCCACTATCTTTCTGCGCAACATTGTGGGATTTGGTGATCCTCTACCCATCTTGGCTTCTGAGAGACACTGCCACTCTGAGAAGCTCTTTTTATACCCAATCATGTTGCCAATTGACCTAATTAGTGTTAATTGGTCTTCCAGCTCTTCGTTATGCTCAAATTTACTTTTTCCAGCCTCTTCCAGCCTCTTATTGCTACTTGTCCCAACTTTTTGGGGATTTGTTGACACCATGAAATTTTGAATCAACGTATTTTTCCTTTAAAATGATACATTTACTCGGATTAAACGTTTGATCTGTCATCTACGTTCTATTACAAATAAAATATTTGCTATCTCCACATCATTGCATTCAGTTTTTATTCACGATTTGTATAGTGTCCCAACTTTTTTGGAATCCGGTTTGTATTTCTTGTCCTTTTATTTTATTTTTTGCTTCATACCTAAAGAATTTACATGAAAATTCTGAGAACATTGATATACATGGCATGTTCACAGATATTGTTTGCTTAGTTATAATTCATTTATTTTTAGCATTTTTTTTTGCACACATAACATAAAAACAGCATATTTAATTGTGTATAACACTCATTAACTCAATGATACATGCCCAATAGATACACTTGAGGAGCTGCATCTCAAAAACTATAATTTAAATAAATCATTACTGTTAAATACACTTGTTCTGACATTTCCTGCAATATATAACAGAGAATATATACTTTGACAGATGGCAGTAAGACATTCTTTATCAGGGAAGCGTGATTTATTCATTAGCTGTAAACATGCTGCATTTTTTAATTTTCTATATAACTGTGAGTGCTGTAGTATTCATATCACTAATGGTACCTATTAGTCCTATTTAAAGACATATCTCACTGTAACCTAAAAATGTTAGGTAGTCTTGTGTGAAGCCGCTTGGTCATACAATGACAATGGCATGCATTGCAGTGAACAAAGAGGTTGCTCTACAGCCTTCCACAGAACATAAATCCTGAAAGCTTAAAGTGAATTTTGCTATTCAGATTTAGATGTCTTCCCTTCCTACTACTCCATCTGTGTATTCTACACATTAGATTAATTTCAATGGAACGTGCCAACCTTGGCAGGGCTGACCAAAAATCTATTGACAAAAGCCTGACATTCCTCATGTGAAGAAGGATCTGGCTTGTTGGAATTCAACCTACGTGATCCATTTTTCCTACAATAGATACACGGCTGCCAGATTCGTATGTTGCCATGTAACTCCCCTCTCCCCATTGAAATTGGCTGTTGGCTGAATGAGCTTTCATGTGTATGTGTATTATATTTTGCAGTAGCTCTGATGTTATAAATATGAGCTCGGAAGGGCAGGATCAACTGATAGAAGTCTAAGAAAGAAGAGTGTTAAAACCTGTGCTGCACTGTTATCATTATTATTTTATTCACTTACAGTGCCTTGCAAAAGTATTCACCTTTTTTTTCGTATTTTGGTGCCTCACAACCTGGAATTAACATGGATTGTTTAAGGATTTGCATCATTTAATTTACAGAACATGCCCACAGCTTTGAAGATGTTATTATTATTTTTTTATTGTGAAGCAAACAACAAATAGGACAAAATAACAGAAGAAGTCAAGGTGCATAACTATTCACCCCCTAAAGTCAATACTTTGTAGAGCCACCTTTTGCTGCAATCACAGCTTCAAGTCGCTTTGGATAAGTCTCTATGAGTTTGCCACATCTTACCACTAGAATTTTTGCCCATTCCTCCTATCAAAACTGCTCCAGCTCCTTCAAGTTGGATGGTTTGCGCTTGTGAACAGCAATCTTTAGTCTGACCACAGAT
The DNA here is from genome assembly GCF_014858855.1 of Bufo gargarizans. Taxonomy (NCBI): domain Eukaryota; kingdom Metazoa; phylum Chordata; class Amphibia; order Anura; family Bufonidae; genus Bufo; species Bufo gargarizans. The sequence continues at coordinate 348,388,263 of NC_058082.1, forward strand.
TTTCTATTGGATTGAGATCTGGGCTTTGACTAGGCCATTCCAACACATTTACATGTTTCCCCTTAAACCATGTTGACCGGATCCCCAAATTGTCTCAACGAAAGGTTCAAAATCCCTCATTTTTATCCCCATTTGGCAGAAGGTGGAGATAAGAGGGGTCTCCCATTCTTGGCCCTGCCTCTCTAACTTAGCTAGCAAATGTGATACATCAATAGAACATATCTTCCCATCTTCTCTAATGGATATCCTAGGCCCAACATGTTTTAATAACCCATGTTTCATCATGCCGATAGTTTTTATACCAAATATGTTAGATATTATGTGGGAATGTTGGCTATCCTGGGTGGGAAGTTTAGACTCCCTGTGATACCCACATTATACAGAACACAATTAATACAGTGATTAATATGTTAGTTGTATCAGAGAATAGTTGTAGCTTATGATATATTATATTCATCCTCTGGTATTCTAGCTGAAAAGCTCCTGAATCCCTCCTGTGAGAGACACACCCTGTCTAAGGTTTAACCATTTCCATGAGGTTTGAGTGTACAATCCAGGAAATATCTCATTACCACTTGCAAAGGGCCAGTTTCTAGCAGTCAAGTGATAATATGATTTCTTCCAAAGGGGGATGCATATTCCATTTACAGGCCCAGACTGAGTGGCAACATACAGACAATATATTAGAATGGGGGCATACAGTATACAGAATGACACAACAAATACATAAAATCATACATAGAAGTAGGCCTCTATTTATCACAATGACATATCCTCAGGTAAGATCATTAATATCTGACTGGTTGGAGTCTAACTCCTAAATCTGTCATGGATCACCTTCTTGAAGAGGCTGTGGAACTCCAGTGAGCTCTGAGGTCTTTTTCTAGACCAGTGACGTCACATTTATCGGTCACATGACCTATAAGCAGCTTAGTCCTATTCAAATGTATGAGCTTAAGCTGCAATACCAAGGAAGGCCCTCTATACAATGTAAAGTGCTGTGCTTGGTATGCTGTGAGTAGGCTGCAGAGCCCATTGAAGCTCTGTGGCTTCTTCAAACAGCTGATTTGTGGTGGAGCTGAGTGTCAGCCCCCCACCAATCAGATATTGAGGACCTATTCTGATGATAGGTCATCAATAGTGTATTTCTGGAAAACTCCTTTAAAGTGCATCTGTCAGCATATTTGTACCTATGAAACTTGTTGACCTGTTACATGTGCCCTTGGCAGCTGAAGGCATCTGTGCTGGTCCCATGGTCATATGTGCCCATATTGCTGAGAAAAATTATCTTATATTATTTATGCAAATAAGCCTGTAGAAGCAACGAAGGCATTGCCGTTACACCTAGCGACTCTGAGAAGGTAAAGCAGCTCTCGCCCACCGTCCACCTGCCTTGAGCACGGATGGCAACCTCCGGACTTGATTGCTGTGAATATTCAAGACCAAGAAAAATCCAGCTTCCAAGATGCAAAAGGTGGAATCTTTATTGTGCGTTTAAAATCCAGTGCAAGACATCACAGGTTACAGTAATGCGTTTCAGACCGCATGTAAATCAGGGTCCCTCATCATGACGATGAAAGAACCTGATTTACTTGCGGTATGAAACACGTTACTGTAACCTGTGATGTCTTGCATTGGATTTTAAACGCACAATTAAGATTCCACCTTTTGCATCTTGGAAAATGGATTTTTCTTGACCTAGAGACTCTGCTCTCTCTGTAACTACAGCACCCTCTCCACTTTGATTGACAGGGCTAGGTGGACCACTTCCTTCTGAGATTCGCACCCCACCTATCCCTTGGTTAAACTTAATGGACCAGGACTTTTTCACTGCCTGGCCCTGTAAGTCAAAGTGGAGAGGGTGCAGAGAATACGGATGGATTTCAATATGCTCATGTAAAAGAGGCCATAGGCTGCAGATCTGTGAGTGAGAGTCACAAGTGGCTGCTTACGTAGGACTCAATGAGCTGTAACCAGACTATTTCTAGCCTTCTAGTATAATTTTCTATATATAAATATTAGTCACATTATTCAGAACACAAAGTATAATCATGTACTCTTAAGTTATTTCATTTTTTAGGCATGGCATACTTAAAAATGTATTTAAAAATTCCATAGAAATATCTAAACATGACCTAATTTTCTAGAAAACTTACAAGTACTGTTTAGTCATTTTCTGAAAATTCGTGTTTGATGCCAAGGCTCAAGTCTTCTTCTATCTGATGACAGTGCTACGGATGCTAAACAATCCATCTGTTTAAAGATGGAAGATGACAGATTCACGTTTCAAGTCCACTTTTCGCATATGTTGTTTCTTTTGCAAAATGGGATGGGACTTTTGAAGGCATCTGGTGGCTAACATCCATTAATAGACTTGCCATCACTGTGATGAGAATATGTGAACAACACTTCTATAGCTGAAAATATGTCTATGCTGAAACTTGTTTCTTTTAACATATGTGATGTTATGTCATATATGTGTTACTTATCTAATATACCATAATATCAGTATATATGTATCATGCATAGAAACTCATTTTATATTGTGTTTCTTCCAATGAAATAGTATTTTAATTTGCTAAGGAGCAGCCAGTTATCTTAAACGCATTATATACCGTAGTTACATAGTTACCATGGTGAAAAAAGACACACCCAGTGGCATGCAAAAGATTGGGCACCCCTGATCAAAATTACTGTTACTGTGAACAGAAGTGTTCGGCGAGCATGCTTGGCCGAACACCATTTTGACTCAAGCATCGCGATGCTCGGCACATAGCGATGCTCGAGTCTCCTCCCCGCACGTTTGTTGGCTGCTACGCAGCTAATTAACATGCGGGGAGGTACTGGCACTCACTGTAATGCAGTAGCCATGTTGGTTACTGGCATAACAGTGATTGGCTGGCCGGAACGCGTCATCGGGTGCTATATAGCACACCATGACACGTGGTTTGGCTCAGTCTTAGTCAGGGCGAGCTGCAGCAGAAGGGACAGATAGTGTAGGGACAGGAATAGTTTTTTTTCAGGCAGGGTTTACTGTCCTTTTAAGGACTATTGTTTTATCTGGCTGCAATATATATTATCAGCGCAACCTGCGCTAAATTGTGTGCAATTGTTTGGCCGCTGCTGACAGTGACACAACCTCTGCTACATCTGTTGTGTTATATTTGCGCATCCTAAATATCTGTGACATTCAACGCAATTGTTTGGCTGCTGCTGACAGTGACATTACCTGCGGAACATCGCCTGTATAACGTTTGCGCATCCTAAATATCTGTGACATTCAGTGTAATTTTTTTTTTGCCGCTGGTGACAGTGACATTACCTGCGCTACATCTCCTGTATAACATTTGCACACCCTAAATATCTGTGATATTCAGTGTAATTTATTTGCGCATACACTTACAAAACCTGCGCTACTGTTCGTGTCACATACTTGCAAGCATATATACCATTTAATATGCACAAGGCAAGCAGTAAGGGACGGGGAAGTGGCCGTGCTGCTGATGGTGGCCCTGGGTGCGGTGAAACTGTGACTGCTGCCCCCCCCCAAAAAAACACACTTATCCACAATATCTAGCGTCATGTCCCAGTTTGCAGGGTGGCGCAGGACACCACTCTCAAAAGTCAGACCAGTGCGACCAGGTGGTCGGTTGTATAGCAGCAGATAATGCTTCCAGTCGGTTAAGCACCACTCTGTCTTCCACAAAGTCTAGTTTTAGTAGCCAAGAGTCTGGTCAACACAATCCTCACCCTGATCCTCCTTCCTCCCACCATGGAGAGTCTTGGCAAACAAGTGATCCCACACTCGGATATTCCGAGGAGCTCTTTTCAGCACCATTCCTTGATTTGGGCCTCTCGCCAAGCCCACTTGAAGAGGGACATGAGGAGATTGTGTGCACTGATTCCCAAACTCTTGAGCATCCACAGTCAGAAGAAGATGACGGTGGGGAATGGAAATTAGTGTTTCACAAGGTAGATGATGATGATGAGACACAGTTGCCAATAAGTCAATGGCAATTAGTGTCTCAAGAGGTTGATGATGAGGATGAGACACAGTTGTCAATAAGTGAGATTCTGGTTAGGTCAACAAGTCAGGAGGATGACCAGAGTGAGGAAGTGGAAGAGGAGGTGGTGGATGATGAAATAACTGACCCAACCTGGGAAGGTGGCAAGTCAAGCGAGGACAGCAGTACAGAGGGGGAGGGATCCACAGCACCGCAACAGGCTGGAAGAGGCAGTGGGGTGGCAAAAGGGAGAAGGTGAGCCACACCAAACAGGCCCGCAACTATTCCCCGGAGCACCCCCTTGCAGTAATCTCCCTTGCCAAGGGGTAGATGTTCCGCAGTCTGCAGCTTTTTTGAGGAAAATGCGGACAATAAAAGAATCGTTTTTTGCAAGCTGTGCCGAACCAAAATGAGAGGGGTGTGAACACTAGCAACCTCACCACCACCAGTATGTTCCGCCACATGGCATCAAAACACCCTAATAGGTGGGCTGAACGCCTGGGTGCACAATCTGTGTCTGCGGGTCACACCACTGCCTCCTGTTCCCCTGTGTTACATGCTGGCCAATCCCCTGTCCAAGACACAGGCCCGGATACCTTTCGCCCTGCACCAGCTAGGCCTTTGAACGAAAGCGCAAATACCCAGCCACTCACCCACAGGCCATAGCTCTAAATGCGCACCTTTCCAAATTGCTGGCCCTGTAAATGTTGCAATTTAGGCTTGTGAACACTGAGGCCTTCCGCAGCCTGATGGCGGCTGTCCCTTGTTACTCAGTCCCCAGCCGCCACAATTTTTCCCGCTGTGCCGTCCCCGCCTTACACCAACCCTTACATCTGTGCCCTGACCAACACAGTTATTGGGAAGGTCCACTTAACGACTGACACATGGACAAGTGCTTTTGGCCAGGGACGCTACATTTCCCTGATGGCACACTGGGTGAACGTTTTGGAGGCCAGGAAGGAATCGCACCCTGGGATGGCACAGGTGCTTCCGACGCCAAGGATTGCGGGCCCTACTTCCATCAGGATTTCAGCCACCACCTACATTAGTGGCTGCAACCCCCCTTCTCCTCCTCCACCTCCTCCTCCACTTTCACCTCTGAATTGTCATCTTGCAGCACCAGTCAGCCATCAGTCAGTAGCTGGAAGCAGTGTAACATTGCAGTGGGGAAGCAGCAACAGGCCCTGCTAAAACTAATTTGCTTAGGTGACAAACAGCACACCGCCGCAGAGCTGTGGCAGGGTATAAGGGACCAGACTGAGCTGTGGCTCTCGCAACTCAACCTACAACCAGGCATGGTTGTGTCTGATAATTGTCGTAACTTGGTGGTGGCTTTGGAGCTCGGCAACCTCACACATACAGTACCATGCCTAGCCCATGTTTTCAACTTAGTGGTTCAGCGGTTTCTCAAAACCTACCCCAAATTGCCTCAGCTACTGGTGAAGGTGCGCCGCGTGCGTGCCCATTTTTGAAAAATCATCTACAGCTGCCGACAGTCTGACAACGCTGCAGCAGCGCTTGCAATTGCCAGCTCACTGACTGCTGTACGACGTGAGCACCCGCTGGAACTCCACGTTCCACATGTTGGCCAGGCTTTGTGAGCAGCAGAGGGCAGTAGTGGAATACCAGCTGCAACATGGGCGTGGATGTCTGACCTCTGTGAGGTTTTATGCAACTTTGAGGAATCAACACAGGTGGTGAGCGGCGATGCCGCTTTTATCAGCGTAACCATCCCACTTCTGTGTCTACTGAAACGCTCGCTACTCACAATGAAGGCGGACGCTTTGCATGTGGAAGAGGTGGAAATGGGGGAAGACATTACACAGGGTGATAGCCAGACCACCCTAAGTTCGTCTTCTCAGCGCAAATTGGATGATGATGAGTAGTAGGAGGAGGATCAGGAGACGGTTGCCTCCGCTACAGAGGGTAGTACCCATAGCAGGTTTATTCCATCTGTTCAGCGTGGATGGGTCGAAGAGGAGGAAGAGGATCCTTTGCTAGTTCGCGATTCGCTGAACATGCAAACATATGGCGATATTTGCATGTGCCATATTTTTTTGCATAGGACCGAACTTTGACCCATGATATATCCATCAGGTGGGACTGGACAGCCAATTGAGACGTTTCAGCACATGGACACACCCCCAACACTATAACATAACCCAATCTGCCAGCCATTTTACATTATGTGTTTTGCCAGTGTAGGGAGAGGTTGCATTTTGGAGCAGGGACACAGTTAGGGACACCAAACACTAGCTAATAGGGCCACAAAAGTCCTTTTAAGGACTGGTATAGGTGTGCTATCGATAGGTGTGATATAAAGGGGTGGGGTGATATACTTATAATATACTTTCTAACATAGAAATTATATTATAGTGTATTTGTATTGTGCAGCACTTGTGTGCGGTTCTGCTGTGATACCGCAGCGAGATAGAGGGACAAACGCTATTGGAGAAACTAATTGCAACTGGTGTGATATACCTGTTGCTCCCAAAAAAAGGCTTGAGGGCTGCGATATACCTTCTTCCACAACATCCTGATTGAGAGGTACTATATACCCGTTTCCACCAAATACTGATTGAGAGGTGCTATATTCCAGTTTCCACCAAATACTGATTGAGGGGTGCTATATGCCTGTTTCCGCCAAATACTGATTGAGGGGTGCCATATACCTTCTTCCACAAAATACTGATTGAGGGGTGCTATTGCTATATACCTTCTTCCACAAAATACTGATTGAGGGGTGCTATTGCTATATACCTTCTTTCACAAAATACAGTTTGAGGGCTGCGATACACCTGCTTCCACAAAATACTGATTGAGGGGTGCTAATGCTATATACCTGTTTCCGCCAAATACTGATTGAGGGGTGCTATATGCCAGTTTCCGCCAAATACTGATTGAGGGCTGCGATACACCTGCTTCCTCAAAATACTGATTGAGAGGTGCCATATACCTGTTTCCGCCAAATACTTATTGAGGGGTGCCATATATCTTCTTCCACAAAATACTGATTGAAGGGTGCTATTGCTATATACCTTCTTCCACCAAATACTGGTTGAGGGCTTCAATACACCTGCTTCCACAAAATACTGATTGAGGGGTGCCATATACCTGTTTCCACTAAATACTCATAGAGGGATGCTATATACCTGTTTCCGCCAAATACTGATTGAGGGGTGCCATATACTTTCTTCCACTAAATACTGATTGAGGGGTGCTATTGCTATATACCTTCTTCCACCAAATACTGATTGAGGGCTGCGATACACCTGCTTCCACATAATACTGATTGAGGGGTGCCATATACCTGTTTCCACAAAATACTGATTAAGGAGTGCTATATACCAGTTTCGGCCAAATACTGATTGAGGGGTGCTATATACCTTCTTCCACAAAATACTGATGAGGGTTGCTATTGCTGTATACCTTCTTCCACCAAATACTGATTGAGGGCTACAATTCACCTGCTTCCACTAAATACTGATTGAGGGGTGCCATATACCAGTTTCTGCCAAATACTGATTGAGGGGTTCTATATACACCTGCTTCCACAAGCAAGAAGAGCAGGCTTTGAGGGGGACTTTGGTGTTGTCAGTGGCTGGGGGGAGAAGAGCGAGGATGACATTCTCCTGGGAGATGAGCAGGAGCCAGGGAGCTCCACCGCTTCCAATTTAGTGCAAATGGGGGCCTTCATGCTCCAGTGTTTGGAGAGGGACCCCCGTATAAAAAGCAAAAAGGTCAAGAACCTGTACTGGGTAGCAACGAACTTAGACCCCCGGTACAAACACAAAATGGCATGTTACCAGCATCACATAGGGCTGTCAGAATGCAGCATTTCCAGGCCTTGCTGCAAGAGATGCTGTATTCTGATGTTGCGGGCACTGGCAGAGGAATTTCCACCAACAGCAAAACAGCTGCAGATACCAATCCTACCGCGCCTGCAAGAAGAGGGCGGTTTGAAGATGTGTCGGTCGCTTCGGATAGGAGATAATTCTTGCAGCCAACCCATCCACAACCGCCCTACGGATCCACCCTCAGGGAATGCCTAGACCGACAGGTGTCCGACTACATCCGGTTAACGGCCGATGTGAACGATCTGAGAAGCGAGGAATTCCTTGACTACTGGTTGTGCAGGCTTGACCTGTGGGCAGAGCTGGCACAATTTTCCATGGAACTCTTGGCTTGCTCCTAGTCGAGTGTCCTGTCCGAAAGGACATTCAGTGCAGCAGGGGGGATCGTGACCGATAAGCGCACTCGCCTAGCTCACGACAGTGTGGACTACCTCACATTTTTTAAAATGAATGAGGCATGAATCCCGGAGGAATTCAACACCTGTGATGACCACGTGTAATTGAATTTCTCATGCCAGCCCACATATATCCGCCACCACAAGAACAAAGAATGACCCTTGCCTTATATATATATATATATATATATATATACAGCGGCATAAAAGGGCTTTTATGTCAGGTAAATGCCTAATTTTTGGGGACTGTACTGGCCGACAGTTACATATTTATCCTGTGGAACAACAAATCCCAGCAGCGGTGTCTTTGCAAATAGTCTCTGCTCCAGTTACACGTGACATAAGAATGGCTGAAATGACAGAGAGATTTCAGGAAAAGGGGTTATCCCCAGTCTGTCCTCAAGAGAGCTAGAGAAGGGATTGAGGGTGATATAGGCCCACGAGAGAGAAGCGTGATGTCCAGGATTGCGTTTATCCACAAGTTCCACCCGTTTAATGTAGGCATTGACAATATAGTTAGGAAGCACTGGCACCTGTTGGGTAAGGCATGCCCACAGGTTAATGAATTCAAGAGTCTACCCTTGATCTGTAATAAAAAGAACCAGAATTATCGAGATAAAGTGGTCCATGCAGATTTGGGTAGTATTAAATTGATGTTAAAACAACAGCGGATATGCACACTACGGATGGGTACGTTCCCCTGCCTGCATTGTCTACAATGTTCCCACATAATTAAGGGTCCTTCATTCCATCATCCACACATGGGCAAAAGCTTTGGAGGAAAAGTTTTTTTTACTTGTGAATCAATGAATGTGATTTACCTTATCAAGTGCCCTTGTGGCTTACTATATGTGGGTGAGACAATGCAGGCAGTGAGGGACCGTATCAGCAAACACAAGTCCGATATTAGGACAAAAAATCTGATGTTACCCATTCCTAATCATTTTGATAAATTGAAACATACTGTAGCACAATTGCGGTTTCAAGTCTTGGAGCAGGTGAAGAGACCAAGGTGACATGAAGAGACTCCTCCTTAAACGGGAGGCCTCTTGGATACACACCCTTGATACACTTCACCGAAGGGGCCTAAATAGAGATTTGCATGAGGTCATGCATTTATGATGTGTGTGTATATGCATATACTTAATCAACATATTTTTATGTATCCTTTTTAGACTTCTACCTTATGAAGAACTCTCCAACAAGGTAGAAACAACCTCTACAAAATGTCAGTTTATTTGTTGCTGTTTTTTTATTGACATATTTGTAAATACCACCCATTTTGGGTTAGGACGTCCTTGTGGGCGGTACTTGTTACATATATAGCTTGTGATTTATTGTTGGATGTACCTGTTGAGCAGGGGTGTACATACAGGGGTCGCAGGGGTCGCAGTTGCGACCGGGCCCGGCACTCCAGGGGGCCCGGCCGCCTGTGGACCCCTGGCCCCGCCCTGCAGTAGTGCTGTGCCTGCCTGTATAAACCAGGCGGCCGATCCGGGGCCCGCCTCCCAGTGTTACGTGTTATGTGCTACGTGCCAGCCCTACCCTCCTTCAGTCTCCTCCCCCTGATTCTCCCGTGGGTGCGGCGTGCCTCGTCATTTCCTATTGGGCGGCCGCACCGGACATGACGCTTCCCAAGGCTGCGCAGACGCACAACAATGCCGGTCCGAAATTAAGATAAGATTAGATTTGTAAATAAAAAAAAGGTCTTCATAATTGCTCAGAATAGACTCAGAGTAGGGTCTGCTGGGGGCTGGCTTTATAACTAGCTCTCCTATATTTCTGTAGCCTGCAACCTCTGACTGCCCAGTTGGGCTGAAACTACTACACCCAACATGTTCTGGCAGTAATAGTAAATTGATATTAGTGCCATTCTGAGCTACTAGTCTATATAATACATATGTATTATATAGACTAGTAGCTCAGAATTACACCAATATCCATTTACTATTACTGCCAGAACATGTTGGGTGTAGTAGTTTCAGCCCAACTGGGCAGTCAGAGGTTGCCGGCTACCCAAATATAGCAGAGTTAGGCTACTTTCACACCTGCGTTAGGTGTGGATCCGTCTGGTGTCTGCACAGACGGATCCGCACCTATAATGCAAACGCTTGTATCAGTTCAGAACGGATCAGTTTGGCTGCAAGCAGCGTTTTGGTGTCCGCCTCCAGAGCGGAATGGAGGCTGAACGGAGCAAAACTGATGCATTCTCAACGGATCCTTATCCATTCAGGGATGTGGAGGGATGTTGGGGGGGCGGCGACGGGGAGGGGGGCCCCATGGTTCAGTTTTGCACCGGGGCCCCATGGATTGTGTGTACGCCACTGCTGTTGAGAAAGGTTGTACGCCGAAACGCGTCCTGGTTATAGGACATTTTCTGGGAACCTGTAATGAAATAAAAGAAACCTATTTGCAAAGACACAGCTGCTGGGATTTTTTGTTCCATTGTTCGTTGGAGGTTACTCCTCTCCCGTGCAGCATGCAATTTGGAGCGTGTGCTGGCCGGTTTCCTCATCGATTGTACATATTTTTCCTGTGACTGCCTATTACACCTCCAGCCACAGAATCCAAAGTTCTGTGCTGTCAGGTGAATGCCTATTTGCAAATTTTTGGGGCCTGTACTGGCCAACAGTTACATTTTTATCCTGTGACCGCCTAATGTACCTCCAGCCACAGAATCCAAAGTTCTTTGCTGTCAGGTTAATACCTATTGGCAAATTTTTTAGGCCTGTACTGGCCGACAGTTACATATTTATCCTGTAACCGCCTAATATACCTCCAGCCACAGAATCCAAAGTTCTTTGCTGTCAGGTGAATGCCTAGTGCCAATTTTTTAGGGCCTGTACTCAGGGCCGTCTTTAATATTGATTGGACCCTGGGCAAAAATTTACTTGGGCCCCCTGAATCCCGCCTTCCCACACCTTAGCAGGCAATCACGCCCTCCACCACAACACACACACAAATAAATCCACACTTCTGGTAGAGTACAGTGAATGACTGTAAATACTTCCAGTTCTGAAGACTCCAGAGGCTCAGGATAGTCCTCTGGGCAGCGGCTCACCCTAGTGTTACAGTGCACCCCAGCACCCCACAGTATGCAGTATAGCACCACACAGTATGCAGTATAGCACCCCACACTATACAGTACCCCACAGTATACAGGCCCCTCCACAGTATACAGGCCCCCCCACAGTATACAGGCCCCCCCACAGTATACAGGCCGGTACAGTATACAGCCCCCCCACACTATACAGCCCCCCTACACTATACAGCCCCCCACAGTATACAGGCCCCCCACAGTATACAGGCCCCCCCCACAGTATACAGCCCCCCACACAGTATACAGCCCCCATACAGTATACAGCCCCCATACAGTATACAGGCCCCCCACAGTATACAGGCCCCCCACATTATACAGGCCCCCACACAGTATACAGCCCCCACACAGTATACATCCCCCCACAGTATACAGGCCCCTGCACAGTATACATCCCCCCACAGTATATAGGCCCCCCACAGTATACAGCCCCCCCACAGTATACAGGCCCCCCACAGTATACAGGCCGCACACAGTATACAGCACCCCACTATACAGTAGTTTACATTCTGCCATTCATTCCTATTGGACCAATTTCGCCACTAAAACTCTGATATTTCGTGAACCATTCGGTGAAACATTCCACAAAGTAATAGCACACCAATCGGGAACAATCAGCATGTTTCTGTATATTACTGTCTATGTAGTGTAAAAACTGTGGGAGGAGTTAGGGTGGTAAATTTGGCTATAATAATAGGAATATATATAATGAGATAACAGTGAGTGGTCTTGCCATGCAAGAACACTTAATTAGTTACACGGGGTTACGGAAAACCAACTTCAACAAATGAATTGCTGAATTATAATAGTTACTCTCCTGCACATATGAAAAAATCCTTGCCATATATTCAATTTTGAGGTTGCATAGGATTAATATTGAATATGAATCATATCTGGAACAATCAATAAAAAATTCTTAGATTGGCTCTAAGGTCTTTTACATGGACCGATTATCAGGCAAATTAGCGTCATGAGCATTTGTATAAAAGCTTGATCCTGATAATCTGCTTGTGTGAAAAGTACCAAAGATCATCGTTCCTGTGCAGCAGACTATTCTATCAAAACAATGATCTGCTCTGCAGGAATAATGATTCTCCAGGACGATAAGCGATTGCTATATTGATCACTTGTCCCCATACAGCAGAGGTGATTTCTGCATGTAAATGCAACCCTCATCTCTGCTGATGATATGACAAATTATAATGGGAGTGTCTGGTTTGTTCTTGATAATCTGTAAGATCATCTCTATGTGTAAAAGGACACATAAGGTTGCCATACGCAGTCTAAAGTTTAACAAAATGAACAATTTCAACTAAAATATACGCTTATCTTGTGAAATTTAACAATGAACAATCGTTTTAACTGAAAGATAGATCATTATCGTCTGAAAAGAAGTCAGCCATGTTTAATATTTCCGTTCGATTGTCAGACGAAAGAGCTTTCATTCAAAGAAAGATTGTTTGTGGACCAATGTATGGCCATGTCTGCGAAACGATCATTCACCAGATGTTTGTTTAACTGCTGTTCAACCATTAACCAAGTTCTATCTAATGTGTATGTGTAATGTCCTGGAGTGCTATTACTACTTCTTTTTGGCAACTTGCTACTGTCTCCTATGTGCTAATGTATAATAGCTAATGTTTTTTATGTCATCACCTAATAATGTGCATATTGATTCATGTAACTGGTTATGTTCATCTACAAAGGGGTCTCCATGTCCTCGTTGCTTAACTGCAACTGGCGTCACATTTACTTGCTCTATAAGAGGGACATATTTCGTAGAAACCTTCTAAGGGGCAAGGGATCCCCCAGATGCTGTCAACCGCCCTCTGCAAAGCAAGTGGCGTCACGACAAGACAGGTACTCTTTCACTTTACGGGACCCCTCATAGGACCCCGTCCGTTGGATATGGCCATGATGAAAACTTGATTTATTAGGCATCTACAGGAGCCTTTAATAAGGATGGCAGATCTTATTAAAAAAATGTATGTAGACAACCAAAGGCTAACACATTTTTGCTCTCATTTAAATTTAGCCTCTTGGTGGATCAGATATACCAAACTATTGATAAAAACTAAGATTCTAGCAGGTGAAGTGAGTCAACCTCCCATTATCTAATTTCATAGAGATGAGTTGATTAGAGTCAAATATTGTGCTTCCGGTAATAACTGGTTACATACTACTATTTTAAAAGGATTCATGGCAAATAATTAAAGGGTGTGCATCTGCTGAAGATAAAGTATCACTGCCTGTTGTCGACGCTAAAATAAAACAACAACCCTTTATATAAAGTAAAAAAGTAAAAAAGGGGGGGGGGGCACCCAAAAACAGGCTAAACAATGATATAGATACCTCTGGACCTAGGAGCACAGGTAAACCAGACTAGCCCTCATAGTTGTGAGGAAGCTACCGGTCCCAGAGGGCCAGAGTATGGGAGAAGGGGAAGACACTGGGAAAAATTGGTGTACGAAATGGCCCATATGTAAAGGCCTGTGAGGGAGCAATAATTGCTATCCACAGTGCACCACAGTCTCAATGCCCAAATTGCAGTGCTAAAATAAAGCACTGTCCGTCACATCGACAGTTAGTAGCACCTGGTGCTTAGTAGTGGTGCCTTAGTAGTGTTACTAAACAGAGTGCCTGGGGTTGGCAGTAATTAATGTCAAACAATCCAAAAGATGACTATGGATCTATGGATGTACCTGTAAAAGACACCTTTACCGTTAACCTACAGCCAAACACAGCGGCCTATAAACCAGCTATGCCCCTTCTAGCTGCCTAAGCGATTGCAGTGATTGCAGCAGAGCTCTGTGATGTAAAGAGTAATTATTGTGCAGCATAGCGTGACACTGCAGGTATATGAAGCCAGTAGAAGACAGCTGAGATAAATCAGGCTCAATGCGTTTCAACTTATCAGTATCATCAGGAGCCAGTAATGATATTAATAAGTTAGCAGGCATAAGGATGTGACCACAATGGTGGTATGTGGTGCGGCGTCCGGTATAACACTATACTTCCCTACTTCGTGAGATTTCACTACCCTCTTCACTTCCGGTCGCACCGGACATGACGTGAAAAGGTGTGCAGCGCCGCGCAGGTGCACAACGATGGGTTAGGGAAATTTCACAGCAGAGTGCGCATACGGCGGGAGCCTGCAGCGCTGCGCAGGCGCACAACGACAGGTTAGGGAAATTTCACAGCAGAGTGCGCATGCGCCGGGAGCCTGCAACGCTGCGCAGGCACACAATGACAGATTAGGATCCCGGTGCATGCGCAGTGTCGGCCGGTGTCCAGCTGAGAACATCCATCTGATCACCGCGCCTGCGCACTGACCCATAATTTTTCCTTACCCTAACCGCCGATGAGGCTCCCGGCGCATGCGCACTCTGCTGTGAAATTTCCCTAACCCGTCATTGTGCGCCTGCGCTGCGCTGCACACCTCCTCACGTCATGTCCGGTGCAACCGGAAGTGACGAGGGTAGGGAAATCTCATGAAGTAGGGAAGTATAATGTTACACCGGCACTAGTATGGCCTGGAAGATAAGAAGGAAGGCCCACCCACTGGGCAGGATGGGAGGTACGGTAGCCGCCAGTCAGACGGGAGGCGTGGGGCGAGCCCCGGTAGGCTCCGCCTCATTCAGCCGACAAATGGCCAGACTAGAGAGTTACAGCGGGAATATAAAGCGGCGTAAGGAAGCAGTGAAGTGGCATGTGTTGACAAAGGTGGGAGGAGTAATGGGATATCTTAATAGGGTGGAGAGGTGCAGGACCTAGAGAAATTTATGATGAGAGGGTGATGCCCGGGTACCTATGATCATGACTAAGCTGTCCCAGGCGATGAGGCCAATAGCCAAATGGCTGTCCGGCACCAAAAATGCCAACTGGAAAAGCATACTAGGGTATGTTAGGGCCAGAAAGCTACATCCTATACTACTACATTAGAAAGAAATTATTAGTGGGGTCACTGTTCAGTTTGCACTCATATGTGTGTGGGGAAATATGTAATATTGGAACCTGTTCAATTTTTGTTAAGCCAGTTGTGCAGATCTGATTTTGTAGTGTATGTATTGTTGGAATTGGAAAAACTATACGGCCATCAACATTTTTTGGGGGGAAACCTATACAGTATACTTGTTGAGAACTGGAAAAGGATGTACATGATTTATTAATCATATAAAAGAACAGCATAATGGTGACCCAGGATCATTACCCTTTATGGGTCTTTAGAGAATTATGCCTCATAGTGAGGGTGTGGATACACATGTATGCCTTCTGCATCCTAAGGATAATAAAAAAATGAAGCATTAGGTCCTTGTGGACTAAATGAAATGAATTATTTTCCTCCTTTTTATAGTATTTTGCTATTTTGTATTCTGGTTTTAATGTGATACTGTGTCTTTAAATGGAAATGCATGAGTCAGGGGAGTTAAGAGGAGTTAGGCTAGATCCTATGAGTTCTTGAGGGAATGTCAGAGGACGCAAAATGGCCATTGCCATATACTGTCTATTTCTTTCCCGACATTGTACCTGCATTTTAAATAAAGACCTGAGAGGTGAAGTGCCACTGGCTCCTTTCTTTTTTGTGGACCAATAGTATCCCTCCCGAATTCCCCATATACAGTACAGACCAAAAGTTTGGACACACCTTCTCATTCAAAGAGTTTTCTTTATTTTACTGACTATGGAAATTGGAGATTCACACTGAAGGCATCAAAACTATGAATTAACACATGTGAAATTATATACATAACAAAAAAGTGTGAAACAACTGAAAATATGTCATATTCTAGGTTCTTCAAAGTAGCCACCTTTTGCTTTGATTACTGCTTTGCACACTCTTGGCATTCTCTTGATGAACTTCAAGAGGTAGTCACCTGAAATGGTTTTCACTTCACAGGTGTGCCCTGTCAGGTTTAATAAGTGGGATTTCTTGCCTTATAAATGGGGTTGGGACTATCAGTTGTGTTGTGGAGAAGTCAGGTGGATACACAGCTGATAGCCCTACTGAATAGACTGTTAGAATTTGTATTTTGGCAAGAAAAAAGCAGCTAAGTAAAGAAAAACGAGTGGCCATCATTACTTTAAGAAATGAAGGTCAGTCAGTCCGAAAAATTGGGAAAACTTTGAAAGTATCCCCAAGTGCAGTCACAAAAACCATCAAGCGCTACAAAGAAACTGGCTCACATGCTGACCGCCCCAGGAAAGGAAGACCAAGAGTCACCTCTGCTGCAGAGGATAAGTTCATCCGAGTCACCAGCCCCAGAAATCGCAGGTTAACAGCAGCTCAGATTAGAGACCAGGTCAATGCCACACAGAGTTCTAGCAGCAGACACATCTCTAGAACAACTGTTAAGAGGAGACTGTGTGAATCAGGCCTTCATGGTAGAATATCTGCTAGGAAACCACTGCTAAGGACAGGCAACAAGCAGAAGAGACTTGTTTGGGCTAAAGAACACAAGGAATGGACATTAGACCAGTGGAAATCTGTGCTTTGGTCTGATGAGTCCAAATTTGAGATCTTTGGTTCCAACCACCGTGTCTTTGTGCGATGCAGAAAAGGTGAACGGATGGACTCTACATGCCTGGTTCCCACCGTGAAGCATGGAGGAGGTGCGGGGGTGCTTTGCTGGTGACACCGTTGGGGATTTATTCAAAATTGAAGGCATACTGAACCAGCATGGCTACCACAGCATCTTGCAGTGGCATGCTATTCCATCCAGTTTGCGTTTAGTTGGACCATCATTTATTTTTCAACAGGACAATGACCCCAAACACACCTCCAGGCTGTGTAAGGGCTATTTGACCATGAAGGAGAGTGATGGGGTGCTGCACCAGATGACCTGGCCTCCACAGTCACCGGACCTGAACCCAATCGAGATGGTTTGGGGTGAGTTGGACCGCAGAGTGAAGGCAAAAGGGCCAACAGGTGCTAAGCATCTCTGGGAACTCCTTCAAGACTGTTGGAAGACCATTTCAGGTGACTACCTCTTGAAGCTCATCAAGAGAATGCCAAGAGTGTGCAAAGCAGTAATCAAAGCAAAAGGTGGCTACTTTGAAGAACCTAGAATATGACATATTTTCAGTTGTTTCACACTTTTTTGTTATGTATATAATTCCACATGTGTTAATTCATAGTTTTGATGCCTTTAGTGTGAATCTACAATTTTCATAGTCATAAAAATAAAGAAAACTCTTTGAATGAGAAGGTGTGTCCAAACTTTTGGTCTGTACTGTACATACACACTCGGTTCGAATGTATGTGTTTTCACTGTAGAGAGAGGAGAAAGCTGCTGTCAGATACCTATGGAACCAGATTATCTCTCAGGTAGAGTTGGGAGGTGCCCATACATTGTAGACTGTAAGCCGGGTTCAGCTTGCTTTACACAAATGTGTATGGGACCCTTAAAGAATTGGGTCCTTTTTTAATTATATCCTCTAGCATATGGTACCTAAAGAAAACATCATAGTCACCTGAAAAGCTGCCATTCCAGCTTGGTGCTCTGGTTCTGTTGGTGATCTTCCAGACCCCAGCTTGTTTACTTCTCCCCAGTGCAAGGATAAGGTCATGTTAACTGCTGCTGCCAATGACTGGCCTCAGTGGTGATGAGTCCCCATGGTGCATGGGAGCCTTTTCATTCTCCTGCCAGAAGAAAACAAGCCAGGGACTGGAAGATCACTGAATGGTGCCAGGGTGCTGGACCGGAGTAGTGGTTAGCAGGTGAGCATGATTCTTTCCTTAGGTACCACACCTAAGAGAATAGAGAATCAATATCAGACGCCTCCTTATGTGTATGTTTAGAGTAATTTATATAGCTGTACAATATAAATAAATAGTTTTCTTGCTTATACTGTTGAATAATTCCTGGAATACATATAATACCAGATATGCCAGTTATAAGAAAGTGCAGCATCAAAAATGTATGAGGACCTGGAGGAGGAAGAGTGAAAGACAGGAAGAAACGTGCAAAAGGAGGAAAGAGGCTGAAGCAACAGGTATGGGCCCGGCTACAAGATTTCCCTGCAGCACCAACACAGGCGACATGAATCATTATGCAGTGCCCACTGAAATAGCTGCACAGATGTATGGGGACCTCCAGTGTGAGATTCACAGTTTATAATTGATACGGGTCCAGAATGTGGGAAACCCCTATATCAACTCAGAATACTTCTATGGAAAAAAAAAATGTTTAGACAAATGCACCTCTTTGACTTTAGGAGAGAAGGAAAACGGGACCATGAGATGTCAGAGAGGGTTACATGCCTGTCTCCTGAAATAGTGTTTTAGTAAATACTTCTCCATAAAATAACAATTCCAAAACATCTTTTCCTGGAAATAACATTCTTGTATTCTTGTTATCCTGTCTTACTTTCTTGAATCTTTATTAAATTGAAAACCGAATGTTACCTTTCCCATTGTATATAGGGTATGTCTCAAACAGTGATTGGACTGCACTAGGGGTCAATTGTTTAACTATTGTGGGGACTCGCTCTGGTAGACAGGATTAGTGGACGCAGTATAGAGGCAACAACTTCTTTGGATCAAACAGTTCAGTGTTTTATTCACACTTTAGGCAAGTGACAAAACAAGCAGTCATATTCAAACAAAAAAGTCACCTTGCGGTGTTGGTGGTAATTCACACCATGCAGCCATTCTGCCTCAAAGTGTCCTTGCTCATAGCAGCACCAACCTGTTTTCACGCCCAACACGTGTAGCAAGCCTGCATCCAGACACAAGGCTCCCAGATCCCAACACAGAGACATGACTTCTGAGTACAGCTGCCTAATTAAGGACAGCCAGGTGCTGCCAAAACCCGGACTAGCATTTGACCTCACCTGGCTGTAAATCAGCCGAGCAGCACATGCTGGGAGGAAAATACCCTTTTTTCCCAGACCAAACCTCTCACTGTGTCACATTATTCATACATTTCCATTAGGAATAACAGAAGAATGGCACAACACATCGTTTTAAGACAAGGTACATAAATAGTTACAGTATTTTATGGGTAAAAATTACTTACTACAGATGAATTTCTTAAAATTCAATTCAGATCCGATTCAGCCAAATCGACAATCTCATTCTATCTGGGGCTGAATTAATTCTAAAAATTGATATTGCTATTTCCTGGAAATGTGTCTCTCTCCCTCTCTGTCTGTCTCTGGTGATAGCTCTGATTACTTACACCATGGCCAGAATGTGATTGCAGAACGTACTGCAATAAGTGCATAAGTACTGCTGGGTAACCACTATATGTCCAGTACAATACATTTTTATGGCAGAAACCACAAATTAGAAATGTGTTTGTCCATGCTACTGTTATCATATCTCACAGCATGAGAGGTTCAGGCAAACCTAAGAGATTTCATCTCATGTAAGGCTACGTTCACATCTGCATCTAAAGCTCTGTTAGGAGGCTCTGCTCAAACAGAGGGGAACCTGGTGGAGCCTATTATAGGTCAGTGGGATCCATGCAGCCTTTGCCCATTTATAATGGGAACCAAGATGCAGATGAAAACATAACCTAAGTAAAAATGAAATCTGATAACATTACCATCAATGTATTGTCTAACTTAGGAGAAGTGTGAGTCCCAGACATTTGAATGACATATGTAACACTGATAAATGACTGTGAACGACAGTTATAGATTTGCTGCTATAGGTTTGATGCTTCTCTGAACTTGACAAGTGGAAAATGGCAAACATACAGTGTCGGACTGAGGTGCTTAAGACCCACCAGTGAAATGTTTTTTTTGGGGCCCACCGTAAGGATACATTCAAATATTACCTGCACAAACAGCAGTAAGATGCTACCAGATGCTGGATTATGGGGGTCCCTATAGCAACTTTGTGGAGGTAAGTACTGGGGAAGAGAGGAACATAAGCTGGTTCAGCTGCTGTACATTGAATATACTGTATGTATGTAGTACAATAAGTCTACTGTGTTATGTGCCACTTTTGCAGGGGGTGGGAGACTAGGGGCCCACCAGGGATTCACCTGTACCCCTGTGGGCCAGTCTGAGCCTGCAAACATGAAACTTTTCAGGAAGAGGTAATTTTGGGGAAAAAAAGCTGTGCTAAGAAAATTCTCAGAAGTGTGGGCGTTAAAATATAATATTTATACCCTAATCCGACAGAATCTGGTTGGATGTTTGAAAACTACAGCATACATTACTAAATACCTTGTAATAGATAGGCAGTAATCATCTTTGTACTTAGTGGTTGCCATTTATAGCTGTACCTGCAAATCTGTTCCCATACATGACTAAATCACAATAATTGCTGCAAGAGAAAGTCTGGCTTGTTGGAATTCTGCAATCATGAAGCTATTTCTGCATTCCGCCAAGATGCCAAGATTAATTTGTAGCCTTATTAGAACTTTGGTATTACATTTATCACAGTCTAAAAGTATTGAAAGCAGCAGATTGAACTCTGGCAGCTAAATTAGGTAAATCTGACTGTACGGGCAATATACATTTTAACATGCACCAGTCATAAGTGCGTTATTACACAGACGAGTCTATAAGATGTTCATCATGCTCAAATGTTATAGCCCTGGGAGCTTATAATGCCCATTAGAAAATGGCCAGAGCTACAGTTTGAAGTGGTGTGTATGCAGCTGCCATGAAATAAACCTGGCACCATTAAGGTTCCTTGGGTGTCTTCTACATCTCCCATCCCCTGTCTTGGACATTCTTTTTAATTTTTAAAGAACCCTTGGAAAGATTTTTTCCCCAGAATTTTGTTATCTGATTTGCACATAGATCATTGTGTAAATAATAATAATAATAATAATAAATGGACTGTTGTAACTGCAGGTAGGTGAGGTGGTAGAAATATACAGACTTCTGAATATTGGTGAGCTGTGTCAAATACAATAAAGGGGTTTAGTAGCAATACACATTGATGACAATGGGTCATCAATCTATTATCTGAGGAGATCCTACATCATGGCCCCTCTGGATTAACAGGATATCAGAATGGCTTTAAAGGGGCTTCCAGGGAGTGTTTTTTTTTTATTTTTATGTAATGACATTCAAAGCTTACCGGTCCTTGACGGCTCCCATATTGATTGTTGCCACAGATTTCAGCTTGCTGGAAGCCAATCATCAAGGTTAGTGGCATTCCATGTTTCAATCAGACAAGAAAGACCAGTGGGGATCCAGTGAGGGTTGAAAAATGAGTAGCACGGGAAGGGTGAGGGTTAGCATTGTTTATTTAAACCACTCTGAGCCCTTAGCAAACAATAGCAGGTGAAGATGTGTTCACAAGTGCATAATTTCAGCCACCGATGTAACCCAGCAGCAGAGGCCGTGCTTGCACAGTATAGAAAGAAGTGCTGGCCTGGACTGTGGGAGTGAGCATAGGCACGCATGTGCAACAGATCCCACCCCAGCCACCTCGTAACTGCATTGCAGTAGTGGCCATAACCCCTACAAACGAGCAGTGTATAATGCGATGAAAGAATGATTCAAGCCAGCAGTGGTGGCAATATAGACAATCACAATACATTAGTAAGTGCCTTGTATTAACTTTGTACATTTGTTAAAGTAAGACAACCCCTTTAAATAAATACAGACCCCCAAACCACATCCTCTAAATATAGACCAAGACAAGATTATGCAGGAGACTGCATAAGGGTTAATCCCTACTTGGTTTCAGTTAGTTTTTGGGACAACACGAAAAGGTGGTTTCTTGAGATCTATTCACATGGGACAGCGCTGCACCACGGCTACTGTTGCCAAGGAGTTGTGCCTGGGGATGGCCCTGTGCCATGGGCAGTTTAGCATGACAGCAGGGGTGCTGTTCGGCTGCTGGATTGTGCTGCTTATAGGTGCTGAGTTGTAGTGGTGGTGGTGATCACCACGTAGCACTGCAACATTTTAGATTATTGACCAACTTAAAATAGGTCACCTTAATCTGGTAAGTGGGTTTATGCATTTTGATCAAAAACTATATAAAGTACCTTATGTACAGTTTATAAATCATTCTGAGAAGCATGCATAGCATGTGAATGTGCGATCCATGTTTTTTTCTTTCTGGCAGAATAGACCAGGACAAGACCCTCCAAAAATCCACACCACAGACCCCCTAAATACTGACCCAGGGCAGACCCCCTAAAAAATATACAAGATTGTTGAAATAAATGCAAATCCCTAAACCAGACCCCCAAAATAAATACAGATGCCCAAAACTAAATACAGACCCAGAACAAAATAAATTCACAACCAGACCAGAAATACATTCTTGCGAAAGAAAACCCTTAAATATATAAAAAATGTAATTCCCTAAGTACAGATGAACCTCCTAAATAAATTCTGATGATTCCACAGGCACCCTAAATTCAAGCTCCCTAAACTAAAGCATATCCCAAACCAGACCCCATGCACCTACTTATGCAGCTCATACTCCATGTTTATAAAACTAAGGCCTCATAGGGCGTGGCTTGGCCGCTGAGAGGAATGGCCACTTGATCTCTCAGCTCCTGCACCTCAGCGATTCCAGAGGAGCTTCCCAGGGCTTCGGTTACTGCCATCTCCACGTTCTTACCAGCGACAGGACTGGACACTTCCCAGGACACTATGGGGAAGTCTAAAAGGCAGCTTCCTAGGCTGCAGAGCGGTAGTCTGGACGGCTTCTTTGAGCGGGGCCCGGCTAAAGATGGCGCATGTTCCCGCGGCGCACTTACCTCGTCTCCTGTGGGCAGCGCATCGCCGAGCAGCGTCTCCAGGTCTCCGTCACCCCCACCGGGGCCCGACGCCTTCTCATTGACGGAAGCTGAATTCCCCTCACTCCCGCCGACTCCAAGCGATCTGGGGACTCCGGACAACGCGGCTACACAAAATGGCGCTGCAGCTAACCGCGCTGAGATTTCGCCTTCAGGCAGCCCTCAGAAGCAGAGGCCGCGCCTGGACCTGTCATGTTCTCCTGAGGTTAGTGAGGGGCCATGGAAGCAGGCGGTGGAGACCCACGCAGTTATCCCTATAATTGCATACCAGACCTCTGATAAGCCTCTGTGTGAGGACTCCATTAAAAACATGCTCCTGGCTTTGCACCAGTCCCTGCGTTCGGACATGGAGGGGCTCATTAACCCTTTGGCAGCCAAGGTTAAAGAATCTGCAGATAAGATCCAACATGTGGATAGTAAGATGGCTGATTTTGCTGTTTCACAGAATAACATTATTGATGCCCACAATGACATGGCGGACGAAATGGAGATCATTAAGAGCAAATTGGCGGATCTGGAGGATCGCTCCAGAAGGAACAATGTTAAATTCAGAGGTATTCCAGAAGATGTAGCACCTCGGGATCTACAGCCCTATCTCAAGGGCCTCATTAAAGCGTTGCTTCCGAAAATCCCTGTCCCTGACATGATAATTGACAGGGCTCATAGGATCCCAAAACCGCCACATCTCGGGGCAGATGTCCCAAGGGACACGCTAGCCAGGATCCATTTCTTCCATACTAAAGAGGCCTTAATGATGGCGGCTAGGAACTGCGACAAACTCCCTGCTCCTTTCCAGACAGTCAGGCTTTTTGCGGATTTTTTCATGGCGACATTGAGACAAAGGAGGGAATTACAGCCAATCACCCTTGCACTTAGGGATAATGATATCCAATATAAATGGGGCTATCCACAGAAACTGGTGATCCGGAAGGATGGGAAGACTCATGTGGTGAAATCGGTTGATGAGGGAAAAGAGCTACTACGGTCTTGGGACATCTCTCTTCAATTGGAGAAGAGAGGGAATCGCAGCTGAGACACTTAATTGTCTGCGTTGTAGCGCAGGATTGCTGATCTCCTTATGGGACCGACGCAGACTCAGATTGCACCTACAGGAACTACTTACAATTCTTGCCTTGGATTATCTGCGGCTAGGAGAAGTGGAGCTACCTCTTGCACTGTTCATATGGGATCTGATAACTAATCTTTTCTGTTTAGGTGCTGTTTATCTGTTTGCGCACTTAACATAGTTCAAGATCCTCTCAGCCTCACCAGTGAACTTACGCCGCCTATATTGCACGGACGGATTGACCGTCTGGAGTTGTGTTATTTATCACTTCCCGGCTGTTTTTTTTTTTTTCCCTACCCCTTTAGACTCCTCACTGACTCGCTGCTCAGAGTATATACTTGCGGCCACCTTACATCTTGCTTACTTTTAGGCGACTGTTCTTTGTTGTTGTAGTTGATTTGATAATACTTAATAGTCTGTCTGGTCGCACAGGACTTGGTTCCTCTCCTCACTCACATGGGCCTCAAAATCCTATCACTTAATGCCAAGGGACTTAACTGTCCACAGAAAAGATCCTATGTTTGGCGAGAGGCAACCAATGCTGGAGCGGACCTTGTTTGCATCCAGGAGACCCACCTACTGCAGGAAGATGCTAAACGTATTCATAATCGATTTTTCCCTCATATATTGCATTCTCATTTTAGTAGGAAATCCAGGGGAGTGTTCATAGCTGTCAAGAGTTCAGTGGCCTTTACTACCATTTCCTCGAAAGCGGATTCCAACGGCCGATACATCATTCTGGTATGTTCTATTAATAACATCACATATACCATAGTCAATGTTTATGCACCTAATGATCGCCAAACCTCCTTCCTGCGAAAATTGCTGAAACAGCTGAACTCCATGAAACAAGGGAAGGTAATTGTCTGTGGTGATTTTAACTTGGTGATGGATCGGTCGTTGGACTCCACTAGCTTAACCCGGCGTTCAGGGAGCGGTGTTGCCTCTCTGTTGCACACGGAGGGCCTCATTGATGTATGGAGGGCTCAGCATAGTATGGAAAGGGATTACACCTTCTTTTCCGCTCCTCACCTCTCCTACTCACGCATTGATATGTTTTTTGTAGATCAAGCTACCTTAATGCATACAATATCTACGGATATTGGACTTATCCGGTGGTCGGACCATGCCCCCATAACTTTAACTCTAGAGGACTTGTTCCAATTCCCGAGCGCTCCCATATGGCGTAACGACACGTTTCTATTCTCTAATCCAGAAACTATTAAGGAGCTGTCTGTTGAATTGCGAGAGTTTTTCTCCATCAATGACGGATCTGTTGCGGATAAATACATTCTGTGGCAGACGCATAAGGCGTTCATTAGGGGCTCTTTGATTAGACTGAAATGCAAGCTGAGGAAAATTAAGGAAAAGAAAATGTCTCAGCTGCTCAAATCAGTCGCAGAGCTAGAGAGCCGGAATAAGGCATCCCCTACGGCCCATATAACTTCCCTACTGAAGATAGAGAGGGATAAACTGTGTAGTCTGATGTCATGTGATTATTCGAGATCTCTGCTCAGATTGAAGTCGAGATATTATGCCCAGGGAAACAGAGCTGGCAAACTGTTGGCGAATCAACTTAAGGCTCAGCAAACTAAGTCTAGAATCCCGTTTCTTATCCACCCATGCTCTAAAGCAAAATTATTGGATCCTAGAGATATCGCGGAACAGTTCCGCTCTTACTACCATAGCCTCTACAATCTCAAAGATACGGTTGTCTTGCCTGACAGTTACCCTGATTTGGTGGAAAGTTTCCTAACTCAGTCTGAATTGCCTACCCTCTCCCCTGACCAGCTTCATTCATTGAATGCCCCTCTCACATCCATAGAACTCCAAAAGATTATAGGGAATCTCCCATCAGGCAAGTCCCCTGGCCCGGATGGCTTGTCGAATGAATACTACAAGCATTTCCTCCCTGTGCTGTCCCCCCATTTCCTCGATATTTTTAACCGTGCTCTTGAAGGGACCCCATTCCCGTCAGAGATGCTTACAGCCCTTATAGTTACACTGCCAAAGCCTGGGAAGTCCCCTGATGCCCCTCAAAACTTTAGACCGATTTCGCTACTAAATTCGGTCATCAAAATTTTCGCCAAATTGATAGCCAACAGATTGTCAGCCATACTCCCTTCCCTGATTAAGGATGACCAAACAGGGTTTGTTAAGGGCCGTATATCTTCAGACAACACTAGAAGGTTGATTAACTTATTTGATTATGCTGAACAAAATACCCTTCCAATGGTGGCGGTGACCCTAGACGCTGAGAAGGCGTCCGACCGGTTACATTGGTCGTTCGCATTCTCGGTTCTTGGTAAGATGGGCTTTCAAGGTAGCATATTGAACGCTTTCTACAGTTTATATGCATCCCCAATGGCTAAGGTGTGGGTTAATGGGGTGCTGTCTGCCCCTTTCAGGATTACCAATGGGTCGCGCCAAGGCTGCCCTTTATCACCCCTCCTGTTCATCTTGGCTTTGGAACCCTTAGCTCAACACATTAGGAAATCTACCCTCATTAGTGGCATGGATGTTGGAGGAAGAGATCATAGAATATCGCTATATGCTGACGACATTATCCTCACCCTGTCGAGTCCTCTTCAGTCACTAAGCTCAGCCTTTGACATAATAGCGCATTTTGGCACACTCTCTTATTATAAAATTAACAATTCCAAGTCCCAAGCCCTGTTACTCAATATCCCCCAACGGGACGCTGAGGTGTTAAAGTCCCGATTTCCCCTAGACTGGCAGGAAGTGGAAATTCCGTACTTGGGAATCAAGCTGACATACCCCTGCTCTCATTTACTCAAGCGGAACTACGAGCCCCTCCTTGATACTATGTCGTCTGATTTCTCTCAATATTCCATGAAGGAGATATCGTGGGTCGGTAGGGTGGCTGCATTTCAGATGATGACATTGCCTAAACTGATCTATGTATTTAGAGCCCTCCCGATTCCGGTCCCTGATACATTCTTTCGAAAAGCGCAGGCAATAGTGTCCAAATACATTTGGAAGTCGTCTAAACCCAGGATTGCCCAAAAACAGCTTTTCTTACGAAAAAAAGCCGGAGGGTTGGGACTGCCATGCATTAGGGATTACCATAGCGCTATCAGTCTGTCACTTGCTAGGGAATGGTGGGACAAACACTGTAGTAAAGCTTGGCACCAAATTGAGTCTCACTCACTTAAAAAGGGCTCTCTAAGGGACCTGTTGATTGGCATATTGTGGAATGGGAAGGTTCCTGAAGTCTCTTTACAGACGGTGCGACATGTAGGAAGGGTCTGGTCACACTTTCACACTGCGTACGCTGACTCTACTGATGCCCTTCTCTCTCACTTGGACATTCATTCCTTGGAATGGATTTTGGGAGATATCAGTCTCCGCGGTTGGCATGCTCAAGGGATAGAGGGGGTATCTCAGCTCCTATGTTCTGGAAAGGTTCTCCCGTTCACCTCTATCCAACAAATGTTCCAGCTTCCGGCTAGGGAGGTCTTCAATTATCTCAGGGTTAAACACTTACTAGCATCTATCATCGCGAAGCCCCCTCCCACTCATACGGGGATCCTACAACTCTATTGCTCCCGGGGTTTGCTGAGAAAAGGGGCAACAGGACGTATATATGAATACATGGGAGAAAAATCTACATTTGCAAAATCCAATCCATTCCAGAAATGGGAGCGAGAATTGGGCACTACATACTCTGGGGATGATTGGTCCTCTGCACTGGGCTTCTTAACTTCTAACTTTAGATGTGTCACTCATTATGAGGCTGGCGTTAAGACTTTATTAAATTGGTACTTTACACCCCAAAGGTTACATATCATATATCCTACATCTTCTCCCCTATGTTGGAGGGGTTGTGGAAACGTAGGCTCTCTGTTACATGTTCTGTGGGCATGCCCGATTATCAATGATTTCTGGAAGCAGGTATTTGCATTATTGGGGGAAATATCAGGTCAGGACATCCTCCCCTCCCCGGAACTTGCTCTTTTGTTCATGGGCATTCGGCGCTTGTGCCCGACGTATAGGCCCATAATGGGGCACATCTTACTCAGCGCTAAACTGGTTATAACCCGCCATTGGAAGAAAGCGTGTCCTCCAGATATCCGGGAGGTGGTGACTGAGCTGAACACTACATGCCGGTATGAGAGGATGATTCCATCTTCGATGCTCTCTCCTGTGAAATTCAAACATACCTGGAGCCCCTGGATGGCTCACCCGAGGTTTTCTAGGTAATTGGCCCTCAAACCTGTGGCCCCTATGAGGGGAGTGGTCGTAAATATATACCATACCTTTGGACAGGTCCCTCCTGCAGTTGAGCCTTCTGATTAGACAGACTTGTGTTCAATATCTGTTACTTCTGCTTTGTATGTTCTATTGTTGATTTAGACCCAGTGTAAGATACATGTACTCCATAATAATGGAAACTTTCTTATGGAAATATCAATGTCTCTGGTGGCTGCGTCCACCTCGAATGGTTTATGCAATGACGTGTTCTGCTGATCATATTATGAAAACTTTTCAATAAAAATGTTGAACTCAAAAAAAAAAAAAAAAAACTAAGGCCTCATGCACACGACAGTTTTTTTTTCACGGTCCGCAAAAACGGGGTCCGTAGGTCCGTGATCCGTGACCGTTTTTTCGTTCGTGGGTCTTCCTTGATTTTTGGAGGATCCATGGACATGAAAAAAAAGTCATTTTGGTGTCCGCCTGGCCGTGCAGAGCCAAACGGATCCGTCCTGAATTACAATGCAAGTCAATGGGGATGGATCCGTTTGACGTTGACACAATATGGTGCCATTTCAAACGGATCC
The DNA here is from genome assembly GCF_014858855.1 of Bufo gargarizans. Lineage (NCBI taxonomy): Eukaryota > Metazoa > Chordata > Amphibia > Anura > Bufonidae > Bufo > Bufo gargarizans. Next base: position 348,417,204 of record NC_058082.1, read on the forward strand.
GTCCCCATTGACTTTCAATGTAAAGTCTGGAAGTTCTTTTATACCATCGGATTGGAGTTTTCTCCAATCCGATGGTATATTTTAACTTGAAGCGTCCCCATCACCATGGGAACGCCTCTATGTTAGAATATACTGTCGGATATGAGCTACATCGTGAAACTCAGATCCGACAGTATATTCTAACACAGAGGCGTTCCCATGGTGATGTGGACGCTTCAGGTTAGAATATACTACAAACTGTGTACATGACTGCCCCCTGCTGCCTGGCAGCACCCGATCTCTTACAGGGGGCCGTGATCAGCACAATTAACTCCTCAGGTGCCACACCTGAAGGGGTTAATTGTACTATCATATCCCCCTGTAAGAGATCAGGGCTGCCAGGCAGCAGGGGGCAGACCCCCCCTCCCCAGTTTGAATATCATTGGTGGCCAGTGCGGCCCCCCCTCCCTCCCTCTATTGTAATAAATCGTTGGCAGCACAGTGTGCACCCCCCATCGCCCCCCCTCCCTCCCTCTATTGTAATAAATCGTTGGTGGCACAGTGTGCGCCCCCCATCACCCCCCCTCCCTCCCTCTATTGTAATAAATCGTTGGTGGCACAGTGTGCGCCCCCCCATCGCCCCCCCTCCCTCCCTCTATTGTAATAATTTGTTGGTGGCACAGTGTGCGCCCCCCATCACCCCCCCTCCCTCTATTGTAATAAATCATTGGTGGCACAGTGTGCGCCCCCCATCCCTCCCTCTATTGTAATAATTTGTTGGTGGCACAGTGTGCGCCCCCCATCGCCCCCCCTCCCTCTATTGTAATAAATCATTGGTGGCACAGTGTGCGCCCCCCATCGCCCCCCCTCCCTCCCTCTATTGTAATAATTTGTTGGTGGCACAGTGTGCGCCCCCCATCGGCCCCCCCTCCCTCTATAGCAGTAACAACATTGGTGGCCAGTGTGCGGCCTCCCATCTCCCCCCCCCGATCATTGGTGGCAGCGTAGTTCCGATCGGAGTCCCAGTTTAATCGCTGGGGCTCCGATCGGTAACCATGGCAACCAGGACGCTACTGCAGTCCTGGTTGCCATGGTTACTTAGCAATAGTACAATAGTAGAAGATTCATACTTACCTGCTTGCTGCTGCGATGTTCGTGACCGGCCGGGAGCTCCTCCTACTGGTAAGTGACAGTTCATTTAGCAATGCGCCGCACAGACCTGCACTTACCAGTAGGTGGAGCTCCCGGCCGGACACGAACATCGCAGCAGCCAGCAGGTAACTATGAATCTTCTACTATTGTACTATTGCTAAGTAACCATGGCAACCAGGACTGCAGTAGCGTCCAATGTTGTTAATGCTATATAGGGAGGGGGGGGGCAATGGGGGGCGCACACTGTGCCACCAACGATTTATTACAATAGAGGGAGGAAGGGGGGGGCCAATGGGGGACGCACACTGTGCCACCAACGATTTATTACAATAGAGGGAGGAAGGGGGGCGATGGGGGGCGCACACTGTGCCACCAACAATTTATTACAATAGAGGGAGGAAGGGGGGGGCCCGATGGGGGGCGCACACTGGCCACCAAGCTATTATTACAATAGAGGGAGGGAGGGGGGGGCCGCACTGGCCACCAATGATATTCAAACTGGGGAGGGGGGGTCTGCACCCTGCTGCCTGGCAGCCCTGATCTCTTACAGGGGGACATGATAGTACAATTAACCCCTTCAGGTGCCGCACCTGAAGGGGTTAATTGTGCTGATCACGGCCCCCTGTAAGAGATCGGGTGCTGCCAGGCAGCAGGGGGCAGTCTTGTGCACAGTTTGTAGTGTATTCTAACTAGAAGCGTTCCCATCACCATGGGAACGCCTCTGTGTTAGAATATACTGTCGGATATGAGTTTTCACGAAGTGAAAACTTAGATCTGAAAAAGCTTTTATGCAGATGGATCTTCGGATCCATCTGTATGAAAGCAACCTACGGCCACGGATCACGGACACGGATGCCAATCTTGTGTGCATCCGTGTTTCTTTCACGGACCCATTGACTTGAATGGGTCCGTGAACCGTTGTCTGTCAAAAAAATAGGTCATATTTTTTTGACGGACAGGATACACGGATCACGGCCTCGGCTGCAAAACGGTGCATTTTCCGATTTTTCCACTGACCCATTGAAAGTCAATGGGTCCGCAAAAAATATGGAAAACGGCACAACGGCCACGGATGCACACAACGGTCGTGTGCATGAGGCCTAAAGAAGTAGGTTATCTGCAGTGGATAATCCATATAGACACTTTAAAAACCAAAGCTTTAAAATGTAGTACCAATTAGTACTGTATTTGCAAGTTCTGTGTAAAGAACATTTGCATTTGCATCATATCACCAGTGCAGGAGTTCCATCATTTATACTGATAATAATAGTGTGGTTAAAGGGGTTTTCTGACCTCAATATAACCACATAAAGTTCCTAAATCGTAATGGACTGTGGCTCCAAAGTTCCCCAAATACCTTTTCCAGCTCTATGTTTGATTTCCATTCTCCTGTGTGAGTTCTGGAATGGTTTAACTCCAGTCCACTCAGCTTCCTGTCTTCCTTCCTTTCTGTTCCCCACCAAACCCAACATTCATAGTGCACATGGCACATGCAGAGCTGCAGTGAGCTAAAGAAACGAGTTCTGGCCCTATCCACAGTGCTGCCCCTGTCCTGGGATTCAGAAATGATATCTTGCATCACTTATTTGTCAGACAACAAGCTTCCTATGCAGCCATTGGTTTTTGAAAAGAAGGAAGTCACTTCAGGACAGTAACTACACTCATTGGCAAAAAAAATAATGCACTAGGATAAAAATGTTTTATTGCTGCAAAGCCAGTTGACAGACTTTGGGGGGATGGGGAGGGCATCATTAGACTGAGAGAAACATGATAGAAATTTTAATGGATTAATACTAGAATTGTCACAGTGGCTTTACCAGCCCAAATCAATAGTTTAGGTACCAGGGGCGTCGCTAGGTTAAAACATTCGGGGCCTGGGCCCCGGATGTTTTGTCCCATGCCCCGAATGTCCTGCCTGCCTCCTAGATACAACTGTATTGCCGTACACAGAACAGCAATACAATTGAATCTAATACACTGGAAAGAGATGAAGGACCTGTGGTGACATCACAGGTCATGTGATCAGCAAAACAGGCTGTGATGGGATGACCTGGATGATGTCACCATCATGTGACCAGTGCAGGATTGGACCGGAGTGAAGAGGAGAAGGAGCCTAATAGTGATGTCTGTACATGAGAAAAAGTAAGTGAAGGGAGAGGCGGAGCAATGTATGTTAGGGCTGAAGGGAGGGATGTTATTGACATGGAACTGTGTGCTTGAGGTGGCTGGGGGAGGGAGTGATGTTATTTACATGGGACTGTATGTTGAAAGTGGATGGTGGGGGGGAATGATGTTTATGTACAGTCGTGGCCAAAAGTTTTGAGAATGACACAAATATTAGTTTTCACAAAGTTTGCTGCTAAACTGCTTTTAGATCTTTGTTTCAGTTGTTTCTGTGATGTAGTGAAATATAATTACACGCACTTCATACGTTTCAAAGGCTTTTATCGACAATTACATGACATTTATGCAAAGAGTCAGTATTTGCAGTGTTGGCCCTTCTTTTTCAGGGCCTCTGCAATTCGACTGGGCATGTTCTCAATCAACTTCTGGGCCAATTCCTGACTGATAGCAACCCATTCTTTCATAATCACTTCTTGGAGTTTGTCAGAATTAGTGGATTTTTGTTTGTCCACCTGCCTCTTGAGGATTGACCACAAGTTCTCAATGGGATTAAGATCTGGGGAGTTTCCAGGCCATGGACCCAAAATGTCAATGTTTTGGTCCCCGAGCTATTTAGTTATCACTTTTACCTTATGGCACGGTGCTCCATCGTGCTGGAAAATGCATTGTTCTTCACCAAACTGTTGTTGGATTGTTGGAAGAAGTTGCTGTTGGAGGGTGTTTTGGTACCATTCTTTATTCGTGGCTGTGTTTTTGGGCAAAATTGTGAGTGAGCCCACTCCCTTGAATGAGAAGCAACCCCACACATGAATGGTCTCAGGATGCTTTACTGTTGGCATGACACAGGACTGATGGTAGCGCTCACCTTTTCTTCTCCGGACAAGCCTTTTTCCTGATGCCTAAAACCATCGGAAAGAGGTTTCATCGGAGAATATGACTTTTCCCCAGTCCTCAGCAATCCATTCACCATATTTTCTGCAGAAGATCAATCTGTCCCTGATGTTTTTTTTTGAGAGAAGTGGCTTCTTTGCTGCCCTTCTTGACACCAGGCCATCTTCCAAAAGTCTTTGCCTCACTGTGCGTGCAGATGCGCTCACACCTGCCTGCTGCCATTCGTGAGCAAGCTCTACACTGGTGGCACTTCGATCCCACAGCTGAATCCTCTTTAGGAGACGATCCTGGCGCTTGCTGGACTTTCTTGGACACCCTGAAGCCTTCTTAACAAGAATTTAACCTCTTTCCTTGAAGTTCTTGATGATCCTATAAATTGTTGATTGAGGTGCAATCTTAGTAGCCACAATATCCTTGCCTGTGAAGCCATTTTTATGCAACGCAATGATGGCTGCACGCGTTTCTTTGCAGGTCACCATGGTTAACAATGGAAGAACAATGATTTCAAGCATCACCCTCCTTTTAACAGGTCAAGTCTGCCATTTTAACCCAATCAGCCTGACATAATGATCTCCAGCCTTGTGCTTGTCAACATTCTCACCTGTTAACAAGACGATTACTGAAATGATCTCAGCAGGTCCTTTAATGACAGCAATGAAATGCAGTGGAAAGTTTTTTGGGGGATTAAGTACATTTTCATGGCAAAGAAGGACTATGCAATTCATCTGATCACTCTTCATAACATTCTGGAGTATATGCAAATTGCTATTATAAAAACTTAAGCAGCAACTTTTCCAATTTTCAATATTTATGTAATTCTCAAAACTTTTGGCCACGACTGTACATGGGACTTAATGTTTAGGCTACGTTCACACTTGCGTTTGGGGATCCGCTTGTGAGATCCATTTCAAGGCTCTCACAAGCAGCCCCAAATGCATCAGTTTAACCCCAATGCATTCTGAATGGATGCAGATCCATTCAGAATGCAATCGTTTGGCTGCGTACGGCCCCCTGTTCCATTTTGGAGGCGGACCCCAAAATAAGCAGCGTTTTTGTGTCCGCATGGCCTTGCGGAGCCAAACGGATCCGTCCTGACTTACAATGTACAGTCATGTGAAAAAATTAGGACACCCTTTGAAAGCATGTGGTTTTTTGTAACATTTTTAATAAAAGGTTATTTCATCTCCGTTTCAACAATACAGAGAGATTAAAGTAATCCAACTAAACAAAGAAAACTGAAGAAAAGTCTTTTCAAGATCTTCTGTAAATGTCATTCTACAAAAATGCCTATTCTAACTGAGGAAAAAGATAGGACACCCTTGCCCCTAATAGCGAGTGTTACCTCCTTTGGCTGAAATAACTGCAGTGAGACGGTTCTTGTAGCCATCTACCAGTCTTCGACATCGGTCTGAGGAAATTTTACCCCACTCCTCAATGCAGAACTTTTTCAGCTGTGAGATGTTTGAGGGGTTTCTTGCACGTACAGCCCTTTTCAAGTCACCCCACAGCATCTCAATGGGATTCAAATCTGGACTTTGACTTGGCCATTCCAGGACTCTCCATTTCTTCTTTTTCAGCCAATCTTTGGTTGATTTACTAGTATGTTTTGGGTCATTGTCATGTTGCATGGCCCAGTTCCGCTTCAGCTTTAATTTTCTAACTGATGGTCTCACATGTTCTTCAAGCACCTTCTGATACACAGTAGAATTCATCGTGGATTCTATGATGGTGAGCTGACCAGGTCCTGCTGCAGCAAAGCAGCCCCAAACCATGACACTTCCACCTCCATGCTTCACAGTTGGTGTGAGGTTCTTTTCTTGGAATGCTGTGTTTGGTTTACGCCAAACATGTCCTCTGCTGTTGTGTCCAAATAATTCAATTTTGGACTCATCTGTCCAAAGAACATTATTCCAGAAGTCCTGGTCTTTGTCAACTTTATCTCTGGCAAATGTCAGTCTGGCCTCGATGTTTCTCTTGGAAAGCAAAGGTTTCCTCCTTGCACACCTCCCATGCAAGTTAAACTTGTACAGTCTCTTTCTGATTGTAGAGGCATGTACTTCTACATCAACAGTAGCCAGAGCCTGCTGTAGTTCTCGAGATGACACTTTAGGGTTTTTGGAGACCTCTTTTAGCATCTTGCGGTCTGCTCTTGGGGTGAACTTGCTGGGGCGACCAGTCCTGGGCATGTTGGCAGTTGTTTTGAAAGCCCTCCACTTGTAGACTATCTTCCGGACAGTGGAATGGCTGATTTCAAAATCTTTTGAGATCTTTTTAAATCCCTTCCCAGACTCATAGGCTGCTACAATCTTTTTTCTGAAGTCCTCTGACAGCTCTTTTGCTCTCACCATGGTGCTCACTCTCACTTCAACAGTCAGGAGCACACCAAACTAAATGTCTGAGGTTTAAATAGGGCAAGCCTCATTCAACATGCAGAGTAACGATCTACTAATTATGTGCACCTGGTGTGATATACCTGTGTGAGATCTGAGCCAATTTAAGAGGGAATACATGTGAGGGTGTCCTATCTTTTTCCTCAGTTAGAATAGGCATTTTTGTAGAATGACATTTACAGAAGATCTTGAAAAGACTTTTCTTCAGTTTTCTTTGTTTAGTTGGATTACTTTAATCTCTCTGTATTGTTGAAACGGAGATGAAATAACCTTTTATTAAAAATGTTACAAAAAACCACATGCTTTCAAAGGGTGTCCTAATTTTTTCACATGACTGTAAGTCAATGGGTATGGATCCCTTTGCATTGACACAAAATGGTGCAATTGTAAACAGATCGGTCCCCCATTGACTTTCAATGTAAGTCAGGACGGATCCGTATTGGGACTTAGAAATTCAAATCTAATAGAAACGAATCGGTCATGAACGGATGCATTCGTTTGTACAGGACTGATCCACACGAATGCAAGTGTGAAAGTAGCCTTAGGAGGTGATGTTTACATGGGATTGTGCGTTGGAGGCGGCTGGGGAGGAGGTGATGTTATTTACATGGGACTGTATGGTGGAGGGAGGATTATAACTGCAGGGGGCACTGCAGATCCAGGGGACATTATAGGCGGTCTTATTACTACTGGGGGCTCTATAGGAGGGTCTTATAGATCTGCCTTATTTCTACTAAGCGCACTATGGGGGCCTTATTACTACTGAGGGGTCTGTAGGGATCTTTATTACCACTAGGGGAACAATAGGGGGCCTTATTTCTACTGGGGACTCTGTGAGAGTATTATTAATATGGGAGGGCTCTTCTAATAATGGGGGCATTGTTGAGGAGCATTATCACGGTTGGGGCATTGTTACTAATGAGGGCATTCTAGAAGGGAATTACTATTGGTGGGACTATGAGGAGCACTATTACTATGGGGGCCAGTAATGTTTCTTCAGGATAGTATTTGGGGGTATTGGGGGGGAAGGGGCGTAACTAAAGTCTCATTCCCTTCCCTCAGTGCTTTGTGTGTATTCTTATGTGGCACAAGTGTCTTTGAGCCCCTTCGGGCTCCTGGACCTGGTAGCGACTGCTACCTCTGCACCTTCTATAGCTACACCCCTGGAGGGGGGGGGCACAGCAAGCAGCAGGATAACACTGTGGGGACTCCAGTTGGGGGATAATGATAGAATGTTAGGAAGCTAAGATGTCTGTATGTCACACTCTGCAGAGATGAGGCGGTTGAGAGAAGTTGTCCAGACCGAGTGGAGAAGATGATGACATAGAAGATCTACAGAGAAGATGATGACAAAGAGGAGACGTCACCTGGAGGCCCTAGATGTGACAGGTAAGTGCTGCTGTATAGCGAGTACAGCAAAGTGCGAGGGGGGGGGGGAACATATTTATTGGGGCTTGTGCCCCGGATATTTTGAGACACTAGCAACGCCCCTGTTAGGTACACTCTCCACGACACAGCCACTGTCGATACAGTAACAAGAAGTTTAAAATATACAGGTATATTTTGGAAGGCACTCAATTATCTGATGGTGTATAGAATCATCAAATGCTTAGTTGTACATAAATAGTTTATTCAAAGTTGTGCATAAAAACAAATACATTGTTACATACAAAAAAATCTATGAACATAAAAAAATTGAAATATTGAGATAACAGAATATCCTAAAAAATGTAGAAGGAATATCTTGATTTGACTATAGACTTATGATTCAATAAGGTTGAATCAATAAAACATGATTGAACAAATTGAAAAATCCAGCTTCCCATAAAAGGCAAAATTTATTTACTTGCGGTAAAAAATCCAGACATTCAATACATGTACAGTCTACGCGTTTCAGACCCTCACATAATGGTCTTTCAACTATTTATGTACAAATAAACATTTGATAATTCTATGCAACATTACATAATTGAGTGCCCTCTAAATTATATATTTTAAATTTTAATGGATTGCCTGCCATCTAAGCCACTTTGACCTAGCTGCTAGGAGGTGTTGGGAGCAGTGGTTACAAGAGGGCATTCGCACACAGTGAACAGGCTCTAAACGGCCCAGATACACCAGTAGAGAGGATTATTTGATCCGCTGCCAAGCATGAGCTCTGGTATGAAACAAATGTGGATCTGCCGTATCACTTGAAGATATTTGGCTTGGGGCTACTTCTAAGGGTGTTATCTAAGTTAACCCCCTGTATTCACCATGTAAACTCTATACAGGGATCTAGACTTTACCACAGGAGAACCAACAAGCCTCTACCTCTTGTAGTAGTCTCTGTTCAAGTGAGAGCTGTCCCAAGGGGGCCAAGAACACTGGTGCGAAGCACCGAGGGATCGGGCAGAACTGCAGTCAGGGACAGGATGAGTTCGGGGCAGGAAGCTCAGGGTCAGAACAGAGATCAGGCAGAGATAAGTTCATGTAGCATAGGGTCAAATCCAGGAAACAGGCATTAGTTTGTACACATCAAACGTAGAACAGCACAGCTAACCGTCACCTCATCCTGCAAAAAATGAGCCCCTACCTACAGTAAGACAATCGCCCAAAAAATAGAAAAACTATGGCTCAGAATATGGAGACACTAAAACATCATTTTTTTTTTGTTTTAAAAAAGCTGTTATTGTGTAAAACTTAAGTAAATTAAAAAAAGTATACATATTAGGTAGCCATTTTTTGTCACCTTACATCACAAAAAGTGCAATAGCAAGCGATCAAAAAGTCATACGCACCCCAAAATAGTGCCAATCAAACCGTCATCTCATCCCACAAAAATCATACCCTACCTACCAAAAAACTGAAAAAATTATGGCTCTCAGACTATGGAGACACTAAAACATGATTTTTTTGGTTTCAAAAATGAATTCATTGTGTAAAACTTACATACATAAAAACCTGCTCTATAAAATATCACATTACCTAACCCCTCAAGTGAATACCATAAAAAAATAAAAATGGTGCCAAAATATCTATTTCTTGTTACCTATCCTCACAAAAAGTGTAATATAGAGCAACCAAAAATCATATGTACCCTAAAATAGTACCAACAAAACTGCCACCCTATCCCGTAGTTTCCAAAATGGGGTAACTTTTTGGGAGTTTTCCATTAATTCTTGTGGAACACCTAAAGGGTTAACAAAGTTTGTAAAATGAGTTTTGAATACCTTGAGGGGTGTAGTTTCTAAAATGGGGTCACTTTTTTGGAGTTTCTACTCTAGGGGTGCATCAGGGGGCTTCAAATGGGACATGGTGTCAAAAAACCAGTCCAGCAAAAGCTGCCTTCCAAAAACCGTATGGCATTTCTTTCCTTCTGTGCCCTGCCGTGTGCCCGTACAGCAGTTTATGACCACATATGGGGTGTTTCTGTAAACGACAGAATCAGGGCCATAAATATTGAGTTTTGTTTGGCTGTTAACCCTTGCTTTGTAACTGAAAAAAAAAAATATTAAAATGGAAAATCTGCCCAAAAAGTTAAAAAAAATTAAAATGTTTTCATTAATTCTTGGGGAACACCAAAAGGGTTAACAAAGTTTGTAAAATCCGTTTTGAATACCTTGAGGGGTGTAGTTTCTAGAATGGGGTTATTTTTGGGTGGTTTCTATTATGTAAGCCTCACAACGTGACTTCAGACCTGAACTGGTCCTTAAAAAGTGGGTTTTTGAAAATTTCAGAAAAATTTCAAGAATTCCTTCTAAACTTCTAAGGCTTGTAATATCCCCAAAAATTAAAATGTCATTCCCAAAATGATCCAAACATGAAGTAGACATATGGGGAATGTAAAGTAATAACTATTTTTGTAGGTATTACTATGTATTATAGAAGTAGAGAAATTTAAACTTAGAAATTTGCAACTTTTCAAAATTATTTGTAAATTTTGTATTTTTTCATAAATAAAATGATTTTTTTTTTAAACTATATTTTACCAGTGTCATGAAGTACAATATGTGACGAAAAAAAAACTATCTCAGAATGGCCTGGATAAGTCAAAGCATTTTAAAGTTGTCACCACATAAAGTGACACATGTCAGATTAGCAAAAAATGGCCTGGTCCTTAAGGTGAAAATGAGCCCGATCCCTAAGGGGTTAAGGTTGTTAGTGGTGCAACCCACATATTGGAGGTGGCACAGGGAGCATGTAATGCAATAGACCACAAAGTTGGTATTGCAATTAATATATTGCTTTAATTAAAAAAATTGTTGGTTAGCAATGCATACAATGTGACACCCGATTTGAATTGCTTTACAGCAAGTACATACCCGGTGGCCACATTTATAGTTACCCTTGTGTCTCAGCCAAGTGGGTCGACCCCGCTCTGTATCAGAGAAGAGAGAAGGACTTACTTTCTGTGCCAAAGTAGATGCTCTGCGAGCTACGCATTTAGTACCGGCACTGAATTTAAGATTGCAACTGTTATGATTAACCCTTTTATGACCAAAGGTCATTGATGCCCCAGTGTCCAGGTCAAAATTTACAAATCTGACATGCATCACTTTAAGTGGTAATAGCTTTGGAACACTTTTACTTATCCACGCCATTCTGATATTGTTTTCTCGTGACACATTGTACTTCATGACAGTCAAAAATTTGAGTCAATATATATCTCCTTTTTTTTTTTTTAAATCCCAAATTTACCAAAAACTTTTAAAAATTTGCAATTTTATAAATTTAAATTTCTCTGCTTCTAAAACAGAAGGTGATACCTCATAAAAAATTTATTACATAACATTCCCCACATGTCTACTTTATGTTGGCATCATTTTGGAAATGTTATTTAAATTTTTTAGGACATTACAAGGCTTAGAAGTTTAGAAGCAATTCTTACAATTTTTTAGAAAATTTCCAAAAAACACTTTTTAAGGACTAGTGCAGGTCTGAAGTCACTTTGTGGGGCTTACATAGTGGAAACCCCCCATAAATGACCCCATTGTAGAAACTACACCCCTGAAGTTACTTAAAACCAAATTTACAAACGTTATTAACCCTTTAGGTGTTCCACAAGAATTAAAGGAAAATGGAGATGAAATTTCTAAATTTCACTTTTTTAGCAGATTTTCTATTTTATTGCATTTTTTTCTTTAACACATTAAGGGTTGACAGCCAAACAAAACTCAACATTTATTACTCTGATTCTGCAGTTTACAGACACACCCCACATGTGGTCATAAACTGATGTAAGGGCGCACGGCAGGGCGCAGAAGGAAAGGAACACCGTATGGTTTTTGGAAGGCAGATTTTGCTGGATTGGTTTTCTGAACGCCATATGTTTTTTTATTTTTCTACCGATCGTCTTGTGCAGGGGCTCATTTTTTGCAGAAAGAGTGGAGGTTTTTATTGGTACCATTTTTGGGTACATAGGATTTTTTTGATCTTTCATTATTACACTTTATGGGACAAGGTGGCCAAAAAATTGGCTGTTTTGGAATAGTTTTCTTTTTTTTTACAGCGTTCATCTGAGGGGTTAGGTCATGTGACAGTTTTATAGAGCAGATCGTTACGGACGTGGCAATACCCAATATGTATACTTTTTCTTATTTATTTAAGTTTTACACAATAATAGCATTTCTGAAACCAAAAAAATTATGTTTTAGTGTCTCCATAGTCTGAGAGCTATAGCTTTTTTATTTTTGGGGCGATTGTCTTAAATATGGGCTCATTTTTTCCGGGATGAGGTAACGGTTTGATTGGTACTATTTTGGGGTATAGTCGCCTTTTTTGATCGCTTGGTGTTGCACTTTTTGTGATGTAAGGTGACAAAAATGGCTTATGTTTTACACTGTTTTTATTTTTTATTTTTTATGGTGTTTATTGGACGGGGTTGATGATGTGATATATTTATAGAGATGGTTGCTATGGACGCGGTGACACCTAATATGTGGGGTTTTTGTTTGTTTTTTTAGTTTTTTTTTATAGGAAAAGGAAATTTATTTTTTACATTTTTATTTATTTATTTTTACTTGTGAAAGGCCGATTCATTGGCCTGGATTTGTGGGAGGGGCTGGCCTGCCTACTTCAACGACTTGCGCCCCTCCCACCTTGTACGTCGTTCAGCGTTCTGGTTGAGCACGTACCTGGCATCGATCCTGCAGGCGACGGTAAGGAACATTCGGGTCTTGTCAGCACGGTCGGCCCCTTGGTGAGTGGGGACCCCGTGCTCCGGACAGTGCATGACCGGAGGGGAGCTCTTCTCCTCCCCCCCTCGTGGTGCCGGTGAGACCGCTGGCAGCTGGGGGCGGTGCACGCCGGGGAGCTCTCCGCTCCGGCAATGTGTCAGGAGGCCGCGCTGACTCCCCTCGCAGCGGAGCGCGCAGCCGGCGGCGGGCCAGCCCCTTAGGCGAAGGGGGGCTCCCCCGCACTGTGCGTTCTGCTTGGGAGCAGGGCGGCCTCCCACGTGGCACGCTCGTTTGTCCGGCAGGGGGCGGAGTCAGGATGTTTCGGGCCTCCCCCCGCCCGGCTTGTGTCAGGGGGTTGCGCTGGGTCCCCACGTGGTGGAGCGCCCAGCCGGCGGAGGGTCAGCCCCTTAGGCTATGGGGGTCCCCCGCTCTGGGCGCTCTGCCTGGGTGCAGTGCTGCCCCCCTCGTGGCACGCTTATTTCCCGGCGGGGGGCGGGGCTTTGATGTTTAGAGCCTCCTCCTGCCCGGCTCTATGTCAGGGGGTTTGCGCCGTGTCCCCACGTGGTAGGGTGCCCAGCCGGCGGAGGGTCAGTCCCTCAGGCTATGGGGGGCTCCCCCGCACTGGGCGCTCTGCCAGGGAATGGTGCGGCCCCCCACGTGGGAACATTTCACTGACTGGTGGGGGCGGGGCCCACGTTAGCCGGGCTACCCCCCTTACCGGTCCATGCCAGGGAGCAGCGCTGCTCCCCACGTGATAGAAGCGCCCGGCCGGCAGGTGGGTCGGCCCATGGAGATCGAAGGGCCCCCCCGCACCGGGCACTCTATCAGGGAGTCGCGCGTGCTCCCCACGTGGCTCACGAATGGCGTCCGTGTGGGGTGGAGGCCACCGAGCAGAGAGTATTCCCCCACGCCGTCCCTCGATGCCTGGGAGTTTCGCGCTCCCCACGTGGTTGTCGTTGGGGGGGCGTGGGCGGCGCGGTGGTCCCGCCCCTCACCCGCTTTAAAGTCTGGCACGGGCCGCCGTGCCGCTTAGATAGGCAGGGATCCGTGATTACACTAAGGTCGGTCAGGGGGAACGGGCGTTAGCCGTCGGCTGGCCTCCTCCTACCGGCTGCTCTCTAGGTTCACTACCACGTCTTCATGTCTTACTTTTCGCTTGGTTGTTTGCTTCGCATGCGCATCCAGAGTTGATGCTTATTGTTTTGCTTCTAGGTCATAGTCGGTCTTACTTACGTCCTGAGGTTGTGGCCTGTTGGTAAGGTAGTAGGGGTACAGGCGGGGGTAGGGGGTGAAGAGGCCGTACTAGCGGGGTCGTGTCTCATGCTCTGTCTCACGTTCAGGTTTCATTGTTTTCTAACTCCCCGCGGTGGTCTTTCTGTAGTTTTCCAAGCCGGTAAGTATATCATGTTCTCTCTGCATGGTACTTATGGGTGTCGGTTACGGTCCACTTCCTCACGATCCTTCTGGTGTCAATGTGCGGAGCTTCACGGGGGCGGGTCACCTTTTATACACGGCTGGGCTGGTCACTGGTGCTGGCGGTCGTCCAGTGTTGCTGGTCATTTACGTTACTGTTTCCACAGCTGTGATGTCGCACGCATCGGACATTGTCAAGGCGTCCGTGGATGAGAATGTGGCAGGAGTGTCTGAAGGGGGCAGTTTACCGTCTCTGAGAGCTTGGACTATCCCTAGGCTCATGTCGGAACTAACAAAGAAGGGTATCCCCTTCCCGGCTGCCGCCAGGAAGGCGGAATTATATCGGTTATGGAAAGACTCTGTGGCCTCCAGTCAAGACGTACTCCCCATGTCCACGGTGCAAACATCGCTCGCGCAGCTACATGTCATGCTGAACGGCCTTACGGCAGCTGTAACTTCCTTACAAGCGAGGTTGGAGTCAGTTGAGTCTCGCGACTCGGTCGTTCCTGCTCCCCCCCCTGACGTTCCGTTAGCCACTACCTCTGCTCTAGGGGAAACCCGTACTGCCCTGGCTGTTCCCAATGTGGCGCCCTCTCATTTTGTCCTGACCAACGTCAGGAAAGACATCCTAGAGGGTAGGGATGTTAACCTTGCATCTTTACTGATAGCTTCCAGGGATCTGTCCGATAACAAGGTTATAGCTTGCGGGGAAGTCTCGGTGGTACTGAGAGGCCGCGACCACAGGCTTAACCGCAAGTTAACCATTCCCGAATTTGTCATGGCTTTTAGCCTTTTCAGAGATGTTATATGTTCGGCTAGGCCGGATAGGAGGGAGGAGCTTGATCTGTACCTTTTTCGTGTGACGGAGTTGGGTCATAAGTATGGAGGGGTTTCGTTTTATGACTACCATTGTTCCTTTTCGGCCAAGGCAGCAGCGGCTTTTACTCAGTTTGGTTATGTTACAGATTGGTCCAACTTGGATACTGAATTATTTTGCCGGCATTTCGCAGGTCTTAAAGCTCCCTCCTGTTCGGCCTGTCAGTCCATCTTCCACTCTACCGAGTGGTGCCACAAATCAGCCAGCAGTGCTCAGTCTTTCCCTTCCGGCTCGTCGGCTGGGCCTCTCGATGTGTTCAGACCTCCCAGCTCAGTCGACAAGTTAGGCCGGCCCATCGTGCAGTTGGGTAGGTCACAGATTTGTAATAATTTTAATTTCGGGTCTTGTAATTTTGGTCAATGCCGTCTTCTACATATCTGTACCAATTGCTTTAGGGCCCACCCCAGAGCCGCATGCTCATTAAAATCAGTTAAAGCCTACATGAGTGTGGTCAATACCGATTGTTTACTAGAGCTTTTGCAGGGACACCATAATCCAGGGTTCGTGCAGTTTCTAGTTGCTGGATTCTGCAAGGGCTTTCATACGGGGTTGATCACGACACCCGAATACACGTATGAGTGCAGGAATCTCCAGTCTGCCGACAGGAACCCCGAGTCTGTTGACAAACTAATCGAGTCCGAGCTGGGTAAGGGTTTCTTGATTGGTCCTTTCAAGGTGCCCCCCTTTCAGCGATGGAGAGTCAGTCCTGTGGGGGTAGTCACGGGCAAATTCAGTAAGAAGGAGAGACTCATCATTGACCTGTCAGCCCCACATGGTTCCCATGTCCCTAGTCTTAACTCCCTTATCCCTTCTGAGGAAGTGGGCATGAGGTATTCTTCCATCGATCAGGCCATCGCCATTATTTTACAGTTAGGGCCCGGAGCGATGTTGTCCAAGGCTGATATTTCGGACGCCTTTAAGTTACTCCCCATTATGCCAGCGCTCTGGCAGTGGCACGGCATTAAGTGGAAAGACCAATATTATTTCTCCACCAAGCTCACCTTCGGTTCTAAGAGCAGCCCCTGGCTCTTTGATCAGCTGGCTCAGGCCCTTCATTGGATATTAGAACAAAAAGTCTGCTGCGAGTTTGTCATCCATTATCTTGATGACTTCCTGCTGATTGAGAGGCCAGGGGCAGCTCCCCTAGGCTTGGGGAAGTTACTGAGGTGTTTCTCTCAGCTAGGTGTACCAGTCTCCCCCAAGAAAGTCGAAGGCCCGTCCACAGTCATCACCTTCCTGGGCATTGAGCTTGACTCGCAGGGCATGTTAGCCAGGTTGCCGTCAGACAAGTTGGCTAGGATTAGGGAAGTCATCCACAGGTTTTCAGTCACAACGGTGGTCACCAAGGCGGACTTACAGTCGCTACTGGGCATGTTGAATTTCGCCATGCGCATTATCCCGCAGGGCAGGTCTTTCATCTCCCGGTTGCTGGTGCTTCTCGCCACGGCCCCGGAACAGGACAGCCCAGTGCGTCTGGACAGTCAGGCCTTGGCAGACCTTCACATGTGGGACCACTTTCTTTGCCAATGGAATGGGGTGTCTTTGTTTATTCCTGAGTTGACCAGCCAATCCCCGGTAGTGTTTTCTGATGCGGCTGCTAGTTCAGGGTTTTCCGCTATTTTTGGCACCCACTGGGTCGCAGACGAATGGCCGGCTGAGGTCAGACAGATCCCAGGTTTCCTACATACCTCAGCGCTGTTCGAACTGTACCCCATCGTGGTAGCCGCCCATGTGTGGGGCAGTAACTGGGTCAATCGCTCTGTCTTGTTTGTTACTGATAACGCTGCGGTGGTTGACGTTTTGAATAGTGGGTTGTCTAAATCCTTGCATGTCATGTGTCTGTTGAGACGTTTAGTTCAACTCTCCCTTCATTATCATTTCCGTG
Source organism: Bufo gargarizans (assembly GCF_014858855.1). Classification (NCBI taxonomy): domain Eukaryota; kingdom Metazoa; phylum Chordata; class Amphibia; order Anura; family Bufonidae; genus Bufo; species Bufo gargarizans. The sequence continues at coordinate 348,434,073 of NC_058082.1, forward strand.
TCTGTAGCACGCATGTACCAGGCTCACAAAACGTGGCTGCTGACGCCTTATCTAGGGCTAATTTCTCCCTTTTCTTTCAGGTCATGCCAGAGGCAGATGTCGTGGGTGCTACCGTCCCTCCCCACGAGTCATTAGTACTAATGTGACCAGACACCTAGAGACGGCCCACGCCTTAATAGCCAAGTCCCTGTCACAAAACACGACCAGGGCGTATAACACTGGGTGGAGGGTGTTTTGTAGGTTTCAGCAGGAGTGTCCTCAGGGGGAGTCCAGTTTCGTGGAGTATATCCTTACTTTCATTGGCTACTGCCACGCAGAGCTTAGGCTATCCCATACCACAGTGAAGACATACTTGTCGGGGGTGCAGCATTTCCTTTCGGTCAGTCATCCCGAACGGGCATCGGTTTTTTCCATACATGCCGTCAAAGCTGCATTGAGGGGTCTGGGCAGATGTGGATCTGGAGGCCAAGTGCGCAGACAAGCTGTCACCGGGCTCCTTTTCCGCAACTTGTCCGACGTCCTGGATAGGAGCCCTTTCGGGGCCTTGCCTAGCCTGGTGCTTAAGTCCGCTATTTATTTAGCCTTCTATGGTTTCTTAAGACCGGGGGAGTTCACTTGTTCTCCTGGTAGTGACAGGTTTCTCACGGTCAGCCAGTTGGTTCAGTGCACCGAGGGTTACGTGCTACTACTCAGGACGTCCAAAACCTCGCAGACGGGTCCCCCAGTTCCGGTGTCTTTTTTCCCCACGGCTCATCAGTGGTGCCCCGTTGCAGTCCTCCGTCAGTTGCAGTCAGCGTTATCTGGGCACGGGCCGGATAGTCCTTTACTGCCATTCGGAGTGATGCCACTCACTACTCATCAGTTCGTGTCCCATGTACGCTCCTTAGTGGCCAGTCTGGGCGGTGATCCAGCCGCAATCTCAGGACACTCATTTCGTATAGGTGCCGCGTCCGCGGCCTCTAAGAATCAGGTGCCAGCGCATGTCATCCAGAAGTTAGGGCGTTGGCGCTCCGCGTGTTTTAGCCGATATGTACCTCATCCCAAAACTGAGATGTCTATGGCTTTTCAAAGTTTGGTTTTGTGAGTTATGTTGTAATAAATTATTCCTGCTAACCAGTGTGTCTTTTGCCCTCTTTCAGGCGTCCCCACTATGGCGCGGTTGCGGCACAACTCTAACCGCTGAGGGACAGGGTAGTTAGGTAGGGCAGGGACGCTCCCCTGGTTGCCACGACCACAAGTATTATTTTCACTTTTTTTTTATCAGTTCCCTCTTGGATCTTGAAGATCCAGTGGGGCTGATGGTTGTACTATACTTTGCAATGCTCTTGCATTGCAAAGTATAATACAATCAGATGCCTGTAGGTGGCAGCACTGGACGCCTATACCATGGCAACCGGACGCCTTTGCAAAGCGTCCGGTTGCCATGGCAACCATCGGGCGCTGCGATCACAGCTGCCCTGATGGTTGAGAGAGAGGGAGCCCCCTCCCTCTACTAACCTCATGGATGCCGCTACTGCGGCATCTATGGGGTTACAGCAGTGTCAGCATAGAGCAGTCACGCTGCTGATGGCGGCGGCTCAGGAATGGAGCCGCCGCCATCACACACACAAGGGGGACCACATTGGGGGCAGGGGACAGCGGACAGGGGGCAGCTCTGGAAACGGGGGAGGGGGGCAGCATTTTACTCAGATCGGGGCAGGAGGGGGCGGACCGCATCGGGGGGGGGTCAGCATAAGAAGATTGACAAGAAGGGGGCACAGATCGGGGCAGGAGGGGGCGGACCGCATCGGGGGCAGATCAAGAACAAGGAGCACAGATCGGGGGCTTCAAGGGGGCACAGATCGGGGGCTTCAGGACACATTATCGATTTCAGGCTCTGATCTGCAGAGCGCAGATCAGAGCCTGAAACCGGCATTTTAACACTGCCGCGATCCGATTGGTTAGTCTGCACAGACTAACCAATCGGATCGATTGCCGGCAAGGGGCCACTCTGATTGGTCCCTTGCCGGCATTACTGCACTGTATGCTGTCTGTGACAGCATACAGGGCAGGGGCAGAAGCTTTAATCCAAGCGCTTTGCAGCGCTAGGATTAAAGAGCTGCCAGAACGTATATATACGTGGTAGCTGCACGGGGTATGTGCAGCTATCACGTATATATACAGATTGCAGACGTGAAGGGGTTAAGGTAGCCCCCGAAGAGTGGCACGCCCGTCCGATCGCCCGACCATACAAACAGTAGTGTTGAGCGCGAATATTCGAATATCGAATTTTTTTCGCGAATATCGGCACTTCGCTAATTCTCGAATATTTCAACTATAGTGCTATAAATTCGATATTTCGAATATTCGTTTTTTGTTTTTTTTATTGTTATATTTTTTTCTTTCCCACTCCCCTAAAGTTGTTCTTACCTGTCCTTTGGATTCCTGGCTTCCTGGCTGCTCCAGTCAGTGCCCGTTGCCGCTTCTGCCGACTTCCGTGCTCATGGAGCGTCCCCATCACCATGGGAACGTCTCCATATACTAGAATGTACTGTCGGATTTGAGAATTGAGTTGAAATCGCAATTCGATTATTTCAAGTTATAATATTCGAATTGCGATTTCAACTTAACACTGCTATATTCCATATTCGTTAATTCTAGCCTAATATGGAATACAGCAGTGCTAAGCTGAAATCGCAATTCGATTAATTTGTTATAATAATCGAATTGCGATTTCAACTTGGACCTGGTTTACTATGGTTGGCTTGGTAGAATTAGCGAATATGACGAATGTATTCGTCATATTCCACAAAACGAATATAACGAATGTATTTGTCATATTCCACAAAACGAAGATAACGAATGTATTCGTCATATTCCACAAAACGAAGATAACAAAGTATTCTGCATCTTCGTTTTAGCTACCTATTCATCAACTTCGCTAATTCTAGCAATGATATAGGAAAGTTTACTATAGAGACAGCTAAGTTTAATTCGCTATGCGATTATATGACTGCTTTTTTTTATAAATAGAATAATTATAATAATTATCAGGTATTATAATTATTCTATTTATTTTTCTAAAAAGCAGTGTCGGGGGGGCCACACTGGCCACTAATGAATTTAATACAGGGGAGGGGGGCCCGGGGGGCTGCACTGGCCACCAATGAATTTAATACAGGGGAGGGAGGGGGGGCCGGGGGGGCCGCACTGGCCACCAATGAATTTAAAACTGGGGAGGGAGGGGGGTCTGCCCCCTGCTGCCTGGCAGCACCTGATCTCTTACAGGGGGCTATGATACACGCGGCACCTGAGGGGTTAATTGCACGGATCACAGCCCCCTGTAAGAGATCGGATGCGGCCAGGCAGCAGGGGGCAGTCATGTCCACAGTTCTTAGTATATTCTAACTTGAAGCGTCCCCATCACCATGGGAACGCCTCTGTGTTAGAATATACTGTCGGATCTGAGTTTTCACGATGTAACTCAAATCTGATGGTATATTCTAACATAGAGGCGTTCCCATGGTGATGGGGACGCTTCAAGTTAAAATATACCATCGGATTGGAGAAAACTCCGATAGGGACTCCTGACTTTACATTGAAAGTCAATGGGGGACGGATCCATTTGCAATTGCACCATATTGTGTCAACGTCAAACGGATCCATCCCCATTGACTTGCATTGTCAATCAGGCCGTTTGGCTCCGCACGGCCAGGCGGACACCAAAACAACTTTTTTTAACTTTCCTTCATGTCTGGTGATCCTCCAAAAATCACGGAAGACACACGGAAGAAAAAACGGACGCGGATCACGGAACAACGGAACCCCGTTTTGCGGACCGTGAAAAAATACTGTCGTGTGCATGAGGCCTTAAGGCAGGGATGTCAAACTCGTGGCCCTCCAGCTGTTGCAAAACTACAACTCCCATCACGCCTGGGCATACTACAGCTATCAGGGAATGATGGGAGTTGTAGTTTTGCAACATCTGGAGGGCCATGAGTTTGACATCCATGCCTTAAGGTTAGAATTTGCAGACACATTTCGGACATTCCACATTCTAGAGTGAGAAATGTGCCTGCGGTCAGGAGGTGATGTTACAGGGATACAGGTCCAGGGACTTGAAATAATTAATCCTTTAGCTTGAGGAGGTGGCCACAGAAGGAAATTGTTGAACAGGGAATCCTTCTGGATCTTTCGTATGGGTTCATGTATTCCTATGGACAAAATCGCAGACATGACTTGATTCTTCATTATTGACTTTTTTGTGCAATATTGTTTTTATGAATGTATTTTTATTGAAATGTTGTAATATAAGAATACTTTGTATTTTATTTGCATGAAGGTGTGGCTAAGGTTAATTGTGGTCACCTGATTTTTTTCATCTGGCCACTATATAAATCCAAGCCTGTGTACTCTATCCCTGTTATAAGTAAGGATCAGTATGCTATGATCCAAAACACGTAGACATGGACTTTTTGGTTTTTAATGGACTACTGCAATAAAAGCTGGCACGTTTTGTATTGGAAGCTGGATTCCTGTTTTTCTGTGTGAACAGATGCAGGGTGGTCGCAGCAGCGCCAGCAGCAGTGTGCAGGGGACACCAGCTCTTGCCACTGTTCTGCAGCCACCCCACCCCCTTCCAACAATGCATTCCCACTCCCCCACTCCCTCTCCTAGAGGTACTGGTACCGGCAGCCAGACAAACTAGGGAGGATAAAGGGTGACCCCTGTCAGACCCTAAAAGCTTTCCCTAAGCTGCTAAGCACATGTCCGAATCCGGATGGTGGATCGAGACATGCCTGCGTACCTAAGGCTGATGACCACTGAAACCCCTACAATAGTGGAAGGGGCACGGCCACCGGTGCCCTGCTCATTATATGGACGGAACCGGGGTCGCAACGGATCCAGTCAGCAAAGAAACAGATTAAGGTTGGGGTTGAGCGGCACTCCTATTGGAGAGTAGACGGTGCTCTGTGGTAAGGGTATGTCCAAATTTATATCAAAAAACCACGGCACTCTATAGAGAATTTATAAGTTGCTTATTTTATTATTATATTTCATATCTTTTTGTAAATCCATCCATAATAGTAGCCACTGGCCAACGTTTCGGTCTAATCTTAGACCTTGATCACGGCCTAGTATATAGACAAGTAGATAAATATTTACATTAATATATACAAAAGTGAAACAAGGAGTTATTGCATATATCTCATATTGACATTGTCATATTATGGTATAACATGTATAAGGGAGAACATGTCTAATATGCTGGAGAATAAATAAATAGCGCATCAAAGCAACCATGTAGTTCTAGTATGGAGCTTGTTAAAAAATTGGTCGGCTTTACAGACTAAAGAAGGGGGGGGGGGGGGAGGACAGGGAGGGGGCGGGGGGGGGAAAGGGAGGGGGGAGGGAGGGGAAGAAAGGGGAAAGGGAATAATAGCATCAAATGGAACAGTAGTATTGTGAGATAAGGATCTCCAGTAAGAGTTGGCAGGATATGGATGTTATATCTGTGGAATCCAAACAATATAATGTTAGAATTGGGGACCAAAGAGATGTATCATATCACATATTGCTATTTTACATTGAACAATGATTGCATAGGTATAATAAAACACAATATAGTTAGGGAAGACAGTCATTAGGACAGAGCTAAAGGATAATAAGAGGGACCATTAGGCATCAGTGTGATAGATAGTCAGAACATCTGTAATGTAAAGTAAAGTAAAATAGGCATGCTATCACATCACAGTCGTCTCAGAAGCTTGTTCATACCTTAGTCAGTATAGAAGGGAGAATGGTGGATGGTGCGGCAGCGCAGTGAAGCTGTTTAATATAGGGGGGCAGCGAGGACGCCGAAGGGAGGTGCGGCGTGCGCTGAGGTGATGACGTAGGGAGACGCAGAGACGCGCGTCAGCGCAGGGTTGCTGGATAGTATCCGGAGATGTAGTGAACGGGCGCATGCGCAGAGGCACAATATAGTCGAAGAAGGGAACTGGCAACTCGTAGTTGATAAACTAATTAGGGAGGCGGGCGCATGTGTTCTGACAGTGGTAAATTTCAAAGAGGTATCCGCCTGTTGTAAGGGACATATGGATTCATGGTGGCTCCTATGGCATAAAAAAAAAAAAAAAAAAAAAAAAAAGCAAAGAAACAGAAACACACAATGTCTGAACACTTAACTGAAGGAGCTGCAGCTGCAGTGAAAACTGATCCAAAGTCTGCAGACAATATCCGAAGTACTTGCTTCAGCAGAACACAGATCCAGTGAAAAGATATCACACAGGTGAAGATACTCAAGCGAGAGATACAGCTCAAATGAAAAGTATAATCCGCACCTCTACAAAGGAGGAGGGGTGATTTAAAGGCAGCGAAATCAAACACAGGAGGGACAGCTGGGAGGAAGGAAACAGAAAGTAAAGACCTCATCACAGGGGTGGAGAAACAGAGCAGAGGGAACTCCTCCAAGCTCTAGTAGTGACATCATCACAGGGGTGGAGAAACAGAGCTGTGAGAACGTCTCAAAGCTCTGGTAGTGACAGTACCCCCCCTCTACGGGTGGACTCCGGACACCCAGGACCCACCTTCTCAGGATGAGCCCTATGAAATGCCCTGAGGAGGCGAGTGGCTTTAATGTCCGACACTGGAACCCACATCCTCTCCTCAGGACCATAACCCTTTCAATGAATGAGGTACTGAAGAGAACCGCGGACAATGCGAGAGTCCACAATTCTGGAAACCTCAAACTCCAGATTGCCATCAACCAAAATCGGAGGAGGAGGCAAAGAGGAGGGTACCGTGGGCTGGACATATGGTTATAAAAGAGCCCTGTGAAATACATTATGTATCTTCCAGACCCGAGGAAGATCAAGACGGAAGGCAACAGGATTGACGACTGACAAGATTTTATAAGGCCCAAAAAACTTGGGACCCAATTTCCAGGAGGGAACCTTCAGTTTAATATTTCTTGTAGACAACCACACCAGATCACCCACATTCAGGTCCGGACCAGGCACACGTCTCCTATCAGCCACACGCTTATATCTCTCACTCATCTTTCTAAGATTACTCTGAATCTTTTGCCAAATGGTAGACAAAGACGAGGAAAATCTCTCCTCCTCAAGCAAACCAGAGGGAGCCCCTCCCGAGAATGTCCCAAACTGTGATGGAACCCATATGCACCAAAGAATGGTGACTAATCAGAAGATTCCTGACGATGGTTGTTCAGAGAAAACTCGGCAAGAGGGAGAAAAGAACACCAATCCTCCTGGTTCTCTGCCACAAAACAGCGCAAATATGTCTCCAGATTCTGGTTGACGCGTTCAGTCTGACCATTCGACTGCAGGTGAAAAGCAGAGGAGAAGGACAGCCGAACCCCCAGGCGAGAACAGAAAGACTTCCAGAATCTGGACACAAACTGCGTGCCTCTATCGGAAACAATATCCGAGGGAATGCAATGCAATTTAACAATATGGTCGACAAACGCTTGCGCCAACGTTTTAGCACTGGGTAAACCAGGGAAGGGTACGAAATGAGCCATCTTGCTAAAACGGTCCACCACCACCAGGATCACCGACTTCCCTGAGGAACGAGGAAGATCCGTGATAAAGTCCATGGAGAGGTGTGTCCAAGGACGGGAAGGTATGGGTAACGGGAGAAGGGGACCTGAAGGCCGTGAACGAGGGACCTTAGCGCGAGCCCACGTCTCACAAGCAGCCACAAAACCCTCCACCAACTTACGAAGAGCCGGCCACCAAAATCTCCGAGCAATGAGATCTACCGTGGCTCTACTCCCGGGGTGACCAGCAAGAACAGTATCATGGTGCTCCTTGAAGAGTTTGTGACGTAACTCAGGAGGCACAAACAACTTCCCAGGAGGACAACGGGCAGGTACCTCAGTCTGGGCAGCCTGGACCTCGGCCTCCAAATCAGAATACAGAACAGAAACAACCACCCCCTCCGCCAAAATGGGACCCGGGTCCTCGGAGTTTCCTCCTCCCGGAAAACAGCGAGAGAGAGCATCAGCCTTCACATTTTTGATCCTAGGGCGGATTGTAACGACAAAATTGAATCTGGAGAAGAACAGAGACCATCTGGCCTGTCTCGGATTCATACACCTGGCCGACTCCAAGTACGCCAGATTCTTATGGTCGGTAAAAACGGTGATAGGGTGCCTGGCCCCCTCCAACCAATGGCGCCATTCCTCGAAAGCCAACTTGATGGCCAACAACTCCCTATCTCCCACATCATAGTTTCTCTCTGCCGGGGAGAGTTTTTTAGAGAAAAAGGCACAGGGTCGCCACTTGGCAGGAGAAGGACCTGGGACAAAACCGCACGCACACCCACCTCGGAAGCATCCACCTCAATAATAAAAGGTAAGGAAACATCGGGATGCACCAAGACGGGAGCAGACGCAAAACTCTCTTTAATCTTAGAATAAGCTTCAAGCACTTCCTCCGACCAAGAGGAAAAATCCGCCCCCTTTTTTGTCATGTCAGTGAGGGGTTTGACAACAGAGGAATAATTCAAAATGAACTTTCTGTAATAGTTCGCAAAACCCAGAAAGCGCATCAATGCCTTCTGATTCTCAGAAAGCTCCCACTCTAGCACAGCACGGACCTTCTCCGGATCCATGCGAAAACCAGAAGCAGAGAGGAGAAAGCCCAGAAATTGAATCTCCGATACCATAAAAACACATTTCTCCAGCTTGGCGTACAATTTATTCTCCCGCAGAATCCGCAGAACCTGAAAAAGATGATCCCGATGGGTCTGAACATCAGGGGAAAAAATCTAAATATCATAAAGATACACCAATACAAATTTCCCCATCAAATGGTAGAAAATACTGTTAACAAAATGCTGAAAGACGGCCGGAGCATTCATCAGGCCGAAAGGCATAATGAGATTCTCAAAATGCCCGTTAGGGGTATTCATTTTCCATTCATCCCCCTCTCTGACCCTGACCAGGTTGTACGCGCCCCTCAAATCCAATTTGGAAAAAACCTTGGCCCCAACAATTTGGTTGAAAAGGTCCGGGATCAGAGGAAGGCGTTAGGGATCGCGAATCGTGATACGGTTCAGCTCCCTAAAATCTAGGCAAGGTCTCAGAGAGCCATCTTTCTTTTTAACAAAAAAAAAAAAACAGCGGCAACAGGTGATTTTGAGGGACGAATATGCCCCTTATCGAGACTCTCAGAGATATAAGTTCGCATTGCGATTCTTTCCGGTTGTGAGAGATTGTAGAGGCGTGCTTTTGGCAACTTGGCGCCGGGAATGAGGTTAATGGGACAGTCAAACTCCCGATGAGGAGGTAGCTCCTGAACACCGCTCTCGGAAAACACGTCCGAGAAATCAGAGAGAAATGATGGCACCGTTTTAGTAGACACCTCTGCAAAAATCGCTGTGAGACAATTCTCTCTACAAAACTCACTCCACTCATTTATTTGCCTTGCTTGCCAATCAATAGTGGGGTTATGTCTAGTGAGCCAGGGTAACCCCAAAACTAGAGGAGAAGGCAATCCGTTAAGGACAAAACAAGATATATCCTCCACATGAGTGTCACCTACCGCTAACCGGATATTGTGAACAATGCCCTTCAGGGATCTCTGTGAGAGTGGAGCAGAGTCAATAGCAAAAACAGATATATCCTTTTCTAATGTGCAAACCTGAAAACCATGCATGGCTACAAATTGGGTATCAATAAGATTGACGGCTGCTCCACTATCGACAAAAATTTCACAAGAAATGACTTTGCTCCCTAGCGCTACCCTGGCAGAAAGGAGAAAACGGGAACTGCAAGTCAGAGGAAAAGCATCAATTCCTACATCAACTTTGCCCAAAGTAGCAGATGAAGCAGAGTTTGATGATTTACCTTTTGAGGTTTTTCTCTTATTATAACTCTTAGTACAGTTCAAGAACTTCCTAGACGGACAAACATTTGCCAAATGACCTATGCCCTCACAACAAAAACACACCATTCTCTGAGGACTAAATCCTCTTTTATCAAGGGCAAGTTGACCTAGCTGCATGGGCTCCTCCACAGAGGGAACCGAGAGAGGATGAGGCCCCTGCACACTAAATGAGTCCGCACCACTGCCCCTAGACTGAAAATGACTGGACAGAGAGGTCTCGTTTCTTTCTCTTAGACGCCTGTCAAGGCGTACGGCCAATGACATGGCAGACTCTAAGACGTTGGTCTCTCATGGAAAGCAAACGCATCTTTCAATCTCTCTGAGAGACCATGAGAGAACTGACTCCGGAGTGCAGCATCATTCCAACCTGAATCAGCTGCCCATGTCCGAAATTCAGAACAATAAAGCTCCGCAGACAGTTTGTTCTGGCATAAAACATGTAAGTTAGATTCGGCCAGAGCAACACGATCCGGGTCATCATATATCTGCCCCAGGGCCACAAAAAATCTTTCCACGGATCGAAGGGAGGGATCCCCCGATGGCAACGAAAAAGCCCAAGTCTGAGCATTACCCCTGAGACGGGAGATGACAATCCTAACCCTCTGTTCCTCATTACCAGAGGAATGGAGACACAAGCAAAAATGGAGTTTGCATGCCTCTCTGAAACGAACAAAATTCTCACTGCCCCCGGAGAACGTCTCCGGAAGTGAGACCTTTGGCTCGCAACAGACTCCATGGGCCGGAGCAGAGCCCAATGCTTGAAGCTGAGTCATAGATTGACGGAGATCCGCTACCTCCAAAGAAAGACCCTGCATCCTGCGCGGATCCATGTCAAAAAAGGACGGTTTTGGCGGATTATAATGTCATGGCTGTAAGTGAGCAACAAGAGCCTACACAGTGAATAGCAACTGACCGGACCCAAACTAGGGAGGATAAAGGGTGACCCCTGTCAGACCCTAAAAGCTCTCCCTAAGCTGCTAAGCACATGTCCGGATCTGGATGGTGGATCGAGACATGCCCGCGTACCTAAGGCTGATGACCACTGAAACCCCTACAATAGTGGAAGGGGCATGGCCACCGGTGCCCTGCTCAGTATATGGACGGAACCGGGGTCGCCACGGATCCAGTCAGCAAAGAAACAGAAACACACAATGTCTGAACACTTAACTGAAGGAGCTGCAGTGAAAACTGATCCAAAGTCTGCAGACAATATCCGAAGTACTTGCTTCAGCAGAACACAGATCCAGTGAAAAGATATCACACAGGTGAAGATACTCAAGCGAGAGATACAGCTCAAATGAAAAGTATAATCCGCACCTCTACAAAGGAGGAGGGGTGATTTAAAGGCAGCGAAATCAAACACAGGAGGGACAGCTGGGAGGAAGGAAACAAAGTAAAGACCTCATCACAGGGGTGGAGAAACAGAGCAGAGGGAATTCCTCCAAGCTCTAGTAGTGACATCATCACAGGGGTGGAGAAACAGAGCTGTGAGAACGTCTCAAAGCTCTGGTAGTGACAGGCGCCATCCGTCAGTGGCCTATGCATTTGAAGGCACCGCGCCCTACGTGCCGCAAACGAGTGCATTCACTCAATGGGCTCCTGCCAAGGGTTATCGCCCAACATCTGCTGCCCTTAAATATTGTGGGCTGCAATCCATTCCGGCAGATGTTGGAGTAGGCCCAACCCAGATGGCGTATCCCCAGCCGCCATTTCTTTGCCAGGACCGGCATCCCTGCCCTACACCAGCACATTGTGCAGAATGTATCTCTGTCGCTGGATCACGCTGTCAGCGACAGGTGCATCTGACAATGGATGCCTGGACCTGCAGACATGGGCAGGGACAATACATCAGTTTTACAGCCCATTGGGGGTCCTTCTGAGGCGCCGGGGAGGGATAATCAGATGTAGCGGCATCTCGTTTTGTGGTGCTCTCCCTCAAGCCACTGTCTCCACTGCTGCTGAGCCCCCCAGCAAGTGTCCCCGTAGCTAAGCAAGTGTGGGGCACGTCCGCTGCCAGGCCGTGCTCCAGCTTGTGAGCTTAGGGGAGCATAGACACACTGGACCTGATGTTCTGGCCGCCCTCCAAGCTCAGGTCCACAAGTGGCTGACACCCCGAAGGCTCCAGGCAGGTATGGTTGTCTGTGACAATGGCAGCAACCTCCTCGTCGCCCTCAATGCTGGCAGTCTAACACACGTGCCCTGCAGGGCACATGTCTTCAACCTTGTGGTACAGAAGCTCCTACGCACATACCCAAGGTTGAGTGACATCGTGCAACGTGTACATAGGATTGCCAGCTACTTCCGATGCTCCCCAGCCACCACCGTGTCCCTGTCCAAACTGCAGCAGGACAACAGCCTGCCACATCACAGGCTGATTGTTGACAGCATGACGTGGTGGAACTCCACCCTCCACATCCTGGAGAGGTTGTGGGTGAAAGAATACCTGCTGGACCAAGTCACTTCCGGGCCATCACATCCACTCCCCTACATCCCCAATGCAGAGTGGGGGATACACCAGGTCTGCCACGTGTTGGCCCCATTCAAGCAGGCAACCAAGGTGGTCAGCAGGGAGCATGTCGACCTCAATGACGTGCTCCCCATAGTGTTCCTGCTGGACAGGACACTAGTTCGCCTGCTCGATGCTGGGGAGAGTGCCTTAGTGGAGCAAGAAGAGGAAACATTGTTCAACCAGTGGACAGTATATATATACTTGCAAATACCGCAGCAGCACAGTAAGACAGTGTGTACTGGGTGCAATTCCTCCTAGAGGCCGGCTTCTCCTCCACAATGTATACTTTCCAAAAAACAAGACAAAGGCCTCATTGAGTAGGCCGAAACGTTGCTGGGGAATTAAAGTTTGGGGTTTTCACCTTTTCACGATAATCTGGAAGTGCTGCCTCGTTTTTTGGAAAGAATATATATATATATATATATATATATATATATACTTTTTAATAAAATACAATCATGCAGTGTTACGCTTCATTCAGCAAAAAAGAAATTGTTCTTTTTTTTTTTTTTTTTTATCTGTTGTAATTTTGCTTTACTTGGGTTTTGGGCGGCCCTGGTGTGGTTCTTACTAAAACTAGGTGAGGACCGCATGTGGGCTTCCCTTTTCAAAAACACTTGTGCAGTTCACATTGTAAAGGACTGACATTGTAAAATTTTATTATTTTATTATTTTCTTGTTTGTTTTAATCAGGATTTAGGTTCGAACATAGTGTTGTCTGTCGTCCTGAACAGGATGCCTGACTTCCATGTTAACCTCTCTACATGGTTGGATGTGACTGGCCTTTTACTCATCCGTGTGATAATCCTGTTTTGGGAATGGAGCGTTATTATATAAATCTATATATACATTTTTATTTGATGTTACTTCTTGACAACTATAAAATGATACTGTGCACATGAGATTTTTATAGAATCAAAGCTTTTCATTTTTTTTATATAAACTGTGGTATATATAATATTCTTGAAGCCATGACACCATTTTGGGAGTTATTCTTATCATTTCCAAGGTTTGCTATCATGTGACAGCATAGACAGGATGTGTTTGTGGCTCAGCTTGCGTTCAGTTTCTGTTGCGAACACGTGATCTGTTATCATGTGAACACCCTGTCTATGGACACTAGCGGCCTGTGTGTGTTCCTCCTTTGATGTGATCACATTGTAGTGTCCCACTAGGTAGGAGTGGGCACTACACAAGGGTCAATTGGGTAGCGTGTACTTCCGCTCATAAGGGACAGTGATATTGTATTGATCTATGCATTTAATGTAATTTACTGTGTGTTTTACATGCAATGGTTTTCCCTGTTATATGCTTTGCAGGCCTAGTGGGGTGTAATTTAGCCTCCCAGACACTAGAGGGAGATAGGGAGCCCCTAGTATAAATGTCCAGGCCCAGACAGGAAGTGGTTAGGTCATAGTCAGGAGTCTGTGAGGACAGAAGTGAGAAGGCACCAGCCCAGGATATGCTGAGGGCCTCCTCCTGACATGCAGCTAGATAGTCCTGGTTCCTAGCTGCACCAGGAGGCTAGAAGGAGTACAGCCTGCTTGGAGACCGAGTGTATTCCAGGGGACTAGAGGAGTTGCCTCGTCAGCCTGAAGCTCCTGAGACTAAGGATAGCTCAGTTGAGATACCCCAGTAGTAGGACAGCACCTCCTGGGAGAAACCTGCAGCCACCTTTCACATCAAGGAGTGAGACAGCTAGGAAACAAAGGTACTGTAACCTTAAGCAAGTGCCAATACTGGAGGAAGGAATTTATACCAAGGATTTAAGCCAGCAATTAGGCATCCGGGCCTTGGGATCCAGCCAGCTAGAATAGCTGTGGGGATAGAGCAGCATTGCACTGCAAAGCATTAACTATATACCCTCCAAGTATCTTGCAAGATTGAAACCTGCTGTGATATAAACCTGCTGTGCATTTGGAACTGTAAAGGACTGCATTAACATCTTCTGTAACTGCATGTACAAAGTTGGACTGTTTTCACCAAGTAAAGCAACGTTTGGTTCAACAACTGCGTACTCATTTAATCCTCCTGCAAACTGGTGTGCCACCGTTACAGGCACTGGTGTCACGATCTTTAAAGGGACCTTGCCTCAGGCACTCTAAACACCTGCAACAACCAGGGCACCTCACCCAACATCAGGCCAGGTCTCTACACCCAGAGTGTGCCCCAGAGGAACTAGTGTCTGCCTCTCATGCACTGCTGCATGCCTGCCCAGGGTCCTCAGAAAAGTGAGTAACCCTCGATTGCCCATACCGTGACCTCACTGTCGCTATACCCTGCAGGTCTGGCGTGCTGCAACATTATTGCATCACATTTTTTGTTATGTAATGTGGAAGCAATGCGCCAACATGAGCGGTTAACCAAATGGAGCGCCATATTGGATCCATGCTGGTTAGTTATTGGCCCCCACCATTATGTTTTTATTCGGTACACCGGATATTTTAATGACAAAATAGCTTTTTGACATATTTTTATAATATGGAATTGTGATGAATTATGGAGATAATATGAATTCACATACTTTAATGGAAGTTAATAATCTCTTAACAGTATGGATACTTGTATATCATTGTATTTTTTTACATTATTTTTTATGTTTAGACACAATACGAATCAATCACATTAAATCTATTAAAATTATTAATAGTTTTCATTAAACAATCACCTAAGTTTGTATTTGTAATTGGCACCATTCACTTTTGTCACTGCTTGAGAAAGGTCCCATTGTGTGGACTGAAAAGTCGCTTTCGGTTGAATAAACACATATTTTCTTGAGGCTGTGCCATGTCATGCTGCCAACAAAGAACATACTGCTGTCAGAGGTGTATACGTTTTTTTTGGGTTGCCCTGGTCTGGCGGGGGCTCATTCCTGGGAACGTATTCCTGCTACAAACAAAGAACCAGCTCCAGTCTGTTCTGACTGAGTTTTGCCCAGTTATGTGTAGGCCTTATACTACACCATTACCATTTACCTGCTGTTGTCTGCCCTGATGAGTGTGGTGGAGCTATGTGTAGGCCTTATAATACACCATTACCATTTACCTACTGATGTCTGTCTGGTTGAGTTTGGGTGAGCCATGTGTAGGCCTTATACGACACCTTTTACCATGTACCTGCTGCTGCTACTGTCTGTCCTGATCCTGCTGAGTTTTGTGTAGGCCGTTTACTCCACCATTACCTTTACCTGCTGCTGTCTGTCCTGATCCAGATGAGTTTGCCCCAGGACTAAAGGGGCCTTCCTGCAACCTTATAGGTTAAAATTAATCAAAAACATTACGATATTTAAAAACGAAAGCACACGTTAGAACGTAAAGAAATATTTATTAACAATGTTGATGAACAAATATACCTTTAAGGCAACTTTTTAAGTTGTTTATGGAGGTCCAGCAACTCCTGAATCCCCTTACGGTGCAGCTCCTCCAGCTGATCCACCTTCTTATCCACATGCCGCTGCTGCTGATGTAACCTCCTTTGCTGCTCCCGTATTATCTTTTGCTGGGCGCTGATCTCCAGCATTGCCCTTTGGTCGGCCTGCTGCATCTGCATAAAAAAAATTAAATTAATAAATAGTAAAATTACTTTCAATTACGACTAAGTCACAACAATAGACAAACACAGTCTGCTTAAACTAATAACACACAAAGAATTAAATGTTACCATGTTTTTATTTAACACACCATGTAAACATTCACAGTGCAGGTGGAAAAAGTATGTGAACCCCTAGACTAATGACATCTCCAAGAGCTAATTGGAGTGAGGTGTCAGCCAACTGGAGTCCAATCAATGAGATGAGATTGGAGGTGCATGTTACAGCTGCCCTGCCCTATAAAAAACACACACCAGTTCTGGGTTTGCTCTTCACAAGAAGCATTGCCTGATGTGAATGATGCCTTGCACAAAAGAGCTCTCAGAAGACCAACGATTAAGAATTGTTGACTTGCATAAAGCTGGAAAGGGTTATAAAAGTATCTCCAAATACCTTGCTGTAAATCAGTCCACGGTAAGAGAAATTGTCTATAAATGGAGAAAGTTCAGCACTGCTGCTACTCTCCCTAGGACTGGACGTCCTGTAAAGATGACTGCAAGAGCACAGCGCAGACTGCTAAATGATATGAAGAAAAATCCTAGAGTATCAGCTAAAGACTTACAAAAGTCTCTGGCATATGCCAACATCCCTGTTAGCGAATCTACGATACATAAAACACTAAACAAGAATGGATTTCATGGGAGGATACCACAGAGGAAGCCACTGGTGTCCATAGAAAACATTGCTGCATGTTTACAGTTTGCACAAGAGCACCTGGATGTTCCACAGCAGTACTGGCAAAATATTCTGTGGACAGATGAAACCAAAGTTGAGTTGTTTGGAAGTAACATACAACACTATGTGTGGAGAAAAAGAGGCACAGCACACCAACATCAAAACCTCATCCCAACTGTGAAGTATGGTGGTGGGGGCATCATGATTTGGGGCTGCTTTGCTGCATCAGGGCCTGGACGGATTGCTATCATCAAAGTAAAAATGAATTCCCAAGTTTATCAAGACATTTTGCAGGAGAACCTAAGGACATCTGTCCACCAACTGAAGCTCAACAGATGGGTGTTGCAACCGGACAATGACCCAAAGCATAGAAGTAAATCAACAACAGAATGGCTTAAACAGAAGAAAATACGCCTTCTGGAGTGGCCCAGTCAGAGTCTTGACCTCAACCCGATTGAGATGCTGTGGCATGACCTCAAGAAAGCGATTCACACCAGACATCCCAAGAATATTGCTGAACTGAAACAGTTCTGTAAAGAGGAATGGTCAAGAATTACTCCTGACCGTTGTGCACGTCTGATCTGCAACTACAGGAAACGTTTGGTTGACATTATTGCTGCCAAAGGAGGTTCAACCAGTTATTAAATCCAAGGGTTCACATACTTTTTCCACCTCCACCGTAAATGTTTACATGTGTGTTCAATAAAAACATGGTAACATTTAATTCTTTGTGTGTTATTAGTTTAAGCAGACTGTGCTTGTCTATTGTTGTGACTTAGATGAAGATCAGATCACATTTTATGACCAATTTGTGCAGAAATCCATATCATTCAAAAGGGTTCACATACTTTTTCTTGCAACTGTATATATACTCATGGAGAGGTAGAGATGTATTATGTAACCGGCTGATTTGCTACATGTCACACCAGTTAATAAGTAATCATTTGTAAAGGGATGAAATACTTATTTTCATAACTGTATATATACATTACAGAGTGTTGGCAAGAGATACAAAAATAATGTAAGCATTGTAACTGGCCATTTTCTGTCACAGATCTCTCTGATCCGCTTCGAATTCCTCCTCTTTAAATTTGACAATTTTTTAAATATTAAATATTGCCCTTAAACTTCCTCTTGAGCTCAGAATGGATCTCCCTCACAATGGCCTGCTTCTCAGCGTGGACCCAGGTCCGGTCATAGCCCCTCTCCAACATGCGCTGCAGGATAAGGATGCAAGCACATAATCCCAATTTTTTTAAATACAAGTATTGTAAATAATGTCCTCAGCAAAACATCAAAAAGTATTTTGTCTTCAAAGGGAAAATATTAGATTTAATGTTACCAGGACACAAACTATAATTTATAGACTGTGTTTGTGTGTGTGTGTGTGTGTGTGTGTGGGGGGGGGGGGATATAGTGTGCGGCAGGAAAATGGATGTGCAATGTGCATGTTAAAGATATTTCTATGCTGTCCATATGTACATTCTACAGACATAGTGCTGTGATGTTACAACAATACATCAGTAATATCTACTTAGACCTGATAAAAAGTGAGGTTATATGTATTGCGAAAAAATATTCGGATCATAAGTGGCGATTTTCACAATTACAAATATTTTATAACACTCTATCTGCATATAAAGCGATTGATCTGACATGCATGTGAAATGTAATCAAATACACTGATGTAATGTGAAATGACTTAGAGTGATCAGGAGTTCTTCCTCACTGTCTCGAAAATTGCTTCCGAACATCTTTTCCAATCGCCTAAAACTGCCGGTAGTTCGAAAACAGTTGCTAGGCCATGACCCTTCTCGCTTATGCGCATCAAGCGAATTTTACATTGCGATTTTGTTAATGAAAAAAAAAAATGTAAATGAAGATAGCGAATTTGAATGCTCGGCCATATATTCGCGAAATATCGCTAAATCGAATATTGCCCCTGCCACTCAACACTAGTTCCTACATTGCCCTGAACATTGTAGGCTTAGGTCAAACCCAGGAGTGGCAGTTCTGTTAGTTTTAGGCCTCTTGTACACGGCCGTATGGCTTTTTCAGTATTTTGTGGTCTGCAAAAAACGGATCTGCAAAAAATACGGATGACGTCCGTGTGTATTCTGTTTTTTGCCGAGCTGGCCCCTGATAGAATAGTACTATCCTTGTCCATTATGCGGACAATAATAGGACATGTTCTATCCTTGAACGGAACAGAAAAACTGAAATACGGAAACAGAAGGCATACGGAGTAGCTATTTTTTTTTACGGATCTATTGAAATGAATGGTTCCGTATACGGTCCATATACGGAATGCAAAAAAAACGGGATGGAAACGCAAATTTTTTTTTTCGTGTGCAAGAGTCCTTAGGGACCCATGTGCAGAAGCCACCTTGATGCCTGGTAGATGGGCCCAACACACGTTTGATCAAAAATGTTTTTTCATTTATAGTAGGTATAATACCACTTTAATTTAGAATGATCCCCATTTCTCAGTTCTATTGTTTGTTTGTGAAATGTTGTGCTGCCGCACCTGTGACCATGAATGTGCTAGTCTAGATTTTCTTGTAGTATAGATTGAGGGTAGCTGCCTCTTTTAGACTGAGCAACTCCCACCTGCCTGGGGCTTCTGAGCAGAGTATAAAGCCACTTTCACACAAGCGAGTATTCTGCGCGGGCGCAATGCGTGATGCGAACGCATTGCGCCCGCACTGAATCCGGACCTATTAATTTCAATGGATCTGTGTACATAAGCGTTGTTTTTCACTCATCACTTGTGCGTTGCCTGAAAATGACAGCATGTTCTATATTCAGCGTTTTTCACGCAACGCTGGCCCAATAGAAGTGAATGGGGATGCGTGAAAATCGCATCACATCCGCAAGCAAGTGGGGATGCGATGCGTTTTTTCACGGATGATTGCTAAGAGATGTTTGTAAACCTTCAGTTTTTTATCACACGAGTAAAACACATGAATGCGCATTGCACCCGTGCAATAAAAACTGAACAACTGAACGCAATCGCAGGCAAAACTGAATGAGCTTGCTTGCAAAATCGTGCATTTTTAACTGAACGCATCCAGACCTAATCCGTATCGCTCGCCTGCAAGGGGCCTATATGTAGCTGGTTCCTACACCGCCCTGAACATTGTAGGCATAGGTAAGTCCAAGAGTCAGTTTTGTTAGTGTTAGGTACCCATCTGCGGAAGCCACCTTGATGCCTGGTAGATGGGCCCGACACACGTTTGATCAAAAATGTGCGCAAAGAGCTTCTATTTTTTCCATTTATAGTAGGTATAATACCACTTTCATTTAGAATGATCCCCATTTCTCAGTTCTATTGTTTGTATGTGCATTGTTGTGCTGCCATACTTTTATTAGCTTCCTTATGTAATGACATCCTGCCAACTTTTTGCGGTCCTTCTTTCCACCTTACCTGTGTAGCCATATATCTTATGGACCCACCCATTCAGTGCAATTGCACATTATTGGAGACTGGTATATACCACACTGGGACATCCTATTTGCGGGAGCAGCCAGTCTTCGTATGCTAACATAAGGTGTCACATGTAAATAAAGACACAAATGTACACAAAAGTCAATGTCAGTTTGTATATCAGACAGAACAGGCTGGGAGTGATCCTTTTTACCCCTATAATGCATGTGCCTATTACTTTGCTTCAGAGAAAATGTATTATTTTTTTGTTTCCCAGTCCATCTGGGTTCTCTGTTTTATATTAACTTCAGAGTAGCAATTTTTTGAAATATTGCTATTTGACCACAAGTAAAACATTTTACAGAATAATATTTTCAGTGATTTTCATTGCTGTGACATTTACAACAGTTCTTCAACTTTTTAGCACTCAAAGCTATGCCAGCACTGTATCCTACATTGGACTTTTACAGTGCATATCTCACTTTAAATTTTCTCCAGTTTTTCTTGTATTTGTTAGGCCTCATGCACACAGCCGTTGTTTTGTTCCACATCTGAGCCGCAGTTTTGGCGGCTCAGATGCAGACTCATTCACTTCAATGGTGCCGCAAAAGATGCGGACAGCACTCTGTGTGCTGTCCACATCCGTTGCTCCGTTTCGCGGCCCCGCAAAAAAAATATATAACCTGTCCTACTCTTGTCCGCGCTTTGCAGACAAGAATAGACAGTTATATTAAAGACTGTCTGTGCAGTTCCGCAAATTGCGGAACACACACGGACGCCGTCCATGTTTTGCGGATCCGCGGTTTGTGGACCGCAAAAAATTGAACGGTCGTGTGCATGTAGCCTTAGGGTGCTGGCACACAGGTCAGTTCTGACATGCATTCAGGATGCAATTTAGCCAGTTTAGCAGCATCATTAAACCCTGATGTTCCGCATTGTGGAAATGATGTAATAAATTTCAGCTAGCTAAAGCTAGCTAAAATAAAAAAATAAAAACGCATCCTAAATGCATGTCAGAACTGCACTGTGTGCCAGCACTCTTAGATTTCTGTCCCCTACATTTCCCTACACCAGGACTTGGCACATTAGAACTACATTATGGAGCGGCCATCCCCCCACACCATTTTGCTCTTGTTGAAACACACATTTCTTTAAAGGGCAAACATACTGGATGGATGTGGTTGTGAGCTATGGGACAAGGAAAAGTCTGACACCCTTTTGGATACATCATTTATGAGGTTCTACATACTAGTCTCCAATAGTGATCTAGTGGCAAGTTCATTTCTCAACTCACTGATCTCTGCATAAGGCCTCATGCACACGACCGTTGTGTGCATCTGTGTCCGTTGTGCCGTTTTCCGTGATTTTCTGCGGACCCATTGACTTTCAATGGGTCCGTTGAAAACTCAGAAAATGCACCGTTGTTCATCCGCGTCCGTGATCCGTGTTTCCTGTCCGTCAAAAAAATATGACCTGTCCTATTTTTTTGACGGACAACGGTTCACGGACCCATTCAAGTCAATGGGTCCGTGAAAAAACATGGATGCACACAAGATTGACATCCACGTCCGTGATCAGTGGCCGTAGGTTACTTTAGCACAGATGGATCCGAAGATCCGTCTGCATAAAAGCTTTTTCAGAGCTGAGTTTTCACTTCGTGAAAACTCAGATCCGGCAGTATATTCTAACACAGAAGCGTTCCCATAGTGATGGGGACGCTTCAAGTTAGAATATACTACGAACTGTGTACATGACTGCCCCTGCTGCCTGGCAGCACCCGATCTCTTACAGGGGGCTGTGATCCGCACAATTAACCCCTCAAGTGCCGCACCAGAGGGTTGAATTGTGCGTATCATAGCCCCCTGTATTTAACTCCCCTGTATAATGCTTCTACAATTGCTAAGTAACCATGGAAGCCAGGACTGCAGTAGCGTCCTGGTTTCCATGGTAACCGATCGGAGCCCCAGCGATTAAACTGGGACTCCGATCGGAACTCTCCGCTGCCACCAATTATGGGGGGGGGGTTTAATTAGGGGGGGGAGGCCGCACTGGCCACCAATGAGTTAAATACAGGGGAGGGAGGGGGGCCGCGCTGGCCACCAATGAGTTAAATACAGGGGAGGGAGGGGGGTCTGCCCCCTGCTGCCTGGCAGCCCCTGATCTCTTACAGGGGGATATGATACGCACAATTAATCCCTCAGGTGCGGCACCTGAGGGGTTAATTGTGCTGCTCACGGCCCCCTGTAAGAAATTGGATGCTGCCAGGCAGCAGGGGGCAGTCGTGTACACAGTTCTTAGTATATTCTAACTTGAAGCGTCCCCATCACTATGGGAACGCCTCTGTGTTAGAATATACTGTCGGATCTAAATTTGACGATCTAATTCAAATCCGATGGTATATTCTAACATAGAGGCGTTCCCATGGTGATGGGGACACTTCAAGTTAAAATATACCATCGGATTGGAGAAAACTCTGATCTAATAGGGACTCTTGACTTTACATTGAAAGTCAACGGGGGACGAATCTGTTTGCAATTGCACTATATTGTGTCACTGTCAAACGGATCCGTCCCCATTGACTTGCATTGTAAGTCAGGACGGATCCGTTTGGCTCTGCACGGCCAGGCGGACACCAAAACGACTTTTTCCTTCATGTCCGTGGATCCTCCAAAAATCAAGGAAGACCCACGGAAGAAAAAACAGACACGGATCACGGAACTATGGAACCCGTTTTTGAGGACCGCTAAAAAAAAAAAGGTTGTGTGCATGAGGCCTTAGGCTACATGCACACGTCCACAAGTGTTTTGCGGTGTGCAAATTGCGGATCCGGAAAACAAGGACATGGTCGGCACTTTAAATAGAAATGCCTTTTCTTGTCCGTGTCTGCAAACAAGAATAGGACATGTTCTATTTATTTGCGGAACGGAAGTGCTTCCAAATAATATCCTAAAAAGTAAGATACTCATTTATCAAGTACTTGGAGCCTTTTAGTTGTCTTATATAAAAAACGTACATTTGCCTATACATACTTCATCATCATGACTATAGGCTTTCTTGAAAACACATGACCCTAGGTTTTCAGCAAAGCTATAACTGCTAGGTACAACCGGATTAAATATAATATGCTTGCTGAATTTTTTATGATTAAGTAAACTAGTACTTGCCTCATGTCGTTCAGGTTCCATAGTTGTCCTGCAGTAATTGTTATTTTGTTTGGTGCTTTGTCTTTTTTTTAGTTGCTTGAGAAAGATCCTATTGTTCTAGAAACGTCTTCCTCAGACCAACAAGACTCTACCAAAAGCCTGTAGCTATACGAAATTCTGCCAACGCTCATGTTTGCAAAGACTGTTAGTTAAAACTGAAAAGCAAAACTCACCACTAGAGATGGCCTCGCGGTTAGCCCGGCGGTTGTTCCGCGGCAAACTTTGCACGTTGGCAATTCGTTGAACATGCAAACATATGGCAATGTCCGCCGGCGCCATATTCTTTTGCTTTGCGCCGAACTTTTACCCATGACATATCCATCAGGTGGGATAGGACAGCCAATTGAGATGTTTTAGCACATGGACACACCCCCACCCTATAACAGAACCCGATCTGGCAGCCATTTTACATTCTGTGTTTTGCCAGTGTAGGGAAAGGTTGCTTTGTGGAGCAGGGACAGGCTATTAGGGACAACAAACGCTAGCTTATAAGGCCACAAAAGTCCTTTTAAGGACTGGTATAGGTGTGCTATTGAGCGGTGTGATATAATATACTTTCTAACATAGAAAGTATATTATAGTGCATTTGTATTGTGCAGCAGTTGTGTGCGGTCTGCTGCGATACCGCAGCTATATAGAGGGACAAGCGCTATTGGAACAACTATTTGCAACGGGTGTGATATACCTGTTGCCCCCCCCCCCAAAAAAAATGATTGAGGGGTGTGATATAACTGCTTCCACAAAATACTGATTGACGGCTGCGATATACCTGTTGCCCCAAATAAACAGGGTCGTGTGATATAACTGTTGTGGCAAAAAAATAATTGAAAGTTGTGATATACCTGCTTCCACAAAATACTGATTAAAGGCTGCGATATAACTGCTTCCACAAAATATTAATTAAGGGGTTTGATATACCTGCTTCCACAAAATACTGATTGAGGCCTGTGATATACCTGCTTCCACAAAATACTGATTAAGGGGTTTGATATACCTTTTTCCACCAAAATTTTGATTGAGGCCTGCGATATAGCAGCTTCCACAAAATATTGATTAAGAGGATTGATATACCTGCTTCCACAAAATACTGATTGAGGCCTGTGATATACCTGCTTCCACAAAATACTGCTCTTCTCTAGGGACTTAAAGGATAACTGTCACACTTAGACCCTAATTTCAATTTTCATATATGTAGTTACTAATAACATGATATTCCAGAATCAGTTACTATTAGACTGACTTACCCCATATTTAATAAGATTCAGCCCTTAGCAACCAGTCTGCATAAAACTGCAATTTCACTATTCAGTTAAGATGGCCGCCACTGCCCTCACCCTGAGGCTAATCCCGCCTGCCCTCACTAGCCAGTAACAATAGCCCCCCAAAAGTGTCAGTAACCACAGACCTCCCCCTAAAGGGTTAATCTCCTGCAGCACAAAGGGGTCCTCTTACCACATGTTGCTTTCATTTATACACTGAGCAGGCGGCAGATCTCCCTTCCCTGTTGTGTGCTGTTTCGGCTCTGCATTGTCCATCTCTGCTGAGTGAGGGAGCATCTGCCAAGCGCAGGGACAGGGAGAAGTGCACACAGCCCAGGCACTGTTATCAGCTGCTGGGGAGGACCTGGCTTTAATCATTTACCTACGGTCCCTGGCTGTCAGTAATCTGACCTTGCACGCTGCGTGCTTCTGCGTCCTCCGTCCTTCAACACATAGATGGACCATGCCTAGCAACCTGATTTTAAGCAGAGGTAAAAGTAGGCAGTACAGGGAACTAAACTGTGGAATTAAGGGGTAATTTAATACACAGTGAAAAGTTTAAATTAGGCCACCAAGGAGATATTAATCACCACAATCCAATACTCAAAAAAATAAATAAAAATATGACAGTTATACTTTAAACACAGGGTCATTTTGAAAATGACTAGCAGAGGAAGAGGCAGGCCGTTCCGCAGGGGTGGTAGCGGTCGGGCAGGTGCACCAGGCCAGAGCCTAAGTGGGAAGTTAAAGAAAGCGCGTGCGATTACTTCAAAGGACAAACCAGAGTTGGTTGAGTGGCTCATTCAGCATTCCCGCTTCTGCACCCTCCTCATCCTCTGTATCTGCACCCTCCTCACTCTCTGCTATGTGCACCCCAAAGACACCACGACCACCACCACCACCATAGCCCCTCCACTCGAATCAGATGAATTATTTTCCCATCCATTCCCAGACCTTACCAATGCGCAGACATTTTTGACATTGGATGAGGAAGAGGAGGTAGCAATGGCCGTCACCCAGTGTTCTGAAGACAGTACCCAGATAAGGCTACTTTCACACTATCGTTGTTTATATCCGGCGTTCAATTCCGACACCGGAACTGCCCACCAGATCCGGAAAAACGTGTGAAAACGGATTACATTTGAATCCTGATCAGGATTTTGATCACAATGTAAAAATGCATTGGCAAAGACGGATCCGCCATTTATAGACTCTTTTTTTTTTTTTCACATTTTTCGGGTTTAACATGCAAAAGCCGGATCCGGTTTGACTGAACACACGGCGCCGGATCCGGCGTTAATGCAAGTCAATGGGAAAAAGGCCTGATCCGGCGTTCAGCCTGATCAGTCAAAAAGACTGATATGAAGACATCCTGATGCATCATGAACGGATTACTCTCTATTCAGAATGCATTAGGATAAAACTGATCAGTTCTTTTCCGGATTTGAGCCCCTAGGACGGAACTCAGCGCCGGAAAAGAAAAACGCTAGTGTGAAAGTACCCTAAGCCCAAGGAGTGAGGTCCCCGCTGTTTCTGCCTACTCCGAGATCTCAAATGTCAGTGGTGGTTAAGGTGACAATGATGACGTCATGTGGGTGCCTACAAGAGAGGAAGAGGAGGGGAGTTCAGAGGGAGAGACGGAGCAGCATAGAGGGAGGAGAAGGAGAACAAGGAAGAGCTCGCAGGGCACAGGAGGCAAAAAGCAGACTGCAAATGTATCTAGAGCGAGCCATCCACCATGCACGGTCACTTCTGGTGCTCCCAGGATGCCGACACATTGCTCTGCACTCACCTAGCTCATGACAGTGTGGACTACCTCACATTTATAAAAATGAATAAGGCATGGACCTCTGAGAAATTCAATACCTGTGACGACCGCGTGTAATTGAATTTCCTCATGCCAGCCCACACATACCCGCCACCACTCAGAACAAAGAATAGTCCCTGTCTTATGTATATACAGCATCGAAAAAGGCCTTTTCTGTCAGGTGAATGCCTAATTTTTTGGGCCTCTACTCCAGTGGCCTACAGTAAAACTTCTATCCAGTGACCGCCAAATGTACTTACAGCCACATAATCACAAGTTCTTTTCTATCAGGTGAATACCTAATTTTTGGGGCCTGTACTGGCCTACAGAAATTTTTTTATCCAGTGACCGCCTAATGTTCTTCCATCCACATAATCACAAGTTCTTTTCTGTCAGGTGAATGCCTAATTTTTGGGGCCTGTTCTGGCCTAAAGTAAATTTTTTATCCAGTGACCACCTAATGTACCTCCAGCCACATAATCACAAGTTCTTTTCTGTCAGGTGAATACCGAATTTTGGGGGCCTGTACTGGCCTACAGTAAAATATTTATCCAGTGACCGCCTATTGTTCCTCCATCCACATAATCACAAGTTCTTTTCTGTCAGGTGAATGCCTAATTTTTGGGGCCTGTACTGGCCTACAGTAAAATTTGTATACAGTGACCGCCTAATATACCTCCAGCCATATAATCACAAGTTATTTTCTGTCAGGTGAATGCCGAATGTTTGGGACCTGTACTGGTCTACAGTAAAATCTTTATCCAGTGACTGCCTAATGTACCTCTAGCCACATAATCACAAGTTCTTTTCTGTCAAGTGAATGCCTAATTTTTGGGGCCTGTACTGGCCTACATTAAAACTTGTATCCAGTGACCGCCTAATGTACCTCCAGCCACATAGTCACAAGTTATTTTCTGTCAGGTGAATGTCGAATTTTTGGGGCCTGTACTTGCCTACAGTAAAATTTGTATCCAGTGACTGCCTAATGTACCTCCAGCCACATAATCACAAGTTATTTTCTGTCAGGTGAATGCCTCATTTTTGGGGCCTGTACTGGCCTACAGTAAAATTTTTATCCAGTGACCGCCTAATGTACCTCCAGCCACATCATCACAAGTTCTTTTCTGTCAGGTGAATGCCTAATTTTTGGGGCCTGTACTCCTATGGCTTAAAATAAAAATTTTCTAGGCTCCAGCAGGGCACATTTTTGAGAGTTTCCCTTTAAGACACATAAAAATAACCCTTGATTAAAATAAATATTTTTTGTATGAATTTTTGCTAATGTCACTGTCCATGTTGTGGGACTATTTGTGCACTTCTAGTAAGTATTTGATGGCTGCAAATATGACCTGAAGGTTTTCAGGTTCGCCTGCCATTAAAGTCAATGGGGCCCGCCGTGAACACGCGGTTCGCGAACATTTGATCGCGAACGCGCATTTGCGAACCATCCTGGCCGATGTTCGGCCATCACTACTCACCACAAGTATCCTAGGAAAACTTAAGAATGTTTGCTGTAAAAATCAACATTTGCACTGGGCCTCAGATGCATATGTGCTACCTGCCTAGGTGTACTGTATAACATTACACTGCCTCGTGTACCTATGTTACCTGTCCACACATCTCTGCTAGGCTGACAATTTAGCCAGCAAATACTTCACTATATCCCAAATGCAAAAATATAAATTTAAAAGTTGGGCCTGGCTCGCAATTGAAGAAGGGAATCTCGGCCCTGTAACAGTTTTTATCAGTATATTGAGCTACAGACATGTATAACTTATAAATCATTATTGTTCATTATGATTTTGTCCATAAAAAATGTTGTCTGTCCGTGATTTTGAGATAAGTTGACCAGAAAAAAAAAAAATTCTGGTTGGTAACCATGTTAGATATTCCAATAGGATTTCATTATAATGGAAATAAAAATGTAAACTGTCAGCAGACATGGGATATTTAACGTCAGTTTGCTGCACCACAGAAAGAAAGACCCAAAGGGTACGACCGCATGGCATGTATGGCGCTAGCAACTGTATGGGCCACAGTGGGCTCTATTTAGGCTAATGAGACCACATCGTTTAGTCAGTCTGTATTGAGAACCGTAAAGATGGATCCGCTTTTGCAATGCATTTGTTAGACGGATCCGCATTCGGATCCGTCTCACAAATGCATCCGTTTGCGTCCTTATTGCCGGAATCCTCTGCCGTAAGTGTGTAAGTACCCTTATTAAAAAAGTTATAGTAGATATATCAGATGTTTATGCACTTTCCTACACATGAACACATCAGGACATGTAAGGATCTCCCTATTTTAACTACAGTGAGAACTGCTGGAAAGAACTAGGAATTGGTACAACTAAGGGCTCATGCACACAACAGTATTTTGCGTTTATTATACTGGCCGTTTTTTTAGTTCAGTATGCGGTACATGTATTGAACCATTCATTTCAATGGTTCAGCAAAAAAAAATGAAGTGTCTCCGTTTGCATTCCGTTTCAGTATTTCCGTACCGTGAAAAGATAGAACATGTCCTATTCTTGTCCGCAAATAATGGTGCTTTGCTCCATTCAAGTCAATGGGTCCGCAAAAAAAACTGAACACATACAGAAATGCATCTGTATGTCTTCCGTATCTGTTCCTTTTTTGCGGAACCATCTATTGAAAATGTTATGCCCAGCCCAATTTTTTCTATGTAATTAATGTATAATGTATATGACATACGGAAAAACGGAATGGAAAGGAAACGGAAATGGAAACACAAAACGGAAACAAAAAACGGAACAACGGATCCGTAAGAAGCATACCGTAAAACACTGAAAAAGCCATACGGTCGTGTGTATGAGCCCTAAGTGTTAAATAGACATATTTGCATAGAAACCATGCACAGGAAATGTGAGTCAATCCCGGCTGTGGGGGTGTGCCTTTAAAAAGCAGGTATAAGAACTCATGCAGGCTAGCGTAATAGCTCAGTGCCCATGCTGTGGACCATAAATAGTGGTCCGCAATGTACGGGCACTGGCTGCGTGCACTTCTTTTGTGGATGCGGACCCATTGACTTGAATGATAGATCATGTTCTATATCATTGGACCCGAATGTCCATGGAAGCGGTTCGTAGTGCTTCCATGGGCTTCAGATCTGTGCCTTCGCTCCATAAAAGATAGGGGAAGTCCTATCTTCGGTCGTATGTTCAAGTCAATGGGTCCGCATCTACAAAAGGAGTGCACACGGCCAGTGCCCGTGCATTGTGGACCACTATGTGCAGAGGGGCCCTTACACTTGTGTGCATGAGCCCTAATCCTTTTAAATCTAACGCTGGGTTCACACCTGAGCGTTTTACAGCGCGTTCCTACGCGCTGTAAAACGCACAACAGGCAAGAACCAATGATTCCCTATGGGAATGGTTCTCACCTGGGCGTTTTACAGCGCGTACGATCGCGCTGTAAAACGCCCGACGCTCAAACAAGTACAGGAGCTTTTTTTGGCGCGTTTGACGCGCGTTTGGCCCATAGACTCTTTGGACAACACTGCTGTCAATCACCCAAACGCGCGTCAAACGCGCGTTCACTATTAAAAAAAACGCGCATAAAAACGCGCGACAAAAACGCGCATAGAAACGCGCGTTTGAGAAACGCCTAGGTGTGAACCCAGCGTAATAGTCATACCTGCCTGTACAGATCTGTGCAGCGAGTACAGTATATCTAATATGAGACAGCCTTTACAGGGCCATTTAAGGAACATTATTTTCTTTAAACAATGAGGCTAATTAATCCTGCTTGATATTTCAGACAAAAGCTTAGTCCCTGGGCTGTACTAAATTGTGCTGCTATGTTATGTCATCAGAGCTGCAGCCAGTCTCCCCTGAACCATTTATATCCATTGTCTGTTAGTGGCTGATTTATGTAGTTGGCTTCAGAAGCTCATCTGTCTTCGCTCTGCCTGGCTGCGACTCTGCAAGCTATTCAGTGCCTCAGAACAGTGGTCTGCTTTCATGATAGGAATCCTGCTGCATCACTGGAGTGTGTTAAGACGCTCCATCGCTGCACACTGACTAAAGCAATGGAGAATTTGATTCTCTAGATCATGTTAACATTGAGTAAATCTCTTTTTTATTGATCACAAATCTTCTTATGTCTAAAATCCTAGTGTGTAAACGGAATTGTGACATTGTGAATATAGCATAATGGGGGTTATTGATAATGATTTTATAAATAGAAATACTGCCGAGTCATTACAGGGTTAAAAACAATATCCACTAATCTCCATTGTCCCTGATTTATCTTCTGACTGACACTTCAGAACAAAGGTGGCTCTAGCGAGTGATGTGTGTTGTCTCCATGTGTGAAAATACCTGCTATCATATCTAGTCATGTTTCCTGTAGAAATTCATTTTAAAGGGAAATTGTCATCAGAAAATCACCTATTATTGAAATCATGTTATTCATGTTAAACATTTTTTTTTAGAATTTTTAGCAATTTCAGTTTTTTTATTTTCCATGTCAGTATACATATTTAAAAGAAGAAATCCAAAAATTCAGCAATTTTCACCCTAGCCGCTAATCCTAAAATAAGTTAAGACTTTTTATCTTTTGAGAGGGGCTACATTGGCCCTAGACACAATAAACTGGATGACACCCCATTGACTATTGCGGGAGAGTTTTCTAGGCAGACAAGTTGTGATATCACCAACTGTGAATTACGAATCCTGTCTTATTTATATAGATGTGCTACTTGCAATTCTGCCTATTTGTGTTAATAATAATAGCTACTGAAAAGCTACTTGTACAGGAAATCATGACCTATTAGACCTAGTGGCC
Organism: Bufo gargarizans; assembly: GCF_014858855.1. NCBI lineage: Eukaryota > Metazoa > Chordata > Amphibia > Anura > Bufonidae > Bufo > Bufo gargarizans. The sequence continues at coordinate 348,465,243 of NC_058082.1, forward strand.
AGTGTAAAAATTGCAGGATTAGACTGTGTGTATAAGATGTAATTTTGTCCCATGTTTAACATATACACATGACTTATGCATGAACCCCTTCACGACATCCACCGGAGTGAATGCCATAGCCGTCGGGTGCCTGCTGTTTCATATAAAAGACACCCACGGCTAATGTCCACGATTGGTGGTAATGCCGACCGTGAAAATTTAACCCCTCAGATGCTGTGTTCAAATGTGACCATGGCATCTGAGAGGGCTAAAACTCCAAAGCGCGTGCTTCCGGGTAAGGAATGACTCCCCCGGTGGAGATCCAGGAAGATGTTCCTTTACAGCAATGAGCCTGAGCTTCCAGGCTCATTACTTGTATATTACAGTTTAGGCCAGCAGGTGGCAGCACTAAACTGTAATACAGTGATTTCTGTATAGAATAATGGAGCAAATTCCATTATTCTATGTAAATTGCAATCTCATGATTACAACTTAAGGTCCAATTGGGGACCTAACAAAAAGTAAAAAAAAATAAGTAAAAAAAGGTTAAATTAAAATTCTAATCACCCCCCTTTCCCAAAAAAAAAAATAACCAAACAATAAAAAAAGTAATAAACACATATACTATTAAAATATAAAACGCATCCCATACAATGAATAGTGTAATGGAATTTTTTTTTTTTACAATTCGGCCTTTTTTCATCACTTTAATAAATTAAATAAAAAGTGATCAAAAAGTCATACCTCAATATGGTACTGTATTAGCAAATCTACAGATTGAAATCACATTCTACTAACCTGGAGAATGAAGAGCACAAGCTAGTTTTACAGCATAATGTATGCCGTAAAAACAAAACCCATAAAACGGTGGCGGAATTGCTTTTTTTCCCAATTCCACCCCATTTGGAATTTTTCTCCAGCTTCTCTTTGAATTACATGGTGGCATTAGAAACTACAACTTGTTCCACAAAAAAACAAGCCCTCAAATGGCTATGTGAAGGGAAAAATAAAAAAGTTATGGCTTTGGGAAGGCAGGGAGTGAAAAATGAAAACCCAAAAATGGAAAATCGCTGCATCAGGAGGGGGTTAAACAGATGGCTCAGATGGCTGCCATACAGTGTCATTTGTTACCATTTGTTACCACAGGGTTCCATTGTAAAAAATAAAAATAAAAAAGCATATGTTAATATATACATTTTTTGCTGGACTCTTCAGGATTGAAACGCATAGTGTACTACACTTGCATCCTTTTTTCCCAACGTATATGTTAAATGAGGGACAAAAATGTGATGTGAACGGCCCTTTATATACATAAAAAAATATAGATAGCGAAATGGAAAATTTAATAGAAATCTAAAATTCCCAAAAATTATGTTTAACATAACAATGTGATTTAAACAATAGGTCACTTCCTGATGACACATTCCCTTTTATTGTTTGAAATGTATTAATTAATATTGGGAATGACTTTAAAGGGCTTGTCCTGCAAATAAAAATTATTTTTAAACAAGCTTAGAATGGGTTAAAAAAAATAAAGAATTGTCACATAGTTAGGGTAGGGAATAGTGCAGCCCTGTACTCTAATCGCATCACTGTCCCTACCTACTTGCACAATTCACCCTAAATGGCAGCCTACAACTTATTGATGATCCCTGACTTGACTAAGTGTAGAGACCTAAACCTAGTGAAGTAAATGAGTAGTCAGACTGAAGGAGGTGAAAACCAGACAAGCAAAACCAGGACCAGATCAGAATCTAAAAGCTAAGTCAAAATTAGGTCAGAGTTCAAACTAAAGAGATACGTCAGAACCAACCCAAGATACAAACAGAAATGCATTAGTGCCAATGAGATAACATCAGAGAAATAGTCAGCAGTCAGGACCAAACTCTGATACAATTCAAAAAACCAAATACCAGTAATCAAAAAAATAATACAATACAGGGTATTGAGGCTAAGAAGACCAATCATAGTCAATAGAGTTGAGCGAACACCTGGATGTTCGGGTTCGAGAAGTTCGGCCGAACATCCCGGAAATGTTCGGGTTCGGGATCCGAACCCGATCCGAACTTCGTCCCGAACCCGAACCCCATTGAAGTCAATGGGGACCCGAACTTTTCGGCACTAAAACGGCTGTAAAACAGCCCAGGAAAGGGCTAGAGGGCTGCAAAAGGCAGCAACATGTAGGTAAATCCCCTGCAAACAAATGTGGATAGGGAAATTAATTAAAATAAAAATTAAATAAATAAAAATTAACCAAAATCAATTGGAGAGAGGTTCCATAGCAGAGAATCTGGCTTCCCGTCACCCACCACTGGAACAGTCCATTCTCAGATATTTAGGCCCCGGCACCCAGGCAGAGGAGAGAGGTCCCGTAACAGAGAATCTGTCTTCATGTCAGCAGAGAATTAGTCTGCATGTCATAGCAGAGAATGAGGCTTCACGTCAGCCACCACTGCAACAGTCCATTGGCATATATTTAGGCCTAGCACACAGGCAGAGGAGAGAGGTCCCGTAACAGAGAATCTGGCTTCATGTCAGCAGAGAATCAGTCTGCATGTCATAGCAGAGAATGAGGCTTCACGTCAGCCACCACTGCAACAGTCCATTGGCATATATTTAGGCCCAGCACACACACAGGCAGAGGAGAGAGGTCCCGTAACAGAGAATCTGTCTTCATGTCAGCAGAGAATTAGTCTGCATGTCATAGCAGAGAATGAGGCTTCACGTCACCCACCACTGCAACAGTCCATTGGCATATATTTAGGCCTAGCACACAGGCAGAGCAGAGAGGTCCCGTAACAGACAATCTGGCTTCATGACAGCAGAGAATCAGTCTGCATGTCATAGCAGAGAATGAGGCTTCACGTCACCCACCACTGCAACAGTCCATTGGCATATATTTAGGCCTAGCACACAGGCAGAGGAGAGAGGTCCCGTAACAGAGAATCTGTCTTCATGTCAGCAGAGAATCAGTCTGCATGTCATAGCAGAGAATGAGGCTTCACGTCAGCCACCACTGCAACAGTCCATTGGCATATATTTAGGCCCAGCACCCAGGCAGAGGAGGGAGGTCCCGTAACAGAGAATCTGTCTTCATGTCAGCAGAGAATTAGTCTGCATGTCATAGCAGAGAATGAGGCTTCACGTCAGCCACCACTGCAACAGTCCATTGGCATATATTTAGGCCTAGCACACAGGCAGAGCAGAGAGGTCCCGTAACAGACAATCTGGCTTCATGACAGCAGAGAATCAGTCTGCATGTCATAGCAGAGAATGAGGCTTCACGTCACCCACCACTGCAACAGTCCATTGGCATATATTTAGGCCTAGCACACAGGCAGAGCAGAGAGGTCCCGTAACAGACAATCTGGCTTCATGTCAGCAGAGAATCAGTCTGCATGTCATAGCAGAGAATGAGGCTTCACGTCACCCACCACTGCAACAGTCCATTGGCATATATTTAGGCCTAGCACACAGGCAGAGCAGAGAGGTCCCGTAACAGACGATCTGGCTTCATGTCAGCAGAGAATCAGTCTGCATGTCATAGCAGAGAATCAGGCTTCACGTCAGCCACCACTGCAACAGTCCATTGTCATAAATTTAGGCCCAGCACCCAGGCAGAGGAGAGAGGTCCCGTAACAGACAATCTGGCTTCATGTCAGCAGAGAATTAGTCTGCATGTCATAGCAGAGAATCAGGCTTCATGTCAGCCACCACTGCAACAGTCCATTGGCATATATTTAGGCCTAGCACACAGGCAGAGGAGAGGTTCATTCAACTTTGGGTAGCATCGCAATATAATGGTAAAATGAAAATAAAAATAGGATTGAATGAGGAAGTGCCCTGGAGTCCAATAATATATGGTTATGGGGAGGTAGTTAATGTCTAATCTGGACAAGGGACGGACAGGTCCTGTGGGATCCATGCCTGGTTCATTTTTATGAACGTCAGCTTGTCCACATTGGCTGTAGACAGGCGGCTGCGTTTGTCTGTAATGACGCCCCCTGCCGTGCTGAATACACGTTCAGACAAAACGCTGGCTGCCGGGCAGGCCAGCACCTCCAAGGCATAAAAGGCTAGCTCTGGCCACGTGGACAATTTAGAGACCCAGAAGTTGAATGGGGCCGAACCATCAGTCAGTACGTGGAGGGGTGTGCACACGTACTGTTCCACCATGTTAGTGAAATGTTGCCTCCTGCTAACACGTTGCGTATCAGGTGGTGGTGCAGTTAGCTGTGGCGTGTTGACAAAAGTTTTCCACATCTCTGCCATGCTAACCCTGCCCTCAGAGGAGCTGGCCGTGACACAGCTGCCTTGGCGACCTCTTGCTCCTCCTCTGCCTTGGCCTTGGGCTTCCACTTGTTCCCCTGTGACATTTGGGAATGCTCTCAGTAGCGCGTCTACCAACGTGCGCTTGTACTCGCGCATCTTCCTATCACGCTCCAGTGCAGGAAGTAAGGTGGGCACATTGTCTTTGTAGCGTGGATCCAGCAGGGTGGCAACCCAGTAGTCCGCACAGGTTAAAATGTGGGCAACTCTGCTGTCGTTGCGCAGGCACTGCAGCATGTAGTCGCTCATGTGTGCCAGGCTGCCCAGGGGTAAGGACAAGCTGTCCTCTGTGGGAGGCGTATCGTCATCGTCCTGCCTTTCCCCCCAGCCACGCACCAGTGATGGACCCGAGCTGCGTTGGGTGCCACCCCGCTGTGACCATGCTTCATCCTCATCCTCCTCCACCTCCTCCTCATCCTCGTCCTCCTCGTCCTCCAGTAGTGGGCCCTGGCTGGCCACATTTGTACCTGGCCTCTGCTGTTGCAAAAAACCTCCCTCTGAGTCACTTCGAAGAGACTGGCCTGAAAGTGCTAAAAATGACCCCTCTTCCTCATCCTCCTCCTCCTCCTCCTGGGCCACCTCCTGTTCCATCATCGCCCTAAGTGTTTTCTCAAGGAGACATAGAAGTGGTATTGTAACGCTGATAACGGTGTCATCGCCACTGGCCATGTTGGTGGAGTACTCGAAACAGCGCAACAGGGCACACAGGTCTCGCATGGAGGCCCAGTCATTGGTGGTGAAGTGGTGCTGTTCTGTAGTGCGACTGACCCGTGCGTGCTGCAGCTGAAACTCCACTATGGCCTGCTGCTGCTCGCACAGTCTGTCCAGCATGTGCAAGGTGGAGTTCCACCTGGTGGGCACGTCGCATATGAGGCGGTGAGCGGGAAGGCCGAAGTTACGCTGTAGCGCAGACAGGCGAGCAGCGGCAGGATGTGAACGCCGGAAGCGCGAACAGACGGCCCGCACTTTATGCAGCAGCTCTGACATGTCGGGGTAGTTGTGAATGAACTTCTGCACCACCAAATTCAGCACATGCGCCAAGCAAGGGATGTGCGTCAAATTGGCTAGTCCCAGAGCTGCAACGAGATTTCGCCCATTATCACACACCACCAGGCCGGGCTTGAGGCTCACCGGCAGCAACCACTCGTCGGTCTGTTGTTCAATACCCCGCCACAACTCCTGTGCGGTGTGGGGCCTGTCCCCCAAACATATGAGTTTCAGAATGGCCTGCTGACGTTTACCCCGGGCTGTGCTGAAGTTGGTGGTGAAGGTGTGTGGCTGACTGGATGAGCAGGTGGAAGAAGAGGAGGAGGAAGCCGAGAAGGAGGAGGTGGCAACAGGAGGCAAAGAATGTTGCCCTGCGATCCTTGGCGGCGGCAGGACGTGCGCCAAACAGCTCTCCGCCTGGGGCCCAGCTGCCACTACATTTACCCAGTGTGCAGTTAGGGAGATATAGCGTCCCTGGCCGTGCTTACTGGTCCACGTATCTGTGGTTAGGTGGACCTTGCTACAGATGGCGTTGCGCAGTGCACACTTGATTTTATCGGATACTTGGTTGTGCAGGGAAGGCACGGCTCTCTTGGAGAAGTAGTGCCGGCTGGGAACAACATACTGTGGGACAGCAAGCGACATGAGCTGTTTGAAGCTGTCTGTGTCCACCAGCCTAAATGACAGCATTTCATAGGCCAGTAGTTTAGAAATGCTGGCATTCAGGGCCAGGGATCGAGGGTGGCTAGGTGGGAATTTACGCTTTCTATCAAATGTTTGTGAGATGGAGAGCTGAACGCTGGCGTGTGACATGGTTGAGACGCTTGGTGACGGAGGTGGTGGTGGTGGTGTTGGTGGTACATCCCCTGTTTGCTGGGCGGCAGGTGCCAACGTTCCTCCAGAGGCGGAGGAAGAGGCCGAGGCGGCAGCAGCAGAATAGGCCGAGGCGGCAGCAGCAGAAGAGGTAGCAGGGGGAGCCTGAGTGACTTCCTTGGTTTTAAGGTGTTTACTCCACTGCAGTTCATGCTTTGCATGCAGGTGCCTGGTCATGCAGGTTGTGCTCAGGTTCAGAACGTTAATGCCTCGCTTCAGGCTCTGATGGCACAGCGTGCAAACCACTCGGGTCTTGTCGTCAGCACATTGTTTGAAGAAGTGCCATGCCAGGGAACTCCTTGAAGCTGCCTTTGGGGTGCTCGGTCCCAGATGGCGGCGGTCAGTAGCAGGCGGAGTCTCTTGGCGGCGGGTGTTCTGCTTTTGCCCACTGCTCCCTCTTTTGCTACGCTGTTGGCTCGGTCTCACCACTGCCTCTTCCTCCGAACTGTGAAAGTCAGTGGCACGACCTTCATTCCATGTGGGGTCTAGGACCTCATCGTCCCCTGCATCGTCTTCCACCCAGTCTTGATCCCTGACCTCCTGTTCAGTCTGCACACTGCAGAAAGACGCAGCAGTTGGCACCTGTGTTTCGTCATCATCAGAGACATGCTGAGGTGGTATTCCCATGTCCTCATCATCAGGAAACATAAGTGGTTGTGCGTCAGTGCATTCTATGTCTTTCACCGCTGGGGAAGGGCTAGGTGGATGCCCTTGGGAAACCCTGCCAGCGGAGTCTTCAAACAGCATAAGAGACTGCTGCATAACTTGAGGCTGAGACAGTTTCCCTGGTATGCATGGGGGTGATGTGACAGACTGATGGGGTTGGTTTTCAGGCGCCATCTGTGCGCTTTCTGCAGAAGACTGGGTGGGAGATAATGTGAACGTGCTGGATCCACTGTCGGCCACCCAATTGACTAATGCCTGTACCTGCTCAGGCCTTACCATCCTTAGAACGGCATTGGGCCCCACCATATATCGCTGTAAATTCTGGCGGCTACTGGGACCTGAGGTAGTTGGTACACTAGGACGTGTGGATGTGGCAGAACGGCCACGTCCTCTCCCAGCACCAGAGGGTCCACTAACACCACCACGACCATGTCCACGTCCGCGTCCCTTACTAGATGTTTTTCTCATTGTTATGGTTCACCACAACAACAAATATATTATTTGGCCCAATGTATTGTATTCAAATTCAGCGGGATATAAATTTGAGGCCTAGTATTTAGGCGCTGGGTGACCGGTATGGATTTAGTGACAGAATTAGACTTGGAAATGCACAGAAGCGTGTGTGTGAAGTTATTCTGAATGACCCAATGTGCACCTTGAATATTATATACCCTTTTTGGGATAGATTTCAAATAGCTCTGATATAGCAGGAACCACTAAATTATGAAATTGCTAAATTGGGAATTGTACTTCAACCCAGAACAAAAAATGTGCTTTGACGGGCACTAAATAACTTTCCCAGCTACAACAGTACAGCGGTAACGAGAGATTTAGAGGGATTTAAATTTGAGGCCTAGTATTTAGGCGCTGGGTGACAGGTATGGGTTTAGTGACAGAATTAGACTTGGAAATACACAGTAGCGGGTGTGTGTGAAGTTATTCTGAATGACCCAATGTGCACCTTCAATATTATATACCCTTTTTGGGATAGATTTCAAATAGCTCTGATATAGCAGGAACCACTAAATTATGAAATTGCTAAATTGGGAATTGTACTTCAACCCAGAACAAAAAATGTGCTTTGACGGACACTAAATATCTTGCCCAGCAACAACAGTACAGTGGTGGGTAACGAGAGATTTAGAGGGATTTAAATTTGAGGCCTAGTATTTAGGCGCTGGGTCACCGGTATGGATTTAGTGACAGAATTAGACTTGGAAATGCACAGAAGCGTGTGTGTGAAGTTATTCTGAATGACCCTATGTGCACCTTCAATATTATATACCCTTTTAGGGATAGATTTCAAATAGCTCTGATATAGCAGAAACCACTAAATTATGAAATTGCTAAATTGGGAATTGTACTTCAACCCAGAACAAAAAATGTGCTTTGACGGACACTAAATATCTTGCCCAGCAACAACAGTACAGCGGTGGGTAACGAGAGATTTAGAGGGATTTAAATTTGAGGCCTAGTATTTAGGCGCTGGGTCACCGGTATGGATTTAGTGACAGAATTAGACTTGGAAATGCACAGAAGCGTGTGTGTGAAGTTATTCTGAATGACCCTATGTGCACCTTCAATATTATATACCCTTTTAGGGATAGATTTCAAATAGCTCTGATATAGCAGAAACCACTAAATTATGAAATTGCTAAATTGGGAATTGTACTTCAACCCAGAACAAAAAATGTGCTTTGACGGACACTAAATATCTTGCCCAGCAACAACAGTACAGCGGTGGGTAACGAGAGATTTAGAGGGATTTAAATTTGAGGCCTAGTATTTAGGCGCTGGGTGACAGGTATGGGTTTAGTGACAGAATTAGACTTGGAAATACACAGTAGCGGGTGTGTGTGAAGTTATTCTGAATGACCCAATGTGCACCTTCAATATTATATACCCTTTTTGGGATAGATTTCAAATAGCTCTGATATAGCAGGAACCACTAAATTATGAAATTGCTAAATTGGGAATTGTACTTCAACCCAGAACAAAAAATGTGCTTTGACGGACACTAAATATCTTGCCCAGCAACAACAGTACAGCGGTGGGTAACGAGTGATTTAGAGGGATTTAAATTTGAGGCCTAGTATTTAGGCGCTGGGTCACCGGTATGGATTTAGTGACAGAATTAGACTTGGAAATGCACAGAAGCGTGTGTGTGAAGTTATTCTGAATGACCCTATGTGCACCTTCAATATTATATACCCTTTTAGGGATAGATTTCAAATAGCTCTGATATAGCAGAAACCACTAAATTATGAAATTGCTAAATTGGGAATTGTACTTCAACCCAGAACAAAAAATGTGCTTTGACGGACACTAAATATCTTGCCCAGCAACAACAGTATAGCGGTGGGTAACGAGAGATTTAGAGGGATTTAAATTTGAGGCCTAGTATTTAGGCGCTGGGTCACCGGTATGGATTTAGTGACAGAATTAGACTTGGAAATGCACAGAAGCGTGTGTGTGAAGTTATTCTGAATGACCCTATGTGCACCTTCAATATTATATACCCTTTTAGGGATAGATTTCAAATAGCTCTGATATAGCAGAAACCACTAAATTATGAAATTGCTAAATTGGGAATTGTACTTCAACCCAGAACAAAAAATGTGCTTTGACGGACACTAAATATCTTGCCCAGCAACAACAGTACAGCGGTGGGTAACGAGAGATTTAGAGGGATTTAAATTTGAGGCCTAGTATTTAGGCGCTGGGTGACAGGTATGGGTTTAGTGACAGAATTAGACTTGGAAATACACAGTAGCGGGTGTGTGTGAAGTTATTCTGAATGACCCAATGTGCACCTTCAATATTATATACCCTTTTTGGGATAGATTTCAAATAGCTCTGATATAGCAGGAACCACTAAATTATGAAATTGCTAAATTGGGAATTGTACTTCAACCCAGAACAAAAAATGTGCTTTGACGGACACTAAATATCTTGCCCAGCAACAACAGTACAGCGGTGGGTAACGAGAGATTTAGAGGGATTTAAATTTGAGGCCTAGTATTTAGGCGCTGGGTCACCGGTATGGATTTAGTGACAGAATTAGACTTGGAAATGCACAGAAGCGTGTGTGTGAAGTTATTCTGAATGACCCTATGTGCACCTTCAATATTATATACCCTTTTAGGGATAGATTTCAAATAGCTCTGATATAGCAGAAACCACTAAATTATGAAATTGCTAAATTGGGAATTGTACTTCAACCCAGAACAAAAAATGTGCTTTGACGGACACTAAATATCTTGCCCAGCAACAACAGTACAGCGGTGGGTAACGAGAGATTTAGAGGGATTTAAATTTGAGGCCTAGTATTTAGGCGCTGGGTCACCGGTATGGATTTAGTGACAGAATTAGACTTGGAAATGCACAGAAGCGTGTGTGTGAAGTTATTCTGAATGACCCTATGTGCACCTTCAATATTATATACCCTTTTAGGGATAGATTTCAAATAGCTCTGATATAGCAGAAACCACTAAATTATGAAATTGCTAAATTGGGAATTGTACTTCAACCCAGAACAAAAAATGTGCTTTGACGGACACTAAATATCTTGCCCAGCAACAACAGTACAGTGGTGGGTAACGAGAGATTTAGAGGGATTTAAATTTGAGGCCTAGTATTTAGGCGCTGGGTCACCGGTATGGATTTAGTGACAGAATTAGACTTGGAAATGCACAGAAGCGTGTGTGTGAAGTTATTCTGAATGACCCTATGTGCACCTTCAATATTATATACCCTTTTAGGGATAGATTTCAAATAGCTCTGATATAGCAGAAACCACTAAATTATGAAATTGCTAAATTGGGAATTGTACTTCAACCCAGAACAAAAAATGTGCTTTGACGGACACTAAATATCTTGCCCAGCAACAACAGTACAGCGGTGGGTAACGAGAGATTTAGAGGGATTTAAATTTGAGGCCTAGTATTTAGGCGCTGGGTGACAGGTATGGGTTTAGTGACAGAATTAGACTTGGAAATACACAGTAGCGGGTGTGTGTGAAGTTATTCTGAATGACCCAATGTGCACCTTCAATATTATATACCCTTTTTGGGATAGATTTCAAATAGCTCTGATATAGCAGGAACCACTAAATTATGAAATTGCTAAATTGGGAATTGTATTTCAACCCAGAACAAGAAATGTGCTTGAACGGACACTAAATAACTCGCCCAGCTACAGCACTAGGGACAGATTTAGCTGGATATAAATTTGAGGCCTAGTATTTAGGCGCTGGGTGACCGGTATGGATTTAGTGACAGAATTAGACTGGGATATGGCCAAAAAATGAACAGACTATTGCTGGTTAAATGCACTTGGTGTGACAGCTTCACCCTGATGTAGGCTTTAGCCAAAAAACAACCACACCATTGAGGGTTAAATGCACTTGGTGACAGGCGCAGCTTGCCCCTGATTTTGTATATGGCCAAAAAATGAACAGACTATTGCTGGTTAAATGCACTTGGTGTGACAGCTTCACCCTGATGTAGGCTTTAGCCAAAAAACAACCACACCATTGAGGGTTAAATGCACTTGGTGACAGGCGCAGCTTGCCCCTGATTTTGTATATGGCCAAAAAATGAACAGACTATTGCTGGTTAAATGCACTTGGTGTGACAGCTTCACCCTGATGTAGGCTTTAGCCAAAAAACAACCACACCATTGAGGGTTAAATGCACTTGGTGACAGGCGCAGCTTGCCCCTGATTTTGTATATGGCCAAAAAATGAACAGACTATTGCTGGTTAAATGCACTTGGTGTGACAGCTTCACCCTGATGTAGGCTTTAGCCAAAAAACAACCACACCATTGAGGGTTAAATGCACTTGGTCGCAGCTTGTGCTGGCGCACCACAAGACACAAAATGGCCGCCGATCACCCCAGAAAAATGAGACTGACAAACGGTCTGTGCAGCCTAAAAACAGTGAGCAATTGAGGATCAGCAGCTCAATGATCCACAGCTGCAGATCGATCAGTTAATCAAGTCCTTTGGAGGAGTTAATCTGCCTAATCTCGCCCTACTGTCGCAGCCGCAACCTCTCCCTACGCTAATCAGAGCAGAGTGACGGGCGGCGCTATGTGACTCCAGCTTAAATAGAGGCTGGGTCACATGGTGCTCTGGCCAATCACAGCCATGCCAATAGTAGGCATGGCTGTGATGGCCTCTTGGGGCAAGTAGTATGACGCTTGTTGATTGGCTGCTTTGCAGCCTTTCAAAAAGCGCCAAGAAAGCGTCACAAAAGCGCGAAGAAAGCGACGAACACCGAACCCGAACCCGGACTTTTACGAAAATGTCCGGGTTCGGGTCCGTGTCACGGACACCCCAAAATTCGGTACGAACCCGAACTATACAGTTCGAGTTCGCTCATCCCTAATAGTCAACTGTTGCTAGCAGCTGCTTATTTAAATCTACCACTGACAGGAAGCATTTGACACCTCAACCAAGCCTGATTGGCCCAATGTCCCTACTCCCTGATAGGCTGACCAGCTTGACCGTCAGTTGGGCATGTTTCCAATAGCAACGGGACAACCCTTGCTGTGCTCTAACAGAGAGGCCAGGTTCTCCTCCAGAGCACTGACAGGTAAGTACATGACAAGAATCAATACTCACCTCAATGATCCCCCACCACTCCCAATCCAACACTGCCTGGGCGACCCACCAATCTCTGCTCCTTGGTGTTTCTCTTAACACTCAAAAAATGTCTGCTCAGCCAATCTCTGTCTGCATCTACTGTATGACCCACCTTTGCCAGCCAGTGAGTGTCTGAACGGGCATTTCCTGTCCGTCAGGAGGGATCAGGAAAAAGAGAGCAGACCGAGACCTGGGCAGGAACTTCTTTAATGGTTCCATGGACTGTGGTAAAATTGGTCTCTACATCACATACTATATTTTTCATGTCAGATCATACTGATACATACTGTATAATGTTCACTATGGTTTAAAGAGGACCTTTCATGTTTTTTTTATTAACCCAAATACCTTATGTAATAGCGCACCTGCTGCAGATGCTCCAGTTATTTTTTCTGATAGATCGCTCTGTTGAGCCGCTATGCCCCTCTTTTTTTTTTTCTGGCACCCAATATGTAAATTAGTACCATAGGTACAGGGAAGAGAAGACCTCTGCTCCCTGGCTGTGACGCTGTCCAGTCGCAGCAGACCGCTCCACACATGCTCCCATTTAAATCAATCAACATTTATTTTAGATAATTTGAAATGTATTTCAGCCATTTTTGCTGTAGGTTTCAGCTCAGCATCTGAACCAAAATCCATAGGTTTTAAAACCATGTGAACAAACACTAATTTTGACTCCTTTAGTAAACATTTGCTTGTATATTAGAAATAGGGTACTTATGTATGTACTTACTTAAGTCCCTATATAATTACAGCAAAAAAAAAAGATAGATTTCTTGGCAACATTAAATAGCTTTAAATCGGTCTGGTGACCCTATCTTTAGTTCACATTTCACCTAATTTGTGACACCGTTACTACCCCTATTTGTTTTACAAGTCACACCTTTCAGTCAGTCACTGTGGGACAGTATTCATGTGACAGAACATTTGCAGAAAGATTGATATGGTTTTCAGTCTGCTTCAGTGGTCACGATAACTTGCAGGTGACAGCTTGATGTATAATATTTGGATATGATTTTTTCCCTAGCCGCTCATGTGAGAAGCCTTGAATTGTAAAGGTTTTTGGCATTGCAGATTTATAAACATGCTGAACATGCTGCAGGTAGACTTGTACTGGAATATTATTAAATTGCTATTTTAAATAGTAAATATGAAAAAAAATCTGATAAAAAAATAAAATAGTACATCAAGGTAAATAATATAATTGGATAATTAATTGAAAAATATATACGGTACATACAAAGAGTAAAACTCACGTTGAAATATATATATATATGTAGGAAAATACATATATATACTGTATATACAAAGTAATATGTGTGTATATATATATATATATATATATATATATATATACAGTATATTTATATCTATATATAACTATATCAAACATTTAGGGTGCATCACCATGGGATAGAAATGCTGCATATTTTTTCTTCAGATTTTTTACAGTAGAAACTAAATTGATGAGATTTTAAAAAATACGCATATTTGCAGCAACCCGGTGGGAGCATAGAGAGAAAGATATCAGTGTTGATGGTAGCAGTTGTCATGGTACTCACGATGCCGACCCTTCCCACATTCCAAAAACTGGCACAGTGATGAGGGGTTGGCAGATAGCAGCAGTAGTTTTTTACCCAGGGGAATGCCCTGAATGTGGTCTCCTGACTGATGGATGGTGGAGTGCCCTTGATGGTGAGATGCAAATGAGAAACAGGAGACTAGAGTGTAAATAAAACAGGGTAACTTGCAGTCTTTAATTGAATAGTAAATGCAAAACACTACCACGCAAGATGGAGACACAGCGTCTTAGCACAGCACTTCCAACCAAATGCTGGATGAAGCATGGGTTACTTCCAGAGCTCTCTCAGATGCCATTTCTTACATACCGTGCCAGCTGGGGGTGCACATGTATGTAAATGTCTCTGCAATTTCTTCTGCGGTGCAAACTCTAACCCTGGGTTCACACCTGAGCGTTTCTGAGACGCGCGCTTTACGCGCGTATTTGTAGCACGTTTTTATGCGCGTTTTTTGCAATAGTAAACGCGCGTTTGACACGCGTTTGTGTGATTGACTGCAGTGTTGTCCAATGAGTCTATGGGCCAAAACGCGCAACAAACGCCCCAAAAAAAGCTCAAGAACTTGTTTATGCGTCGGGCGTTTTACAGCGCGTTCAAACGCGCTGTAAAACACTCAAGTGTGAACCAGGGCCATAGGGAAGCATTGGTTTTCACGTGTTGAGCGTTTTACAGCGCGTTTGAACGCGCTGTAAAACGCTCAGGTGTGAACTTAGGGTTAAAAGCAGCGCTGCAAGCTGCAAACATGTAGGAACAAGCTGCTGGAAGCCAGAACTATGAGGTCATGAGCCATAAACATATGTTACTCTCCACTTTCCTTCTAGAAAGCATCTGAGAGACTAGATTAACCCATGGTTAGGATTTTAAATCCACAGCATGTCAGTCTGTGTTACAGATTGTAACTGCAGAGTTCACCCTTTGCAATGCAGAAGGTAAAATTGCTGCAAACCTGCAGTAATTGTGCTATAAATTCGGCAACAAATATCTCACTATTTGGTGCATTCTGCCACTGCAGAATTCCAGCATATTTACTACCAGGGGAGCACCCAGGAATTTTGTCTAGGGAGTGTCCGAAAGGCAAAAAATGTGGCACGTGTAGCGCGCTGTGCCAATTCTTTTGCCCGCCCATTTTTCAAAGCCCCCCTTCATATTTAAAAATGCGGGGCGCGTAGCGTGCTAAGCCGATTCTTTTGCCTGGTCATTTCTAAAAGCCCTGCAGGAGTTGAAAAATGCCGCCCATTAGTAAAAGCCCCTCCTACATATAATAGGTTACTCCCAGCAAACACTGTACAGCTGACATTCTATTGTTGAGGCCTGTCTCTACACATCATACTGAGAGGGGAGGCCTGTCCTGGCTGCACTGCCTGCTTCACATTATACAATAAACAGCAGCAGGCCACAGCCAGCAACCTCCTCTGCTCTCCTCCCTTCCCCATAGTGCCCCCAAATAATGCCCCTATAGGGCTACCAGATGCCCCGTAGTGCCGCTCTCCCCTATGGTACCCCCCATAATGTGCCAATAAAAAAAAGCCCCTTTAGAACCCTCAAATGCCACCATAGTGCTCCTCTCCCCCATGGTGCCCCCCCATAATGTTCCAGTAAGAAATGCCCCCAAATTGCCCCCCAAAATGGGCAAGAAATAAATGCCCCCAGAGTGCCAACCCAAAAAATGGGTCAGTAAGAAATGGCAGATTCCCCCATAGTGTCAGCCCCCCCCCCCCCAAAAAAAAAACAAAAACCACTAATACTTACCTTCATCAGCAGTGATGCGATGCAGGCCTCTTCCGGCCTTTGTCCCTGCTGTGTGCTGCCCGGCTCAGGTGGCGCGATAATAATGACGTCATTGCGCCGCCGGAGCCGGCCTCTGATAGGCCGCAGGCATTAGTGCCTGCAGCCTATCAGAAGAACAGGGTCGGCTTATTGTCTGCTTAGGCATGGCATCCCACTTTTCTTGAAGGGTGGCCCTCAGGACATTGAGGTTCTGGGGTACAGAGTTACGCAACTCTACACAACGACTCAGCTGATCCCATAAGTTTTCAATGGGATTAAGGTCTGGAGAAAGTGCAGGCCACTCCATTTGACATACCCCATCTCCAGTAGCCATTCCCTAATGATGCGACCTCAATGATCTGGTGCATTGTCTCCTATGAAGATGAAATTAGGCCTGTGTTGTTCATGCAGAGGCACAATGACTGGATTAAAGGGGCAATCCGGTTACCATAAATATAACTTATGTTTTAGACTAATTCATCATCAGTAATTACCTAATATCATGTGAATTTCACATATTTACTGTTCAATAGTTAAAAAAAATAGTTTTCTTCCTATGCTACCCACTGTGGTCCCTAAAAAATTACCATGGCATCGACCTATAGTTCTGAGCCTTTGTTAGGTCGAGCATGCTCAGCAGAGGCGGCTCTAGACTTTGTGAGGCCTTAGGCGAAACTCGAACATGAGGCTCCCACAAAGATCGTTGGGATGCTCGTGATCTTCCATACGGCGCCCCGGCTCAGTCATCAAGAAATAAGCTGTGTCAACCACCGCACGGATCGGTGGTGTGGTCAACACTCCCCCTCCATATATCTCTATGGAAGACTCAGAGATACACAAGTGCTGTATCTGCGGCTCTCCAATAGATACATGAAGGGGGAGTGTTGGCCACCATTCCGGGGACAAGGAGATCTGGAGTACCATATAGGAGATCGTGGGGGATCCCTTCGGCCGGACCCCCTGATCAGACACTTATCTCCTATCCTTTAGATTGGGAATTTTTTTTCATATTCTGGAGTACCCCTTCAATATGCAGTGACATCACAGTAAAGGGTTAAGATGCACAGTGACAAAACAGTACAGGGCTTATATTCACAGTGCATATTAACACTTTGTATTAACCCTGGCCCAGTTCTCTAAATCGACCCTCCCCCCGCACACGGCATTTTGCTGTACTTGCTATACAGCAGCACATACCTGTCACATCCAGGGCCTCCCAGGTGACATCTCCTCGGATGTAGATATTCTCTGTTATCGTCTTCTCCATTACGTCCGGACAACTTCTCTCAGCCGCATCGTCTCTGCAGAGTGTGACACACGGACATTAGCTTCCTCACTTTTCTATCATCATCCCCCAACCTGTAGCCCCAACAGTGTTATCCTGCTGCTCACTGTGCTCCCCAATACCCCCAAATACTATCCTGAAGAAATAATAGTGCCCCCATAGTAATAGTACTCCTCATTGTCCCACCAATAGTAATTCCCTTCTAGAATGCCCTCATTAGTAATATTGCCCCCCACACTGCCCCCATTATGTAATTTGCTCTCCACACTGCCCCATTAAGTAATTTGCCCCCACACTGCACCACATTATGTAAATTGCCCCTCACACGGCCCCATTAACCTCTTACAGACACAGGGCATACCTGTACGCCCTGATATCCTGGTACTTAAGGACACAGGGCGTACAGGTACGTCCTGTATAGTTCCGATCACCGCCGTGCGGCGGGCGGTGATCGGAACAAGGTGCCTGCTCAAATCATTGAGCAGGCACATTGGTACAATGCCCAGGGGGCTCCTGTGACCTCCCTGTGTCGGCGATTGCAGCAAACCGCAGGTCAATTCAGACCTGCGGTTTGCTGTGTTTCCGGGTTATTCGGGTCTCCACCACCAATCATCGTCCTGCGATCCTGAGAGGTGGCGGTCACGCCACCTCTCAGGATCGCTTCTGATTGGCTGGCTGGGCAGGTGGGCGGGCGGAGCGGGGAGAGAGAGGAGCTCCGGCTACAGTGTAAGTTTTTTGCACCATCAGGCACAAATCAGCATATTTTGGTGAGGTAGGGAGAGGTAACCTTGCATCACAAAAATGTAATATAGAGCAACCAAAAATCATATGTACCCTAAAAATAGTCCCAACAAAACTGCCACCTTATCCTGTAGTTTCCAAAATGGGGTCACTTTTATGGAGTTTCTACTCTAGGGGTGCATCAGGGGGGCTTCAAATGGGACATGGTGTAAATAAACCAGTCCAGCAAAATCTGCCTTCCAAAAACCACATGGCGCTCCTTTCCCTCTACACCCTACTGTGTGCCTGTACAGTAGTTTCCGACCACATATGGGGTGTTTCTGCAAACTACAGAATCAGGGCAGTAAATACTGAGTTTTGTTTGGTGGTTAACCCTTGCTTTGTTACTGGAAAAAAAAGGAATATTTGCCCAAAAAATCGAAATTCTGAAATGTTATCTCCATTTGCCATTAACTCTTGTTGAACACCTAAAGGGTTAACGACGTTTGTAAAATCAGTTTTGAATACATTGAGGGGTGTAGTTTCTAGAATGGGTTTTTGGATGGTTTCTATTATGTAAGCCTCACAAAGTGACTTCAGACCTGAACTGGTCCTTAAAAAGTGGGTTTTTGAAAATTTCGGAAAAATTTAAAGATTCGCTTCTAAACTTCTAAGCATTGTAACATCCCCAAAAAATAAAATGTCATTCCCAAAATGATCCAAACATGAAGTAGACATATGGGGAATGTAAAGTAATAACAATTTTGGAGGTATTACTATGTATTATAGAAGTAGAGAAATTGAAACTTGGAAATTTGCAAATATTTAAACATTTTTGGTAAATTTGGTATTTTATTATAAATAAAAATGAATTATTTTTTACTCCATTTTACCAGTGTCATGAAGTACAATATGTGACGAAAAAGATATCTCAGAATGGCCTGGATAAGTAAAAGCGTTTTAAAGTTATTCACACATAAAGTGACACTGGTCAGATTTGCAAAAAAAAGGCCTGGTCCTTAAGGTGAAAATGAGCCCAGTCCATAAGGGGTTAAGTAATTTGCCCCCGACACTGCCTCACATTATGTAATTTGCCCCCACACTACCCCACATTATGTAATTTACCCCCACACTGCCCCATTATGTAATTTGCCCCCACAATGCCCCAAATTATGTAATTTGCCCCCACACTGCCCCACATTATGTAATTTGCCCCACACTGCCCCACATTATGTAATTTGTCCCAACACTGCCCCACATTATGTAATTTTGCCTCCACACTGCCTCACATTATGTAATTTGCCCCCACACTGCCCCATTAAGTAATCCCCCCCACACTGCCCCACATTATGTAATTTCCCCCCACACTGCCCCATTAAGTAATTTGTCTGCCACACTGCCCCCCATTAAGTAATTTGCCCCCCACACTGCCTCACATTATGTAATTTGCCCCCCACCTTGTACTTGTTCCGCTGATCTTCTAGGCTGCTGCGCGGGCATGAGTTCCGTCACTTCAGAGCGCAACTCTGTCCTGCAACGCGTAATCCCGCGAGACCCGTGACCTCCCGCGGCGGGTCTAGCGGAATCACACGTCACAGGACGGGATTGCGTTCTGAAGTGACTGAATTTATGACCGCGCAGCAGCCTAGCAGATTAGTGGAACAAGTACAAGGGTGGTGGGGAATAGCATTCGGGGCACTGGACAAAACATCCGGGGCTCAAGTCCCGAATGTTTTGACCTAACGACACCTCTGATAGTACTTGTGACAGTGTTGGGTGGGAAATAAAATGTTCAAAATATACCGCAGCACTCTCTTTTCTTCATCAATTCAGTATTTATTCACCAATTCTTAGCGACGTTTCGACCAGTGTGGTCTTTCTCAAGCAGTGTAGTCTTTGAATTTTTGTGGCCACCCGACGGTTTAGGGAGGGTGGGCAGGGACTGGTGGTCCCCCCCCCTCCCTTCTTATTCCCTCTTTTGTATGTTCTTCCTCGGCCCTGTTTGCTTAGGGGTTAATGTAGGGATCCGGTTTTGGAGCGGAAGCGCTTTGTCCCTCCCTCCCCTTAAAAGTTGGCAGTTTGATTCTTCGTTTCAAATGGTGAGTTTATACGTGGTTCAGTGGGACTTTTATTTAGGCAAAGTGCCTCGTTGGAATTTCTAAGTCACAGCTGGCGGCAAGTTATTACATAGTAAAGCTTTTGGAGGAAAATGGGCGGATCCGCCCGCTGGGAGACCAGCGGCTGGCGGAGAGCACGGTTCAAGGTTTATGGTTCTGCCGTTTGAATAATTAAGCTGTGGCCGATTACCACCCAACAAAATAAAAGGGTTAAAAGATGAACGGTGTCAGTGTCATTATTGAAGGGTTTGATGGGATTGGACGGAGGAGGACAGAGGAAGGACGGAGTTAATCCCTTACCCATTCCTGATGGTACCAACAGTCCTGTGAGGGAAGATCAGGCACCATGATACTCTGTGTGTTGCACACACAGGAGCCAGACAGATGGATTGCAAGGTAAATTAAAACTCTGGTTATATGTATAGTATGGGGGTTTGCTCTGGTAGGCAGATGGTAGCGGTGGCAGTATATAGGCTCAGGAGACAAGCTTTGTGTCCAAACCGTGCTCACATCAAAAACTGTGCAATTCACACAACAGCAATGTCCATAAACCACACCTCCCACAACGGAGCCCCAAATGCTGCAGGCTTCTTGGTGCCTGTTCACACAGTCTCTCACATTCGTGATCAGTATCACACCTTGTCGTGGGGCTGGTTTGTCCAAGTTCGTGCAAGTTAGACAGGCCACGTGTCGGCCTGGACAAGGGATTGGCTCTGGCCACAGGATCCCTTCTTTTGGTCCTTCGCTGAGCCTGCAGCAATTGGGCAGTCTTTGTTAGACGAGCGGACTACAGAGCTCAGCCCGACCGTGCGATCAGCCTCCCATACAGCTTCCTGCAGTGAGACAGGAGACCACACTTCATCAGGCCCACAGTCAGTGAGCATCAAACCTATATTCACAGCCCTGGGTGTAGCAGGCAGACCACACCCACCGAGCATAGTGAAGGATTAACTCCTTTCCTACCCAACTAAGGCCAGAGATAACCAACCTGCCAGGATCAGTGTAGAATGACACCAACAACCGAAACCCGTCCACCCGTGGTGGTCCGTGGGGAACAGACACCCACCCTGCTCTTTGCCTGTTCCCAGTAAGAGCCGTCCTGGACCGCTGTGTGACAGCACTCACTGCTGACAAAACACAAAACACCCGGCTCTTACTCCACCGGGGCCACGACCCCCGGTGGCACGTATCTTCCATCCACTACCACTCCAGACACTCTCTTACATATCCCCCCCTTTGCTCACCCCTGAAGGCTTGATGACCCTGTTCAATCCTACCGGGGTGAACACACATATAGCAGTGTACCCGGGACAGGGCATCAGCGTTCCCTTGCAGGCAACCTGCCCTGTGCTCAGCCCTGAACTTAAAATTCTGGAGGGATAAGAACCATCTGGTGACCTGAGCGTTCCCCTCCTTAGCCTGGCTCATCCACCGGAGAGGGGAGTGGTCAGTCACCAGACGGAACCTTCTCCCCAACAGGTAATACCTGAGAGATTCAAGTGCCCACTTGATGGTGAGGCATTCTCTTTCTACCACGCTGTACCGGGTTTCCGCTGGGATGAGCTTGCGGCTCAGAAAACCAACGGGGTGTTCTTCACAATTGATTTCCTGGATGAGTACCACCCCGAGGCCTACTCTAGAGGCGTCCGTCTGAACTATAAACTCCCGTCCGAAGTCGGGCGTTATCATAACTGGGGACCCGCATAGGGCCGACTTCAAACGGGAGAACGCCTCTTCCGCCTGCTCATCCCAGCGAACCATTACTGACATCCTACCTTTCAGGAGTCCTGTCAAAGGGGCAGCTATAGTGGCGAAATGTGGGATGAACCACATATAATACCCTACCATCCCTAAAAATGACCGCAGTTGCCTGGTCGTAAGGGGTGTAGGCCAATTTCGGATCGCCTCGATCTTATTTATTTGGGGCTTAATGACTCCGCGTCCAATTACATAACCCAAATACGCTTCCTCCAGGCCCACTGAGCACTTTTTTGGGTTGGCGGTCAATCCTGCCTTCCTGAGCGAGTCTATCTCTGCTTGAACCTTCGACAAGTGACTTTCCCAGTCCTGGCTAAATATGATTATATCATCTAAATATGCTGAGGCATACCGGAGATGTGGTCTGAGGACGATATCCATCAGCCGTTGAAACGTGGCTGGAGCACCGTGCAACCCGAAGGGCAACACTCTATAATGGAACAGCCCCTCCGGCGTGACAAAGGCGGTCTTCTCTTTTGCTGTCTCTGTTAAAGTTACCTGCCAGTACCCTTTTGTGAGATCTATCACCGAGAAATACCTGGCTTTACCCATTCGCTCTATTAACTCGTCTACTCGCGGCATGGGATAGGCGTCAAACTTTGAAATCTCGTTTAGTTTCCGGAAATCATTACAAAAACGTAATGATCCATCGGGCTTTGGGATAAGAACGATCGGGCTAGCCCACTCGCTTCTAGATTCCGCAATGACCCCTAACTTCAGCATAAACTTTACTTCCTCTGAAATGGCTTGTCGCCGAGCCTCCTGTACCCGGTACGGTCGTAAACGGACCTTTTCCTGGGGCTCAGTGACAATGTCATGTTGGACTAGATTGGTATGTCCCGGAAGGTCAGAGAAGACATCTTTATTCCTGCTAATGAACTCCTTCACTTCTTGAGTCTGCTTAGTCGACAAACCGCTACCTATCTTTACTGCAGGGGTGTCCTCTGGTACCACCGTAGGGCCGGGGACGTTCTCTGCAGCCAAGACAAAGCGCGGGTCATCCCCAAGGAGACTTTCTCTATCTTTCCAGGCTTTCAGTAAATTAACGTGGTACACCTGCTCGGGCTTCCGCCTTCCTGGCTGGTATACCCTGTAATTCACGGGGCCTAACTTCTCTCTTATCTCATACGGTCCTTGCCACCTGGCCAGGAACTTGCTGTCTATGGTGGGCACTAGTACTAACACTCGGTCGCCCGGGTTAAATGACCTTACCTGGCAAAACCTCCTGACTTTCTCATATATACCCGGCCAATAGAAACGCTGCAGTATACGTTCCTGAGTTTTCTGGACCCCCAGATGTCCTGCTAACACATGAGTATGCGCTAGGTCTAATACCATGCGGCGGTATGGCTGGGGTACCACCAACTGTTCTATTACCTCTTGCCGCAGTTTGTTGACCCGGTACAGTAGGTCCTGGTTACAGGCCAGGTGGGGAAATTCCGAGTCGGCTCCCGGGTGCTGAGCCACTCCATTGATGACAGTCACCCCTTCTCTGGCCTGTGACAATGTAGGATCCTGGAGCTGGGCAGTCCCGAATGTGTCTCGGGATACTTCTAGTTCTGGAACAGATGGGGCTGCCACCGGCTCACCAGCCAACCCTTCTAGGGACAAGCTATCGGGGTGACACTCTTCCTCCTTATTGGTGACCCCCACAGCTGGTAGCCCCTCTTCAGGATCAACGGGCACCGGCTCTGCACCCCATCGCTCCCAGAGAGACCAAAACAGGGGACAATCCCTACCTAGGATGGCAGCGTAAGGGATTTGTCGCCCCACCCCAACCACCTGCTGTCTCTCCCTTCCGAGGGTTGACAAGGTCACATAGGTTGTAGGATATTCTCGCTGGTCCCCATGAATGCACACAATACTGATGGTTTGCTTGCCTGGGCCATGACTGGCCACCAGGGACTCGTGCACGAGGGTCACTAAGCTCCCCGAGTCCAGCAATGCCTTAACTGGGTGTCCATTAATAGAGATGGCACACAACGGAGGTGTATCAGCGGATAGCAGCGCCACTACTTTGGCCCACTGTTCTGCCGATAACCTTTCCTGGAACGCCTCAATATCATCCTCGGGGCCAATCTTTCTTAACGCTGAGCGCACCCTATCCCGGGCAGCAGGTAGGATTGCGGTATCCCCCATTGCAGCTTGTTGTTGTAACACACGCATGGACTCCTGCATAGTCGCCAGTTGCTGGGCCAGTAGACTATTCAACTCCCGCTGGTCTCTCAGGGCTTCCTCATGTCACCGAGTAGCCTCCTCATTACTTTGCACCAAGTGTCTAATGGCCTCCTCCATCTTATCTGGAGCCACAAAACTTGCTGGCTTAATATATGACATACAGTCCAAACAACACAATTTTCGGCCTCACTGCCGTTTGCCCACTGAAGCCACCAATTGTGGGGGTGTGCTCTGGTAGGCAGATGGTAGCGGTGGCAGTATAGAGGCTCAGGAGACAGGCTTTGTGTCCAAACCGTACTCTTTTATTCACTCCAGTGCATCAAATCAAAAACTGTGCAATTCACACAACAGCTATGTCCATAAACCACACCTCCCACAATGGAGCCCCAAACGCTGCAGGCGTCTTGGTGCTTGTTCACACAGTCTCTCACATCCGTGATCAGTACTACACCTTGTCGTGGGGCGGGTTTGTCCAAGTTCGTGCAAGTTAGACAGGCCACGTGTCGGCCTGGACAAGGGATTGGCTCTGGCCACAGGATCCCTTCTTTTGGTCCTTCGCTGAACCTGCAGCAATTGGGCAGTCTTTGTTAGACGAGCGGACTACAGAGCTCAGCCCGACCGTGCGATCAGCCTCCCATACAGCTTCCTGCAGTGAGACAGGAGACCTCACTTCATCAGGCCCACAGTCAGTGAGCATCAAACCTATATTCACAGCCCTGGGTGTAGCAGGCAGACCACACCCACCGAGCATAGTGAAGGATTAACTCCTTCCCTACCCAACTAAGGCCAGAGATAACTAACCTGCCAGGATCAGTGTAGAATGACACCAACAACCGAAACCCATCCACCCGTGGTGGTCCGTGGGGAAAAGACACCCACTCTGCTCTTTGCCTGTTCCCAGTAAGAGCCGGCCCGGATCGCTGTGTGACACCACTCACTGCTGACAAAACACAAAACACCCGGCTCTTACTCCACCGGGGCCACGACCCCCGGTGGCATGTATCTTCCATCCACTACCACTACAGACACTCTCTTACAATAGGTATGGGTTCTGGTTGGGTCACAGCTTGCAGCCTTAATGCAGGTAGTTTACCAGAATACCCCTTTAATGATGTTATTCAAGTAGTTTGGGCTTGTCACTGTACCATTCACAAAGTGTGGGGCAGTTCTGTATTGACTAGTGATGAGCGGCAGGGGCAATATTCGAATTCGCAATATTACACCAATATTTGGTAGAATATTCGTCATAAATTCGAGAATTCAAGACTATTTTCTTGATCGTGAAAAATCGGCAAAGTAATATTCGTGTAATGCGCTCGAAATACAGTCGTGGGTCACTATAGCTACATTTTCAAGCTGCTAGAAGTTTCCTGAGACTAGAGAAAATGGTTGGCACGGCAGAACATTACAATAGCTTTAAATGCAGATAGAGTGCTCTAATATATTCGCGATTGCGAAATCGGCACCAATGATGCGATTATTTTGGCGCAATACGTGCAACTTCACATTTTAACAGGTCTGACTACTTATTAGTGATTGGTGCACTAATTATTGTCGTGAACTTGTAACATCACAGCACTTTGTATGTATGTAGCATACATACATACAGTACTATGTATGTAGCATGTATGTATGGATCAGCTACACTATATCACTATCTAACCTACACTGACTATCTCCCACTAACTATCTGTAATATATATATATAAGCTAACTAACTATCTAATGTAATGACACAGGAAAGCAGAGAGTACAGCAATGACACTGCTGTCTCTCTCTCAGATCTGCAAAATACTGCATACAAGGGCTGCTGGGGATGTTCTTACAGTATATAGTAGGGGTAGGCAACTTTCCTATTGGTTGGTAGGGATGTTGCTAAGCTCAGACAAAGACATTGCAGCCTTCTCATTGGCCCACAAGCAAGAAGGGAGGTTACTGTTGAAAAAAAATCAAGAATATTCTAAATTATGAATATATATCACTATATTCTAAATATTCGCGAATTCTCGAAGTGCCGATATTCGCAAATAATATTCGCTATTCAAATATTCTAGCCCATCACTAGTATTGACTAGACACACCTGCCCACACTGTAACACCACCACCAAAGGCCCGTTGTCACAGTGGGGAGTGGGGAAAACCCCCCACCGTACAATGTAAAGGGATAAAGGGGAAACAGCTAGGCCATGAAGCCCCAGGACGCCAGAATAAGGGAGCAGGTCACCTCCTATAGCAGTCTCAACAGTGACATGTGCTAGAACAGCATGGGATCAAGTCACTTTTGGTCCAAAAGGGACTAGAAGCAGGACAGGAGCAGTTTCCAACTATTGAGGTTGTAAGCTCCTAGGCCAGACAGCACCTTTAGGCTACATGCACACGACAGTGAAAAACGGACATGTGATGTACATTTTTTTAACGGACATCACGTCTGTTTTAAGACCAATGGTAGTCTATGGGATTATTCACACGGCAGTTTTTTTCACTGTCAGTAAAAAAAAGGACTTAAAAAAATAGAACATGTTCTATCTTGTCCGTTTTTCACTGAAAGACTGCCCCCATACAATTGAATGGGTAAATTTTTAACATCTGTTTTTTAGAAAGACATCAGTGAAATGAACGTCTGTTCAAAATGTCAGTTTTTAACAGACTTTTTTTTCACTGTCGTGTGCATGTAGCCTTAAGGATAGATTAAAATATGCCAGTGGTGTACTGTAGCTAAGCTTTCCAGCACACGGGGCAAGGATTCAATATGGCGCTCACCCCATCCCCCCTTCTCACTTGCCACTCCAATTTACATACAGAGAGAAACGTTCTGCGATGCGCATAGCACAGCAAATTTTTTTACACTGAGCCACTCCGTTAACTCCGCTCAATTCATAACTATACTCACCCAATCCCACCTAATAAAATCTATCATAGGGTACATGGCGGTACCAATACACCTTGCAATAAATTATAGAACCATCTGGTTCTACCTTATCCAGGGTATCGCCGGCGTGTTGGCGTGATATCCACTTGACTCGGAGCAAGATGATACAGCAAAAAATTACAAAAAAATTACATAAGTAAGGAATGTTGACTGTCCATGTTGAAAACCTAGGAGGGAATGCTGTGCTGCCCTGTAAAACCGGGCTATCCCAGTGTATAACAGAATAATCTAGGACATTGCTTTTCTCTTAGAGCTACCACAAAGTACTAATGCCCACATTGTGCCTCCTCACAGTAGCTAGGCCCACGTTGTGTCCCTCACAGTAGTAATATCCAGCAAACCGTTCCTGTTTTTGGGGTCTTATTAGCCCTTGCGCGGTTCAGTTATCTATATGTTCTAAAGCCTTTTTTTGGCGTGTATTAGTGGAAAAAAGGGCTTATTAGCCGTTGTGTGGTGAAGTCAGAAAATTACAGCCTTTTTTGGGGTGTATTAGTGGGAAAAAAAGTATTATTTGCCCTTCAGTGGTGCAGTTATATGTTCTAAAGCCTTTTTGGGCGTGTATAAGTGGAACAAAATAAGGGCTTATTTGCGGTTCAGCAGTGCAGTTATATGTTCTAAAGCCTTTTTTGGCATGTATAAGTGAAAAAAGGGCTTATTAGCCCTTCAGTGGTGAAGTGAGAAAATTACAGCCCATTTTGGCGTGTATTAGTGGCAAAAAAATATTTATTTGCCGTTCACTGCCTCAGTTAGATGTTCTAAAGCCTTTTTTTGGTGTGTATTAGTGGGGAAAAAGAAAAAGGGCTTATTAGCCGTTGTGTGGTGAAGTGAGATAATTAAAGCTCTTTTTAGCATGTATTAGTGGCAAAAAAAAAATTATATTCCGTTCACGGCCACAGTCATATGTTCTAAAGCCTCTTTTTGGAGTGTATTAGTGGGGAAAAAGAAAAAGGGCTTATTAGCCGTTGTGTGGTGAAGTGAGAAAACGAAAGCCCAAAAAATATATATTTGTCGTTCAGCGGTGCAGTTATATGTTCTAAAGCTGTTTTTTGTGTGTATTAGTGGCACAAAAAAAGTATTTGCCGTTGTGTGGTGAAGTGAGAAAATTACAGCCTTTTTTGGCGTTTATTAGTGGCAAAAATATATATATTATTTGCCGTTCAGCGGTGCAGTTGTATGTTCTAAAGCACTTTTTTGCATGTATTAGTGACACAAAAAAAAGTATTTGCTGTTGTGTGGTGAAGTGAGAAAATTACAGCCCTTTTTTGCGTGTATTTATTTGCAGTTCACGACCGCAGTTATAAATGTTCTAAAGCCTTTTAGTGTGGGGAAAAAAGGGGCTTATTAGCCGTTTTGTGTGTTGAAGTGAGAAAATTAAAGCCCTTTTTGGGGTGTATTAGTGGCAAAAAAAACTTTATTTGTTGTTCACGGCTGCAGTTATATGTTCTAAAGCCTTTTTTTGGCGTGTATTAGTGGGGGAAAAGAAAAAGGGCTTATTAGCTGTTGTCTGTTGAAGTGACAAAATTACAGCCCTTTTTGGCGTGTATTAATTTCTTTTTTATTTACTTATTTGATCTAACAGTATGTCAGACAGAGAATTGCCAGGCCCTGCACAGGGGACAGGCACAGGCCTAATGGTCCATTCACACGTCTGTATGTATTTTACGGATCTAGGGATCCGCGGATCCGCAAAACACAGACATCGGCGATGTGCGTTCCACATTTTGCGGACTGCACTTCACCGGCACTTAATAGAAAATACCAAATCTTGTCCGCAATTGCGGACAAGAATAGGACATGTTCTATTTTTTTCAGGAACGGAATTGCGGACCCGGAAGTGCGGATCCGCAATTCCAGATCCGGGCAGCACATCGTGCTGCCCCATAGAAATGAATGGGTTTGCAATTTCGTTCCGCAAAATGCGGAACGAAATTGCGTACGTGTGAATGGACCCTAAATGTTTCAGACACAGGTCACAGCAGAGTAAGGGGGTTTGGCAGCAGGGGTCACTTCGAGAGGCCTAAGCTCCAGGTCTCATCTAGCGTTGTGTCTTGACCAGCAACCCAGCCAAGAGTCGGTGGGTTTGTCAGACACAAAACAGTTGGCATGGCCCGAGAGCAGGCCCTGTACCCTCACCTGTCCTCAACCTGCTTCTGTCCTTTTCTGTTCCATCAGCCAGAGAAGTATTATATGCTGTGGGCTCAGCTCCACTATACAGCAAGGACGAGCTACTAGAGGACAGTCAGCAGCTACTGCCCAGCCAAGATCCAGAGGAGACATTCGCCGCTTTCTGAGTTAGGTGGGCAAGTAGCGATGAAGAGAGTGGCGTGGGAGCTGGTGTTGCACGCTATCAGGCTCCTCATTCAGAGACCATTGAGGAGGACATCAGTGACGTGCAGACAGTACTCGATGATGATGTAGTCGATTGAAATTGGGAGTCGGGTGACGAAAGGGCTTCATCATTATCGGGAAAAGAGAGTAGCAGCTTGTGCGTGAGGCAGTTGCAGAGCCAGCAAGTCAGTAGCGTGGCCGGGAGTCAGCAGGGTGGCAGCAGTGGGAGGTCAGGAGCCAAATGTGCCCGGGGTAAATCACCCGCCCTGAGCCTACCGGGGGTCAAGGAGGCAGTGGCGGTAGCAGTCAGTCAGTGCGGAGTGTTGGGGGTAAAATCACCTACTCAGACCTTTCACCTGGAAAAACATTGTGAACTAAGTATCCTGACATATACAGCGGCGCCCAGGGATCTCACTGCACTTGCTTTTATCCCTGGGCGCCGCTCCGTTCTCCCGTTATGTCCTCCGGTATGTTCTGGGACTTGGTTATAGCAGGAGGAGACTGCCCTTGTTCTGCTGGGCATCTCCTCCTCCTAGGCTGTAGTGCTGGCCAATCGCTGTGCACAGCTCACAGCCTGGGAGAAAAAAAACTCCCAGGCTGTGAGCTCTGCGCTGCGATTGGCCAGTGCTACAGCCTAGGAGGAGGAGACGCCCAGCAGAACAAGGGCAGACTCCGCCTACTATAACCAAGAGTCCTAAGTCTCCGCCTACTATAACCTACTGAGCGAAGATACTGGAGGACATAACGGGAGATCGGAGCGCCGCCCAGGGATAATAGTAAGTGCAGTAAGATCCCTGGGCGCCGCTGTATATGTCAGGATACTTAGTTCACAATGTTTTTCCAGGTGAAAGGTATTCTTTAAGTGGCTGGGGGAGGTTAACATGGCCATTTGTCGAATCTGTGGGCAGAAGGTGAAGCGTGGCCAGGGTGCCAATGTTGGCATCACGGCCCTGCGTCAACATATGCAGCGTGACCATAAAGTGGCCTGGGAGAACCACGGCTCCAATGTGGTGGTCCAGCCTGCCGCAGCAACCGCAGCACCACCTAGTGACATGCACCTGATTTCAGACAGTCAAGGCTCCACCACCTCAGCTGAAGGAAGCTGTCTGTCCTTCCCATCATCTGCTGTTCCTGATGCTCCTGCTCCTCCTCCTCCTAGTCAGTCATTCCATTAGAAATCGATCATCAAAGCGATTGCCAAGAGACAACAGTATGCTTGCGCTCATCCAACGGCGCAGAAGCCAAGTGATGGACTCTGCATCTTTCAGAGAACTGATGGCTTGTGCCTAGCCGAGGTGGAGAGTCCCAAGCCGTCATTTCTTTGCCAAAAAGGCAGTACCAGCCCTGCACACATATGTAGAACAGGGGAGGAACTGCTCTACGTCCTTAATCAAGAAATCGAATCCTGGCTTTCTCTGAGACAACTCAAATTGGAACCATGGTGACCGAGAACGGGAAGAACATGGTGTTGGTGCTGCATCAAGGAGGTATGAGCCATGTGCCCTGCATAGCGCAAGTGTTCAATCTGGTTGTCAAGCATTTCCTGAAGTCTTCCACCCATCTGCAAGACATTCTAAAAATGGCCAGGAAAATTTGCATGCACTTCAGCCACTTGTACACCATCTAGCTACAACGGCAGAACGGCGTCCCCCAACATAGGCTCATATGCAATGTTTCCACTGGTTGGAATTCCACACTCCATATGTTGGACCAATTGTATGAACAGAGAAAGGCCATAAACAATTTCTTGATGATACAGGCGGACAGAGGTACCCCCCTGTGTAACTTCGATGTTAGCCAGTGGCAGCTCTTGCTCATGCCCTTTGAGGAGGCCACTTTATTTTTCAGTCGCCAGGACTATGGGATGAACAACGTCATTCCACTGATTTATATCCTGGAAAAGATGCTGGTAAATCTGGCTGGTCAGGGGGCTGGAGACGTGGCGCGTACATCTCACGGCCACATGGGCAATGTGGGGGCTGAACTGGAGGAGGAGGACATTGGAGCACAATCAATGTATAGCGAAATGGTTGGTTTGTCTACACAGGTGACAGGAAAGGAGGAGCAGGAGCAGCCAGAGGAGCAAGAGGTAGATGAGGAAGACGAGGCAGATGAACCAGACATACCGTGGCTGTATGCAGTGGAGATGGAGGCAGGGAGTCCCTCTGAGTCACTTGCGCGAATGGCCCAATCCATGCTCACTTGCTTGCGTAGTGACAGACAAATTTTCACCATTCGGCAGAGGGATAACTACTGTCTCTCCACCATGTTATACCCTCTCTACCGGTCCAAAATGGGGGCCTTTTTTACACCCACTGAGAGGGAGGACAAACTAAACTACTATAGAGACATCCTACGTAATCAGTTGGCTGCTGCCTATATGTGCCGTCGTCCAACCTCTCGTGGGTCTTACCGGGGGGCCCTCTGTGCTAACGTTCCACTGCCGTGGCTGCTAGGAGGAGTGTGGTGGCAGATGGTAGCATAATTAGAATGCACCCTGCCAGCCTTCATTGAATATCCGCTGGACAACTGGGCAGCCAAACTGGATTTGTGGCCGCAACTGGCCGAGTTTTCCCTGGAAAAGCTGTCCTGCCCGGCCAGTAGTGTGGCATCAGAGCGGGTGTTTAGTGAGGCGGGGGCCATACTTACCCCAAGGAGAACTCACCTTTGCCAAGATGAATCAGGTGTGGATCAGCCAGGATTTCCACCCACCAATGCCTGATGCATCAGATTAGATCATCCATTCTGCCTCACCCAAACCTTGACAAGAGACCAGTTTCTTCTGGCTACCTGCCTCAGCTACTATTCTGATGCTGCCTCCTGCCTGATGCCACACATCTGATGCCAAGTGCTCCATCTTACGCCAACCATCATCAGCATCAGGTGCTGTTAGTGCCACCCACCTCCCCACTCTGTCACCGGGTCACTCTGTGGTCTCTTGATGCTGCTGCCACCTCCACACTATGTCACCTTACTACTCTGTGGTCTCCTGATGCTGCTGCCACCTCCACACTCTGTCATTGTGCCACTCTGTGGTCTCCTGATGCTGCTGCCACCTCCACACTATGTCACTCTGCCACTCTGTGGTCTCCTGATGCTACTGCTACCTCAACACTATGTCACCTTGCCACTCTGTGGCCTCCTAATGCTGCTGCTGCCACCTCCACACTATGTCACCTTGCCACTATGTGGTATTCTGATGCTGCTGCCACCTCCACACTCTTTCAGTGTGCCACTCTGTGGTCCCCTGATGCTGCTGCCACCTCCACACTATGTCACCTTGCCACTCTGTGGTCTCCTGATGGTGCTGCCACCTCCACACTATGTCATTGAGCCACTCTGTGGACTTATAATACTGTTCCCACCCTCCCCACTTAATGACTGGGCCACTATTTTGCCTTTTTGGCCTGGTTGACATCATAATTTATTTGACCCTTCTTCTGATCTGTCAGAAGGAAGGAAAATTGAGACATATAACGGATCCTGTCTGTGTAGCAGCTGTAAGGCCTGTATGGTCCCATCAGAATTGGATTATGATTTGGTAGTCAAAAGCAGAAGTTTGTAAAAAACACAGAAGACATGCACATATTCCATTCACGTGTCATCTCTGTTTTGGATCCAGTCCTGTTTTTTTGGGCATTAGCAATACTGATGGATTACTGACCAAATGCTGACCCAGTGAAGGCGGATGCTCAACAGACAGGATCCTTTTTTGGGGGGTTATTGTTCTTACATATCAGAGGAAGGGCAAAATAATCAGTGACGTCAACACAAACTTACTGCTGACACCCTCTCCACTCTGTTAGGAGGGCTTTACTTGTATAATCGTTTAATAGAATAGGTTCTGTAGACATCTATGATCTATGTGGAATCAGCCAGGGCCGTCTTTACCGAGGGGCAAAAGAGGCAGCTGCCCCGGGCCCAGTTGCTCCTGGGGGGCCCAAGGCAGCTGCCTCTTGAACCCTGCTAGCCACTGCCCCGGGTGTCAGGCTGTCAGCTACACAGGGGGTGCTGCCATGCCATGCCTGCCGGCACTGAGTCCAGGCATTGTACTGTGTTAAAGTTATGATCTAGGGCCTTAGATGACATCATCACCATGTGACCAGTAACCTAGCAATTACTGGTCACATGGCTATCAGGTCATCACAGGTCCTGCCAGGAGTGTTGCAGAAGTTAACCGTGGAGCTTTTTTGTGTGAAGATTACATCAGAAAAAGGTGACAGGGGCTGTTAAGTTAATATACTGTAAACTACTGTATAGTGGGGTGCTGTATACTTTGTGGGGGCCTGTATACTGTGGAGGGCTGTATACTGTGTGGGACTGTATACTGTGGGGGGGCTGTATACTGTGTGGTGGGCTGTATACTGTGTGGGGGGCTGTATACTGTGTGGGGGGCTGTATACTGTGTGGGGGGCTGTATACTGTGGGGGGGGGCTGTATACTGTGTGGGGGCTGTATACTGTGTGGGGGCCTGTATACTGTGTGGGGGGCTGTATACTGTTGGGGCCTGTATACTATGGGGGCCTGTATACTGTGGGGGGCTTTATACTGTGGGGGGCTTTATACTGTGGGGGGGGGCCTGTATAGTGTGGGGGGCCTGTATAGTGTGGGGGGCTGTATATTGTGGAGTGCTATACTGCTGTACTGTATACTGTGGGGGTCTGTATACTGTGGGTGCAGTATAGTGTGGAGTGCTATACTGCTGTACTGTATAGTGTGGGGGGCTGTATCGTGTATAGTTTGGGGTGCTGTATACAGTGAGGTGTTGTATACTGTGGGGTGCTGTATACTGTGGGCTGCTATACTGCTCCACTATATACTGTGGGGTACTGTATAGTGTGGGGTGCTATACTGCATACTGTGTGGTGCTATACTGCATACTGTGGGGTGCTGGGGTTCACTGTAACACTAGGGTGAGCTGAGCCCCGGTCTCCTTCCTGCAGAGCGGTGCCCACTTCCAGCCTGAGCCCAGAGCACTGATCCTGAGCCGCTGGAGTCTTCAGAACTGGAAGTATTTACAGTCATCCACTGGACTCTACCAGATGTGTGGATTTTTTGTGTGTGTGTTGTGGTGGAGGCCGTGATTGCCTGCTAAGGTGTGGGAAGGTAGGATCCAGGGGGCCCAAGTACATTTTTGCCCAGGGTCCAATCAATATTAAAGACGGCCCTGGAATCAGCTGATGACGGTGTAAAAGAAGTGTGCTCTTTCATGCTATAGTAGGATCTTCAGCCTCTGCACGGTTCTAACATCGACCTGTAAGGCTGAGTTCACACTTGAGTTATTTGGTCAGTTTTGGCCCCGTAACTTAACTACCCAAAGAAGTGAAGTGTGTAGTGATTCTAAGAGCGACGCCTGTCATCTGCGTGTCATACGGACTCACAGTATTGTTTTACTACCAAAGCAGACTCCATATGTGTGTAACTGCAAGGCACAGTGTTCTTCACCACTATACAGGCTCTCTGCAGCCAGGAAATAGCTGTTCTTTAACGCGATTCGCCACAAATGAATTCGAATGGAATAGAATCGTTTCGGTAAATTCGGTAAACCGACCGAATCAAATTTTTGAGAAATTCACTTATCTCTAACAGCAACTAATCAGATTCCACCTTTATTTTTGCAGAACTCCTTTGGAAAATGAAACAATGAATCTGTTTGGTTGCTAGGGACAACTAAGCCAGTTTTCCTTTGCACCAATTTTGATAAATCGCTCCCATAACTTCTATAGTTGATTATTTCTACAGCCATATACTTTTTCTCTTTTTTCCCCTACCACTTGTTTTTTGTCTAGTATTCAGACAACAGTTTTACTTTTACACAGCAGGTGGCACTGTTGTCTAGTCCATAGTCCCATCAGTAGACCAAGCAAATGGGCATTTAATAATGTCTTTCCCCTTGCCTATTCAAACACAGAAACATAGGATTTGACATTACACGAGAACTATTTGGCAGATCTAGTCTGCACACTTTAGTATCTACTTTAAAACATGAAAATTTTTATGTTTAGGATAGCCTGATGTCTAAAATTGTGACTATTTCAGGAGGCTTCAAACTTTTT
The DNA here is from genome assembly GCF_014858855.1 of Bufo gargarizans. Classification (NCBI taxonomy): domain Eukaryota; kingdom Metazoa; phylum Chordata; class Amphibia; order Anura; family Bufonidae; genus Bufo; species Bufo gargarizans. Next base: position 348,500,444 of record NC_058082.1, read on the forward strand.
TTTGAACAGACAAAGCTCCAAATGCATATTTCATTAATATGTCATGTAAAAGTAAAGGGTTGAACTCAGTTTGAGAAGATTCTGAACATTAATAATTAAATTAATTAAAATACGTTTGCCTTTAGCTTTAACTATAAGCTGAGCAATCACAAGTTATGCATGTACATTTTTTTTTACAATATGCCTCTCACAATATATAAACCAAACTAATAAACACAGAAAAGGTCCCCATAGCCTTATTCTTAAATCTTCAAGCAGTCCATGGGAGTCAGACAACCACACATCTTTACATGCCTAGGCAGGAACAGAAAATGTACCACAGAAGTGAACCTAGCCTGAATATCAAGTACCCAGGTCTCAGGCACTTGAGCTATTTTACACCTGATGAAGGTTGTACGGCTTTAGTGGGATTCTATTCTATCTCTTTATGACAGGGGTGCACCTAGGCTTTCTGCTGCCTGAGGCGAAAACTAAGGTACTTTGTGTAACTATATACCAACTATTGGTTGACTTACTTTAAATAAATCACAGCAAAAGGTGCACTACAACAATATGCAAATGATAATATACAGCTAAACCCTCACACTGGTGTTAAAATGAGATTTTAGCCAATATATTCTGGTCAAGAACATATCAGAGCCCGCGCACCCTGTCAAGGTATCTCAGTGTAGCGCGGGACCTAACACTAACCTACCTGTAGTGTGTGAACACTGTCTGATAGGTGCAAAGGTTAGACTCACAGCCAAAGCTCCCAAAAACCTCCAAAGTAGGATCACAAATACAATGGGAGGATACCAGGTGCACTAGAATGTTACCAGCATTATGCAATGGCACATTCCATACATTTAAAGAAAAATCACTCAAATAAAGTGGCTTAAATGGGAGGAAATGCTCAAAAACCCCAAACACTGTAGTGTGTTTATAACCGGGGGAGCAATTCCTCCGCATGTGATCCGTTGCTAGTGGCAATCCCCAGCAAAAATTCATACAGTGGAGGATGTCGGCAGCGGACCACATGCACCAGAAAGGCATCCTACAAAAGATGGAATAGTGTGCGGATGAAAATATACAAATACATAAATCACTGCAAAAGGTGCACCACAATGATATGCAACTGACAATACTGGCTAATCCCTCAGGCTGATGTTAAAAACTGAGACTTTAGCCAATATATTCTAGTCAGGAACACAACGGAGCCCTTTTGCACCACCGTCAAGGTATCTAAGTGTGGCATGGGTCATACCACTAGACTACTTATGGTGTGTAAACACGGTCTGAAAGGTGCTAAGATCCAACTCACAGAATATTAATCAGCTCTTCTCCAACAGAATATTAATCAGCTCCTCTCCAACCCCAGTGGTCTCCTGCCCTACAGGTGGGAACCCTTCATCTGCCATCTGCTTTTCCTCCTCTTCCACATCATCTAATATCGATGAAGGACTTCCATCTTATTTGTATTTAATTACATATCTTAGTTTAAGGCTGATGTACAAATAAGTAAGTGTAGGAATAAATAAATAAAACTGTTGTACATTAAGTCTCCCTGCACTCTCACTGCATTCTCCCTTCTCCAATATTGTCCTATTAGCATTTTTTAGCAACACTGTCCCTAGCGCATGAGCACTTGCCATGTCTCTACCTATACTAAGCTCACAGGACAATAGCGAAGACTGCGCAGGATGGGGGTTTGATAGGGCTGTGACATCACAGGGGGATGGCTATATCCGTATTGGCTGGCTGCATGGCATTTTGGGTCATCTTGCATTCCTGGGCTTCTTACTTTCACTTTGTAACACGTGCAGCCACCATTTTAGGAAAAACTGATTCGTTGCGAATCTAAGTTTTCCTAAACTTCAGACCGAATTCCTCTTTGAATGCTTCACTATCCCCATACACTGTGTCTGTTTATACAATCTTTTGGCTCCCACTCATGCATAGTTGCCTCCTCTTTGTTTCTTAGGCATCAATTAGTAAGACTCTTTTTAGACAGACCAATGCTGGGCCATAATGAGAGATGATGGATGAAAATGGCAAGTCAATCAGTGCTTGTTTAAACATTCTTCACATTTGCGAAGGATATTGCTTGTGGGACAAATAGCTGTTACTACGATCATTCATTCCCCAAGCAGTTTACCTTATGTGACACCCGGGGAAATGTTTTTTTGTCGAGTGTGCATTTTTATGCCCTCATAAAACATCTGATCAGCTGCCTTGGGCAATAATCAGAAACAAGGTTTCTTGTGAACGATTGTCCTCCTGAGTACTGGCCCATAAAGGGTGATGCCTCACGTCATTATAGTATATACCGTAACATGACATACAGTATATACGTGTAGGAAATGGACGCAGCGGCTGTCTGGTCTGGTCTGAGAGGTATCTTGACGCAGGAGTGAGGGTTGCATGGGAGGAGGGTTTGCCAGGGTGGTGGGCAGATGATTCAAAAATTTACAGTGGGGCCCAGTCAGTTCTAGTTACGCCATTATGGCACTGGTGTGACTGTAAGTATAGTATACATACAAGGTATTCTAAATGCATGCAATTTTATGTGTACTCACCAATGCGAAAAACTGCATATCAATTAGTAATAATTGCTCACTAGACAAGCAGGATTACAAAAAAGTCAAGGCTAGGAGACACAAATAGCCCCACTGTGCCACTTAAAGATCATTGGGCCTAATCCCCATTACCCTTTTGATATGAAATGGTTAAGTTAGCTGATATGTGTGTCCAGGTTTAATTTCATGCTTCAGCTACCTGTGTGTGGAGTCCATCATGGAATGACGATGATTGGGATGTGGTGGCCACTTGGGATCTGCTCCCTTAATGCTGATGTGTGTCGAAGCTTTAATTCTGCCTTATCAAGCATAAAATACAATTAGCAAGGTGTTATCAGGATATTACCAGTGTGTGCATGTGCTGGAGTGCCTGTACTTGTCATTCATGAGACTGGACACTGATTAGACCGAGCAGACAAGGGTCTATTAACTAATGAAAAGATTAACTCTTGTGTAGTCATGTGCTGGCAGGGCTTCTGAGACCTGCTGAAATGTGAGCATCACCAGTATTTTCTACATTTTCACATAACTGCTGATTGTTCAGTGTATCTCAACACTTAAAGGGTGTTATAGGGCATCTCTGTAAAATATTCCCATCCCGAGGTTGACTAGTAGGTGTAATGGGATCTGCCTTTTAACTGGTATTGTGGAGCCAGCTGGAGATGGTGCAAACTGACCTTAATATTTCATCCTGAGAAAAGTAAGTCTATCCATAAGATGAATTAGGAATGACAGCCCAAACCTGCAGGTGAACTGGCCGCATAGAGAAATATATACTGTATATATAGATAGAGAATAGAAGTGGAAGCATAGCAACATCACATACTACATCTGTAGGTTGCATGAAGGTCACCACTTAAAACTCAGAAATAAGTTATCATCATCAATCACCTGAGACTTTGGAGGATGGAAAGACCTTTTAAAGTGATCCTACAACAAAATATCCTGCTTTAGTTATGGAACAAAAGAAATGCATTTTGACTTTGTTCATATTTATGTTGCATTAAAGAAGATATAAGATCTGATATATCATTAAAGAGGTGGGCCCCAGATTAAAACTTATCACCTATCCACAGAAAAGATGAAAAGAGTCTGGCCACCGAGACAACAACGGATTGCGAGAGTCCCCTCTGTTAATGGCAGACTCTTTTAATGGAGACTGCATCTTCAATAGTCCTGAACCAACCAAGGACTATTTCAGCCATAGGATAAACTCCCTAATGGATATTAGAGATTTGAGACATAATATTGAGAAGCCTATTAAAAACACACACATATATATATATATATATATATATATATATATGTATATGTATATGTGTGACAGGCAGTATAAGATAGTTACTTGGGTTGTAAAAAAATGTGTCTCTTTGGAGATCCATTATACACCATTCAAAGATATATACCATTCATAATAATTATCTGGCTCTATTTTAATATGGTCATTGTATCAACTATTACTACCTCTTGGGGTAGGGCATTTCATAACTTCCAAAGGAAAAAGGAAGTATCCAATGTGCATAAATTACCACCTTTATTAAATTGTGGTTAAAACATCCTCCTGAGAGGATGTGGAAACATGTTGGCTCGATGTTGCGTTCATCTCAAGAGGATGTTTTAACCACGATTTAATAAATGTTACAAATGTATGGCCACTTCACCATACATTTTAATTTCATACTGTAACTTGCTTACTAACGGTAAATAACCTTTTCCTACAGTATATTAATGCCTAAGGCCCCTTTCACACGGGCGAGTATTCCGCGCGGGTGCGATGCGTGAGTTGAACGCATTGCACCCGCACTGAATCCTGACCCATTCATTTCTATGGGGCTGTTCACATGAGCGGTGATTTTCACGCATCACTTATGCGTTGCGTGAAAATCGCAGCATGTTCTATATTCTGCGTTTTTCACGTAACGCAGGCCCCATAGAAATGAATGGGGTTGCGTGAAAATCGCAAGCATCCGCAAGCAAGTGCGGATGCGGTGCGATTTTCACGCATGGGTTCTAGGTGACAGTCTATTCACTGTATTATTTTCCCTTATAACATGGTTATAAGGGAAAATAATAGCATTCTGAATACAGAATGCTTAGTATAATAGTGCTGGAAGGGTTAAAAAAAATAAAAAAGTTAACTCACCTTATCCCCATGATCGCGTAGTTCCCGGTCGGTCTGTTCTTTAGCTGTGGCTAAAGGACCTGTGGTGATGTCAGATCACATGCTCCATCACCATGGTGATGGACCATGTGATTGGAGCATGTGATCTGACATCACCACAGGTCATTCAGCCCACAGCTAAAGAAGTGACCGACCGGGAACTACACGATCATGGGGATAAGGTGAGTTAACTTTTTTATTTTTTTTAACCCTTCCAGCACTATTATACTAAGCATTCTGTAGTCAGAATGCTATTATTTTCCCCTAAAAACCATGTTATAAGGGAAAATAATACAATCTTCAGAGCATCAATCCCAAGCCCAAACTTCTGTGAAGAAGTTCGGGTTTGGGTACCAAACATGCGCGATTTTTCTCACGCGAGTGCAAAACGCATTACAATGTTTTGCACTCGCGCGGAAAAATCGCGGGTGTTTCCGCAACACACCCGCACATTTTTCCGCAACGCCGGTGTGAAACCAGCCTAAGACATATAAGGCTAAACCTACACGAAGACTTTGAAGTGCATCTGCACCTGCTCAGTCTGCTACTCCTCTGTCACTCTCACATTTTTATTTTTACATTTCCAAAGCCACCCCCACCTGAGCGTCACCCTAATCACTTATCCTCCAGGGCCTAGTACAAATCACCCCCCTGGTCAGCCTGCTGTTTCTAGTGGTCAAAATAAAACCTGGAATATTTTAAGATTTTTTTTCTGTGGATAGTCATATTACACCTAAATATATAAAAAAAACGGATGCATTCTTTTTAAAAATAAAATTGCTGAAAATTGAGATATAGAGCTGCCTACGAATACAGCATATTCACATTTTGTAATCGAGTTTTCCTTTTATACTGCTTATGCGTTTGGTAACCAAGCAAGAAATTGTGAAAGCAATTAGATGAAAGGATTTTGATTTCTGTGGCTAGTGGAACAATGACATGGTCCATACCATATTACATTAAGGTGATTTTTAAGATTCTGGCAGAAGTTTCCTAAAGGATTCTGTGTCCACTTCTACTTTACTGGAGCCTTTCAGCCACTCCTTTCAGCATGCTATGACCTGTCCACCACTGCTCTGCCCAGGCCCAAGTGTAATCTGTGCACTGGAGGTTTTAACCCCTTAGGGTAACTATAAGTATTATGTGTGGATTATCGCAAGGAAAAAGTCTGAGTCATACAGTAAAGTAAGTGAGATTTGTCAAGTCTCATGTACACTTTGCAAGGTTTTTCTGTTTGGACCAACATTTGCAAGAAAAAATGAATAAAAAAACACACCAAAACCATGATAAATAGTGCAGATTTATGTGCGTTTTTTATGCGGTTAATACCCTTAGGGTGTTCTGCAATAAATTGCTATTGCAGTTATGGGGTATATACATGCCCCAGGGAAGGTTTAGCAGGCAGCCTACTATGACAGGCTGGAAACCTTCACAAGGCTTCAGGCTGCCATTGATACGGAGCCCAACAATTTTGCCACGTGGATCATATTTGAGGACAGATTAACCCCCCCCCCCCCCTGTCTAACAGGCAATCACCGGTTAATAACTTGTGACAAATGGAATCCCCCTTTAAGATCATATTTAGTGAATCAGAATTAGTTTTTAGGATACATAGGGTAACTTATAGGTTCAAATTGGCTTTGGCAGCAGGGCCTTAAAGTAGAATTATTTCTGTAAGTTTTATTTTTCTATTTGCTTTTTGGATTTTTGTGTTTGACCTGGCCTGGCTTTGATCTTCATGTCCTTGTATCAACCGTGACCTGACATTCTGATCCTGTCTTTGGATGTGATACTGACCCAGAACTTCTTTGTTCATGTCTGTGACCTTGCTGGCTATATGCAACCTGACTGTCTTTTTGGGATTATACTAGTGACCGTAATTTGGATATTCAATCGGTAAATTCCAACCTCTTCTGTGGAGTCTTCTAATCTATCTGTCCAACCTCTTCTGTGGAGTCTTCTAATCTATCTGTCCAACCTCTTCTGTGGAGTCTTCTAATCTATCTGTCCAACCTCTTCTGTGGAGTCTTGGAATCAGCATCCAAGTACACTTTTGTGAAAGAGACTAAGTCTGTTACATCAAAGTCCTCCAAGATTCTGTGTGAAAGGAAATTACAATTAATATGTCCTTACTTTTTCACATGACCGTGTGTTTTTCTTTAACAGTCATATTGGAATTTCTGTGTTCAGTTGCAGCAGCCATTTCTGAAAAAGTGACAACAGGAAGTGCAGCCTCATTGGTTGTCACCATTGAATTTCCTGCTCAGCAACTGATGTTAGAACTGTCACTTTGTTATTGACTGAGAATGCACAAAAAAAAAGACAGTTCATGGTCAGAGAAGTTCTTGCTTATACAAGGCACAATGGTGGTGGGGCCTGCTCAGCCTAATATAATGAAACCATTTATTTAGTGATCAGATGCTGCATTGCTGAGAAATAAATATTTTATTCATATGTAAATTAGCTATTAAAGGGTTTGTGCAGGCAGTATATATTGATGACCTATCCTCAGGATAGGTCATCAATGTCTGATCAGTAAGGTCCAAAACCCAACGCACCCGCCAATCAGCTTTTTGAAGAGGAGGTGGCGCTCCATGCGAGTGCTACTTCCACTTCATTACACTGACCGTCATCTTGGAAGTCCGCAAGGGATATGACGCGCAGTATAATGAACAGGAAACAGAGCCCACGGATTAGATATTGATAACCTATCCTGAGCCAAGTCTGGACAGAGAGTTGAACTAAGCATGCGATGATGATGCAATCAATGGCACATGAGCAAGATATTAGAAGCCTGGCCCTGTCAATCAAGACGGAGCGGCTGCCAGGAAAAAGTGAAAGAGCTAGGGTGCATAGGTCCAACCTCGGTGGACTGAACAGATCAATTACATATGAATAAAGAGACAAAAGGAGATATTTATTAATGCTGTAATGCCACTTTTATGGTGTGAAAAAGTAGCAAGTTATGGTTTTGGTGCATGCCATATTTGGTGACTTTTTTTTTTGCAGAAGTGGGGCTTAGCTTGAAGGGCAGAGAATCCATGGCCCACTGGATTTACAATAATTTAAGAGCCATGTACCTCTTAATGAATAGGGCACATCTCACTCCAGTGCACAGGAGATCTGATCCATTATTTCTCAGTGATGCAGTATTTGATAAATATATGGTAAATATATATAGTATGATCACATTAGACCGAGCCAGCCCCACCAGGCATTGTGCTTGGTTTAAAAGTGAAATTACTGACAACAGATTTTCTTTAATACTCATCTGTTAGTGACCCGTCTAAACTTTTGCAACAACTTTTGATTATTTTCTCACTTTTCATATTATTTTTTTTTCAACCAGAATAGATTTAGGAGAGATAATAGATTTTTTTGTGGGAAAAGTTGCACTTTTATGGCACAATTTTGAGGTACAGTACCATATATTGTATAACTATTATAATTTTTTTTAGGGGCAATGAAACAGAAATACCACTATTGTTTTTTCTGACCTTCACCATGCAATAAAAACAACATGACAATTTTATTCTCTGGGTCAGTATGGCAGGGTTTAATAGGAGTAAAAGGAATGCAGAACTGGGGGCCTTCATTAGACCCTGAATGCCAAGTAATCTGATCAGCACCCCCAGCGAGTTTACAGAGGGAGCCCCCATTCCTCTGAAACCACTTAGCTACATGGGGTCATTATTCACCACAGCATTTTAGATTATCCAGTCTCACCCAATAGAGCAGGAGCTTGGCTATTACAAGACCTGGCAAGGAACACCAATGCAAAACCTTCATAAAAAGTCATATATAAGAAAATAAGAATGAATATAGACTTCACTTCATTTTGTTACTTTTAGTACAGAATGTGCCCAAACACTAGAAATGCCTTCTTTGAATGTAAATAGTAGCGTTTTTCTGAGAGTAGACTATTAATTAATGACCTATCCTCAGAAAAAGTTATCAATATCTGATCCGTGGCGGTCTGACATCAATCAGTTGTTTGAGTATATCACGGTGCTCCATTGAGTGCTCTGGGCTCCTCACTGCTTACCAAGCACAGTGCTGTGCATTGACTAGTGGCTGCACTTGGTATTGCAGCCCAGACTATTCACTTGAATGGGACTGAGCTCCACATAGGCTATGTGACTGATGAACATGACATCACTGGCCTAGGAAGAGGCTGCAGCTCTAACCAGAGTGCTGCAGCCTCTTCAAGAAGCTGATCGGTGGGGGAGCTCAAAGTCGGAGCACTGCCAATTAGATATTGATGACTTATGCTGTGGCTAGGTGATCAGTATTCTACTCCCAGAAAGCCTCTTTAGCATACACTGTCACTTTTTTGAGGGGCTATTTTACAAAAATGAGGATGGTTGACAAGTATGCTTTTTTCACCTAGGTAATATGGCTGCTAAATGGCCTTTTTGTGTGTATGCAACCTTCTATTTTTTTTTTTATAAGAGAACAGAAACCATTCACCATTCTATCTATCTATGGCTGAGTTCATGATAAATAGATAGATAGATAGATAAGGCCAAGTTCATACTTCAGTTATTTGGTCAGTTATTTTGATTGGTTAGAGTCAAAACCAAGTGCGGGTCAAAAACACAGAACAGGTGCAGATCTTTCCATTGCACCTTATCTCTGTGGAGGCTTCACTACTGGTTTTGGCTCACAATAACTGATGGAATAACTGACCAAATAAATAATGAAGTGTGAACTTGGCCTTATCTATCTTTCTATCTATCTATCTATCTATCTATCTATCTATCTATCTATCTATCTCATATCTGTCTGTCGATCTTGACATACATATAATAGTAATCCATAGATAATTTTGGAGCCAGTATTCTACCACCAGAATAATGCCATGTTCTTTGGCTATCTGTGATGTTTGAACAACACCTTATTCTGTGAGCTGCAAAAACAAACAATCCATTACCAATAAAAAGGACTGAACTTCCAAAGGGTAGCCCTGTAGTCTGATAATGCAATTCATAGCGCAGCAGAACATTCTTTTTTTTTTTTGCTGAAATGTTAATTCATTGTTTCAAAATGAATTTTGCACCTAATTAAAATGAAGGTCCCATTTCTTATCTGGAATCAGATAAACATAAATGTCTCACAATATCCCTTTCCTGAGCATCCTAAACCTCACACACCATGGGAATAATGAATTAGATTTGCTTGCAGATACAATTGATAACTGTAGAAATTATCGTGGCGTACATAGAGAGGAGGAGAGGGGGGAGTGAGTTTGAGGGACAGGGAAGAGGGGGGAGGGATCTAGAGAGGTCGACTCTATTAAATCTGCAGGAATTGCTACATTTGACACAAAAGCTGCTATCACCCCAAGTCAAATCAAGAATAATATGCTTCGCTGCTCAGGATCACAGGCTGAAATATGTGATTGTCATATTACCTTCAGCGCCAGCCGAAATCAATTTCTTCTGCGAGATGGGCAGAAAACCGAAAGGTAGAAAAGGGAGAGGTGTAAAAGGGTTATTTTCTCACTTTTGTCTGAAAGCAAAAAGCAGTTTTTTCTACCTATATCTATATTCTATATTTTTCCTTTGGCTGAAAATGCAGCAGTTTTGCTTTGATTTCCAACTGTTCTGCTCCATTTCCAAAACAACATCATTAAAGGAAGCATTTTGTACGAAAATTCAGTTGATTGTCAATGGAAATGGTCCCTCCCGCTGAGTGTATGTTTATAAACTAAAAAAAATATATGTTTATTTTGTAATGTTCTGTAATTCTGTGTTTTAAATAGGTAAATTTGTGACGACAGCGGCTTGAAAGGAATAAAATTGGAAGCTTAAAAAAATGAAAACCTTATTTCAACAAAGTCTAATGATACCATTTCAGTCTGTGAGAATCTGCGTGGCTGCTGTTCATCCTTGCTTTACTGAGTCAATACTGCAGCAAGAGGTGTTATAACTTGTAATTAAGCTCAAAGCAGGGATCTTATTTCTAGTGCCATACAAATGCACTGTAGTCTCATGTGCCCGTGCTTCCTAGGGAAATCTTTTTCTTTTTCTACCCGTTAAGGTTACCCTGCCTTTTCTCTTGTGGGTTCGTTCAGGATTTTTAAAAAATATGGCTAAGAGTAGACAATGTGATAAAAACAAACAGTAAAAAAAACATTACTTAGGCTACTTTCACACCTGCGTTCAGGTGTCCGCTCGTGAGCTCCGTTTGAAGGGGCTCACGAGCGGCCCTGAACGCAGCCGTCTGGACCTAATGCATTCTCAGTGGAGGCGGATCCACTGAGAATGCATCCGTCTGCCAGCGCTCAGCCTCCGCTCCGCTCAGTGAGCGGACACCTGAACGCTGCAAGCAGCGTTCGGGTGTCCGCCTGGCCGTGCGGAGGCGAGCGGATCCGTTCCGACTTATAATGGAAGTCAATGGGGACGGATCCGCTTGAAGATGACACACTATGGCTCAATCTTCAAGCGGATCCGTCCCCCATTGACTTTCAATGTAAAGTCTGAACGGATCCGCTCAGGCTACTTTCACACTTAGAAATTTTTCTAAGTTATAATGCAGACGGATCCGTTCTGAATGGAGCCACCGTCTGCATTAATATGAGCGGATCCGTTCAGAACGGATCCGCTCGAACGCTAGTGTGAAAGTAGCCTTACCTGTTCAATACCCTTCCCCCCCAGTGGCCCTCTCCGGTCTTCAGTGACGATATCATGTTAATCAGTGGCGTGACTGCTGCAGCCAGTCACTGGCCTTAAGTGGTGAAATTTGCATGTATGGCATGTGACCACTTAGTTATTTTCAAAACTTAAACAGGTTATCCTGGTTCAGACTGAATCCGGACATATTCCTTTTTCACCCAGTCAACCCCTCTGATGAGCGGAATCGCGCAGAGAAAGGGCTTTTAAAGTAGATCCAGTAACATATCAGGTCTCTGAATGGGAATGCTAGGCAGAAGCTTCCAACTAGCCAGGGACGTCTTTAACGCGGGGCAAAAGGGGCAGCTGCACCGGGCCCAGTTGCTCCTAGGGGGCCCAAGGCAGCTGCCTCTTGAGCCCCGCTGGCCACTGCCCACAAATTCAATGACATTGAGTGGTGTGCCTGGGTGTGGAGGTGGGGGCGGTCTGCCCCGGGTGTCAGGCTGTCAGCTGCACAAAGGGGTGCTACCATGCCTGTCTGCGGGCACTCCATGCAGCAAACTGTGAGAGAGTAGGAGCTGTGATTCTCTTAGAAGAAAGGACCTTGGATGACATCATCACCATGTGACCAGTGATATTACTGGTCACATGGTTATGAGGTAATCAAAGGTCCTTTCTTTCTACCAGTGTTGCTGCAGCCTTCAGGAGAAGTTTGCCATAATTGTGGAGCTTTTTTTGTGTGAAGATTACATCAAGAAAAGGTGACAGGGGCTGTTATGCTAATATACTGTAAGCTACTGTATAGTGGGGTGCTGTATAGTGTGGGGTGCTATACTTCTCTACTGTATACTATGGAGTGCTGTATACTGTGGGATGCTGTATATGGTGGGGTGCTATACTGCTCTACTGTATACTGTGGAGTGCTGTATATTGTGGAGTGCTATACTGCTCTACTGTATACTGTGGGGTGCTGTATAGTGTGGGGTGCTGTATACTGTGTAGTGTGGGGTGCTGTATACTGTATACTGTGGGGTGCTATATAGTGTGGGGTGCTATATACTGTATAGTGTGGGGTGCTGTATACTGTATAGTGTGGGGTGCTGTATACTTTAAAGTGTGGGGTGCTGTATACTGTATAGTGTGGGGTACTATATAGTGTGGGGTACTGTATAGTGTGGGGTGCTGTATAGTGTGGGGTGCTGTATACTGTATAGTGTGTGGTGCTGTATAGTATGGGTTGCTGTATAGTGTGGGGTGCTGTATGCTGTGGGGTTCTATATACTGTATACTGTGGGGTGCTATACTGCTCTACTGTATGCTGTGAGGTGCTAAACTGTATGCTATAGGATGCTATACTGCATACTGTGGGATGTTATGCTATGTATCGCATACTGTGGGGTACTGTCACAACCAGACAGCTGAGAAGCTCTGACAGAAGCCTTTCAGAACCTCCTCCTTGAGTTTTCTTTGTTGTGATGTTCAGTTCCTTATCTCGTTAGCCTCTCTCAGCTGTCATGTAGCTGGACTGATTGCTTCTCTTTAAATTCCTCCCCATAATGCATTACTGGGCGGCTTATACTACTTCCTGGAGTGTGTGTGCATGCTGATCCTGTTTTCCAGTCTGCTACAAAGTTGAGTGCTGAACATTTTGCTTTCCATTTACTTCTACATACCATGCCTTTAGCCGAGGGACAGCACATATTATGAGACCCTGTGGGTACATTGTACAGAGACTACATCATAATTCTGCCAACCTTACTGAACTTAGTTTACATGGCCATACTACCTCAGGGGCCATGGTTTAAAAACTGGTGATGGTGTTGGGTAACTTATACAACTGAAAGAAGGACAGTTCCCCCGAAACAATACAGTTCTTGTGCTGCTCAAGAAAGCTTTGAACCAGAGGTTCCTTGGATTCTCCACATATCTCATAAAACTGCATTCTACATATGCAAGATATATGAATTGTAATGCATTGTAACGCTTAAAGGGGTTGGTCACTCAGTGGCTTTAGCAATCACGGTTCTTTGTGTTTTCTTCACAGATGATTGGGACTAGTAAACAGTCCAATAGAGTATTTTCTATTATTGGCAAATTTATAAGCTCTAGTTATTAAACTACTAAAGTGATGACAACCCTATATGGCTCAGTATAACTTGACATTTATTGATCGAAATATCTTCTCATTTTGAGTTTAGGAGTTCAGTGGATGGTCCTAGTCGGTGACTGCCAGCTTTCCATGTATGAATGTAAATACAGCTGTTAATGAGTAGGTAAGACCACCCACTGGCAGTGTCGGACTTGGTTGCCTAGGGCCTTCCAGTGAAATGTATTTTGGGGGCCCACCGTACGGATATATTCAAATATTACCTGCTCACACAGTGGGAAGATGCTACCAAATGAATATGGGGTTCCCTGCAGCAACTTTGAGTAGGTAGGTCCTGGGGAAAAGAAGACACTGGCTAGCTTTCCTCTATACCTAGAAGACATCTCAGCTCTGATCGTGTCTATAATAACCTGGGGAGTTTCTTTAATAATCTATCGAGTATTTTATCTGAACATAGGCTGGTTGAGGTGCTGTACATTGAATATATGTATGTAGTGCAGTAAGTCTACTGTGTTATGTGCCACTTGTGCAGGGGGAAAACTAGGGACCCACCTTGCTCAGGGGCCCATCAGGGGATTCGGGTGTGGGAAGGCGGGATCCTGAATGTATATTGAATCTTACCCTGCAAAACTATCAATCTGTTTTGCTCCTCCTGCTGGCAGATAGGACTGAATTTACAACACAACAGGTTCCTTTTAACACCATAAATCTTTGGTGCTACGTCTGCAACAATATTGTAACTCCTAAATCACTGCTTGCAGAACACTATTGGAGTCATTTTAAATTGGGTTCAATTGAAAGTTAAACAACCTGACATTTTTTCAACAAATACTACACATAATAAAAAAAAAAAAAAATTCTTTCTTAGACTTCACATATTTTCGTTTATTGGCAAAATATGGAACAAAATCAATTTACAGACTGCAATATCATTGAATGCATATATAGAGATGTGGCAGTTCTAATCTTGAGTGTGATATCATGACTCACCATGATATTACATCACAAAAGCCATTCAAAAAGTCAATGAAAGGTTTCTGGCCATTGCATATTTAACTTGTTAAAGGGGTTTTCTGGGATTTTCATATGGATGGCCAGGAGGTTGGGAACTTAAATTGGCCCAGCTGCAGTATTTAACAGGGGATGATGATACTGTTGAATTCAGGAAGGGACCTGCCGCGGCCAGCCAGGTACACAAGTACCTGATGCTCCTAGCATTTATTAATTCTGAGAGCATCAGATTGTTATGTACTCGGCATGTAGTTGTGAGGAGGACTTGGTTGGCCCTCTGGGCATCTGCCCACTAGGACATTTCCTTGTAGGGTTAGTCTGCCCCTGATGATGGCCTATCCTAGGGTTAGATCATCAATATCAGATCGACAGGGGTCTGACTCACGGCACCCCTGCTGATCAGCTGTATGAAGAGGCTTCAGCACTCCATGAGCATTTAGGTCTGTTACTTGGCAATGTGATGTCACATTCATGTGTCACGTGTCCTAGACGCAGCTCTGCCCCATTTAAGTAAATGAGGCTGAGCTGCGATACCAAGCACATATACAATGTACGGTGCTGTGCTTGGTAAGCTGCAAGATCAGCTGATCAGCTAGGGGTTTTAGTAGTCGGACCCCCACTCATCTCGTATTGATGACCTATCCTGAAGATAGTCCTTCAATATGAAAATCCTGGAAAACCCTTTTAAGAATCAAGATGAACTCTGGAACAATTATATATATTTTTACATTGTATACTATAAAATATGACATACCATGGCTCCGCAGTATAAACAAAAATATGGAGAGGGAGCATTATATTGGTGGCATTGGTGCGATAGCTGCCATGCCCCACCAGTGTCTTAAGGTGCATTTACACGGCCCAAGAATCTGGCAGATAATTGGGAACGACCGTACCTGCATACAGTCATTCCTGACAATCTGTGCCCCCAATCACCAAGATGAAAGAGCAAAATGTCATCAGGGCAGCAGATCGTGCTGTCTAGACAGTGATCTGCTGCTTAGAAACCATGATTCTGTATGAAGACTAGGGATCACAATAGCAATCCCTCGTCCTCATACAGTGAGGGAGATCTCTGCATATAAACGCAGTGGTCTCCTTCACAGAACAAGCAGCCGACTACCTTTCCAACAATCGACCCCTCAGTTGGCCCGTGTAAATACAGCTTAAAGGCCATGCTACGCATATCTTGAAAATTCCCCTTAGGCTTTGGAGAAGTTCCTTGTAATGCTATCTGAGCTTAATTGTCTTCTCTAGCCAGAGTGTTCTTCCATAGCTTCAGCTTTTATCATCATGGCAGTGACTGACTGCTCATAAATGTTAGTGTCTTTTTAGATAAGAACAAGAAGGCATTAAAGGAACTTGTGTCCCACTACCCTTCGGGCTTGTTGAGATAAACATATTACAACATCTTGCCACTAGTGTTCAGAGAAGAAAGCCACATGAGTATGTTCTTGTGAATTTCTTAAGTATCAGCATTATTGATCGTCTCTAAACAAGCGGCCATTAAGTCAGTGGGTTGCAGCAAAACTCTGGAAAATGATGTTACTTCAACGATACATTTCCGAAGAACGCACAGTGATCTGCATGCTTCCAAGGTTTTCAGTACTTTTTTAACATTTCTTTCTACTTTAAATATGACCTTATGAAGCTCTGTGAATCATATGGATTTATATCACAATTTAATATAAAAAAAGACAATATTAATATGGCGGATAATGCTAACCTGTTGAATATGGTAGTTGAACTAACACAACCATTTAACGGTTGAAGATTATAATTATCTAGCATGAACTGGGCATATGGTTTTGGGAATGTGTAATATCTGCATACACATGACAGGTTTTTAATTTTAGTCATGAGCTTTCTTTTAACATCTCCTGCTGTCGGCATCCCTCCAAATATCCATCAAGAGAGTCGTATCACCAATCAATGTTTCTGTTATGCTTTTAATAGCAGCTCTATGATATAGATATATCTAAAGCTTCTTTCTATAACTCCGTGTTCATTTCTCTGTGATATATGGTCTGAGTGCTGGGGAGGGGAGGCTGCTTTAGTATTTTATATCTCGTCAGAGTGCAGTATCTATGGCTGCCAGGAGGAATGCACAGCTGGCAGGAGGCTGCCATACCGTAAATTATACAGTCTTTATGTGATAACAGCCAGAGGTGAAAGAGAAAGCAATCATTTGCATTTGGTAGAAGAATTCTAAAAGCTTTTGCTGAAAGAAGACATGAGAATATGTGAGTAGGTTCTGCGATGGAAAGAATTGTTAGCTTCATTACTGAATTTGTACAAGTTTTTGTTAATAGATCCACATGCAAATCAAGCTTTTCAGGGCCAAATAAAGGATTAGACGAGGCTCGCACTGCTTTCCCATGAAAGTTGGTCTGTACAATTTTCTCAAATTCTGTCAAATTGTACATACATATTTAATGTACTAGCAGAAAGACCTGGCTTTGCACGGGTATATTTCATCTATTTCATTTAATGTTTGTGTGTTAAAAGATATCAACGGTACTATAACTATAATATCCACTATAACGTTGACATCTACAGTACCCCGACACTTTAACAGTGACCTCCACAGCGGCCGTCCCCCTTAACAGTAACATCCACAGCACCCTCCCCTTTAACAGTGACCTTCCTTTATTAGTGACCTCCACAGTACCCCATCTCATTAACAGTGATTTCCACAATAACCTACCCCCTTAACAGTGACCTCCACTGTTCTCTGGGCTCTGGGCTCTGTTCTCTTACAATATGACCTCCACAACACCCTGCTCACTTAACAGTGACCTCTACAGCACCCTGCCCCCTTAACAGAGACCTTCACAGCGCCCGACCCTTTAACAGTGACTTCCACAACATCCCGCCCCATTAACAGTGACCTCCACAGCAGTTCCCCCTTTTAACAGTGACCTCTACAGTAGCCTCCCATTTATTAGTGACCTCCACAGTATCCCATCTCTTAAACAGTGATTTCCACAACACCCCGTCCCCTTAACAGTGGCCTCTACAGCAATCTGCCCCTTAACACTGACCTCCATAGCAGACCGTCCCCTTAACTGTGACCTCCACTGCAGTCTGCCCCTAGGGTGGCCAGAGGTCCAGTGTTAGGCCTGACAGTCCGGCTTTTTAGACCCCCTGTCCTCCATCCGATGCAGGGCTTGGACGGACACAGGGATATCCTTTTGAACAGTTCACTCTCAGACAGCAGCACTGTGCTGTCTGAGCGTGAGCTGCAGGGAGAAAGTCATCCTCCCCCCCACCCCTGCAGCTGACAGAAGTTGATTTTTACCTTCATTTTTTAAATCCCCGTCGGCTGCGGATTGGGAGGGGTGTGGCCTAACCGGGTCGCAGGCGTGGCTTAGCAGGACCTGGGGGCGAGGTTTTTAAGTCCGTCTTTTGAGAGTGGCCTGAATGGCCACCCTACCCGCCCCCTGAACTGTGACCTCCACAGCACTCCGCTCCCTTAACAGTGTCATACCCCTTTAAAGCTGACCTACAGCAGTGAAGAAAAATGTCTGGGTTGTCATGAAAACCTGATGTAAAACTGTGTGTATGTGGAGACTAAAGGCCTGCAAGCTTCTATTGGCTGATGGTCATGTGACCAGGCTTCTATTGGCTAATGCATTTTTTGGGAATATCTCAGGAACAGTATGTGATAGAAAGATGAGACCCAGTCTAAAACCTTACCGGACACCTGATGTATCTGTGTGCCAAATTTCGTGATTGTAAATGCGACTTTAGCGGCCATACACACATACACTCAGATTTATATATTAGATGAGGGTGGTTTTAACCAGGCTCGCACTGTACGTGTACAGTACTACAGATACTGATCCCCTGTACTAATCTCACGGTGACTAGGCTGAGATGGCTGCTGTTCTTGACAGGTAGCCATTTTAGCTAAGCACTGAGGGAGGTTGTACCTCCCACTTTTAGCCCAGATCACTGCAATTTGCCAGTCAGTGCTGACTGGCCAATTGGAGCTCCTTCACTTTAAAAGCCAGTGCTAAACAGGACAGCGCTAAACAGGTCAATGTCAATTACCCCCAACGTTACACAGGGAACAACTTTGTTTGGCATTCCCATTAGGTGCTGTGATTGTCTGGTAAGATATATCAGCCAATCGCAGCACAAGAGGGGCATACAGAATACTCAGAACCTTACTGCACACCACCATTTAAGTTGGTAATGGGGTGCAGTGAGGTTCTATGCAATTCTGTGCTGTGCTGTGGTTTACTGGTGCAGTGTCCCTCTACTATGTTACCAGGCTCATCTTGGATAGACTTGATACAAGTAGCATAATGGAGATACAGTAACCAGTGACTTGTTTAGACCTACATTCTAAATAAAAGAGGAAACAAGTCTCCACAAGTCACTGGTTACTGCATCTCCATTCTGCTGCTATAAAAAATTAACCTGAGCAAGGAGGAGGTCGTGAAGGTGAAAGCCATGGGTTTTGCTCTCCATGGCGTATGCTGCTTGATCTATGTATCAGCTGCATCTTTAGGCCTTTGCTCTGGTCACGTGTTAGATTGTGGCAGTGTTTTTCTTGATATCTGACCCAAAGTGCTTTAGGGATGTAGAGCTTTTGGATTGCATCTATCCAAAGATCTTTTAAAAATGCTAGAAGGATCAGGCTAGTGTTTTTAGCCTCTCTGGCAAAAAAATTCAGTTGTCTGCAAGATTGTTCTTGGTTTAAGAATACATTTTTAGCATGATAGTCATGCCCCCTTCTCTATCCCCTCCTATGATACCTGCTCAACTTGATCCAGTGATGCAGAAGCCAACTTCATTCTCCTGATATCCCTTGTGCATATGCATTATCCAATTCATGTTTTGTTTTCACAGGGGTTCCCATAAAGCAGTCATTGGTCAGAAAAGGGAGTCAGCCTATAGAAGGACTGTTTCTATAGAGCAGTGTTTCCCAACCAGTGTCCTCTAGCTGTTGCAAAACTAAACCTCCCAGCATGCCCGGACAGCCTTTGGCTGTGCGGACATGCTGGGAGGTGTAGTTTTGCAACAGCTGGAGGCACACTGGTTGGGAAACACTGCTATAGAGTAAAGTAGGAATGAGAATCCATCATAGAACAATATGAGTCAGGTTGGGGGACTTCTCAAAATCATGTTTGTCAGGGAAGCTTCACTGTACTGTAGTGGCTTACACTCACAACAGACAGACTGCACATGCTCTAGTTCCTCTTCCTGTTCGTTGTGTAAGCCAATGGAGGTCACTAATATATGAGACTGGTCACATGACCCTTCATCAGTGGCCATTTTGGTACTGTAGCGCCAGGCCGGAGGTAGGAGACAATGCTAATAAACAAGAATTAAGTATATTAAACCATCTGACATGAGCCAACACCTTTAACATACTGTAGTGGCCAAAGCCTTTAACTGTAAATAGGATTTCCAGGATCATAAATAGCGATGAGTGGGAGGTGCCATATTCGATTTTGCTATATTTCGCGAATATTCAATTAAATATTCGTCTTATATTCGTCGAAATCGAATATTCGGCATTATTCTATTTATCGCGAATAATATGTGATTTAATTATTCGCGTATTGCGAGTTTAACTGTATAAGGAAACTTTCCTATTGGTTGGCTATCTAGAATTAACGAAGATAACGAATATAGCGCTATATTCTCTATATTCGTTAATTCTAGCAAGCCAATAGGAAAGTTGCCTATGGACAGCTCTAAGTTGGATTCGCAATGCGAGACTATTACTTTGCCTATTTTTGCCTATTTTTTGCATTAAATAGAATAATTTTATTGCAAAAAATAGGCAAAGTAATAGTCTTGCATTGCGAATCCAACTTAGAGCTGTCCATAGGCAACTTTCCTATTGGCTTGCTAGAATTAACATCACCATTCACCGTCACCATGGAAACGCCTGTGGGTTAGAATGTACCATCGGATCTGAGTTTTCACGATCGCAGGGAAAACTAAGATCCTATAGTATATTGTAACCCACAGGCGTTCCCATGGTGACGGGGACGATTGTCGGGGAGGAGTATGCGAACAACTGTACAGATTAGAAAAAAAATGTGAATATTCTAAATAACAAATATATTTGCTATATTGCTATAGATTTGTTTTTTAGAATATTCCTCAATTTTTTTTTCCATATGAAAACATGATTCCTTCCTGCTTAAGTTGCTTGTGGGCCAATGACTCATTGGCCCACAAGCAAGAAGCAGTGAGTCATGTTTTCAGATGTTTTAAAAAATGACGAATATTCAATATAGCGAATATATAGCATTATATTCAAAATATTCGAAAATATTTGCGATATTAGCAAAAAATATCGTTATTCGAATATTTTGCGCTCAACACTAATCATAAAAGGTTATTATTTTTCTCAGAAACATAGACATCCTTTAGCATTGGCTGCTTTTTATAATTTGATATTGCAGGTCAGTCCCAAGGGATTGAGGATAAGCTGCTATACCAGACACACACATAGACAGACAAGAGTAACAGTAATCTATCTAATATAGATCTAATTATCTATCTATCTTTCTTTCTATCCAAATGGGGACCTTAAGGCTTCTAGCTATTATTCCACAATGCTTTTCAGCAACTAGAGGTATCATACATTTGAGGGATCTGTCAGGATGTCAAATACGCTGTCAGCATCTCCTGAGGTAACTGACATCTACGGACAGAACACGTCAAGACAATAACAGCTACATTAAGCAATAAATCCTAATAAAGCTTGATGTTTAAGACAAGGATTCCATGTCTCATCACTTAACCATTGTGTTTCTGGAGGACCTGGCAATGCTTTGCACTGCCAAGGTAACCTGTACCGTGTATATTTCTCAAAGTTGGTAGTTTTTGAGCTGCTTCAACTAATGAATGTCATTTGACACTTTTTTTTTTTTATCTGAATGCATATTTTAATAGAAGTGTGACGTCATTTAAAAAAAAAATATATCTTTATTGATAAATAACAAATACAATTCAATTTTTAATAAAAATCATAATTCACTATTGTTACACTTTTCTTTCTTCATATACAATTCAGCCATATAACATTTTGAATATTTGTTGTTAGATGAAACCTCTTGGTCCTTTCTTTACTTTATTTTTCACGATTAAAAAGTGTTACATGGCTCTCAGGCCCACTTGTTCAGAGTTCGCCGAGTTGTAAACTACATTCAAGTGCTTGAATGTGGTTTACAACTCGGCGAACTCTGAACAAGTGGGCCTGAGAGCCATGCAAACAACGGTCGTGTGCATGAGGCTAAAATAAAAACATACTGAAAAGAGAAGAAAAAGCAGAAGGGGAAGATACAGCAGAGAAATAAAAATCAGGACAAATATACCGTTGAGGTTTTAAACCTCCAAGCCTCCCATATCTTGGTTCACTTCTCTTGGGCATTTATTTGTTTGCATAGCATTTTCTCATAGTTTTCAACCTTATTAACCAAGTTAATCCGTGTACTGACGTCTGGAGTATATCGTGAAAACCAAACCCGTGCAACCAAGAGTCTGGCCAAAAATAGTATTCTACCATGAAAAATATTTTTATATCTATGACTGCTTATATCACTCAGTATAAAACATTCCACCCTAAAAAGAATCTGTAGGTTCAGTTTATAACATAGTAACATAGTTGCATAGTACATAAGGACGAAAAAAAACATTGTCCATCCAGTTCGGCCTGTCATCCTGCAAGTTGATCCAGAAGAAGGCAAAAAAATAAAACTCTGAGGTAGAAGCCAATTTTCCCCACTTTAAGGGAATAGAAAATTCCTTCCCGACTCCAATCAGGCAATCAGAATAACTCCCTGGATCAACGACCCCTCTCTAGTAGCTATAGCCTGTAATATTATTACACTCCAGAAATACATCCAGGCCCCTCTTGAATTCCTTTATTGTACTCACCATCACCACCTCCTCAGGCAGAGAGTTCCATAGTCTCACTGCTCTTACTGTAAAGAATCCTCTTCTATGTTTGTGTACAAACCTTCTTTCCTCCAGACGCAGAGGATGTCCCCTCGTCACAGTCACAGTTCTGGGGATAAATAGATGATGGGATAGATCTCTGTACTGACCCCTGATATATTTATACATAGTAATTAGAAACCCCCCCCCCCCCCTTTCGTCTTTTTCTAAAGTGAATAACCCTAATTTTGATAACCTTTCAGGGTACTGTAGTTGCCCCATTCCAGTTATTACTTCAGTTGCCCTCCTCTGGACCCTCTCCAGCTCTGCTATGTCTGCCTTGTTTACAGGAGCCCAGAACTGTACACAGTACTCCATGTGTGGTCTGACTAGCGATTTGTAAAGTGGTAGGACTATGTTCTTATCACGGGCATCTATGCCCCTTTTGATGCAACCCATTATCTTATTGGCCTTGGCAGCAGCTGCCTGACACTGGTTTATGCAGCTTAGTTTGCTGTTTATTAAAATTCCTAGATCCTTTTCCATGTCAGTGTTACTGAGTGTTTTACCACTTAGTATGTACAGGTGACTTGCATTATTCCTTCCCATGTGCATAACCTTGCATTTGTTAGTGTTAAACCTCATCTGCCACTTATCTGCCCAAGCCTCCAATCTATCCAGATCCCTCTGTAGTAGTATACTCTCCTCTTCAGTGTTAATTACTTTACACAGTTTAGTGTCATCTGCGAAAATTGATACTTTACTATGCAAGCCTTCTACAAGATCATTAATAAATATATTGAAGAGAATAGGGCCCAATACTGACCCCTGAGGTACCCCACTAGTGACAGAGACCCAATCTAAGTGTGTACCGTTAATAACCACCCTCTGTTTTCTATCACTGAGCCAGTTACTTACCCACATTCAGATGTTTTCTCCCAGTCCGAGCATTCTCATTTTATTTACTAACCTTTTGTGTGGTACAGTGTCAAATGCTTTGGAGAAGTCCAGATATACGACATCCATTGATTCGCCGCTGTCAAGTCTAGAACTTACCTCCTCATAGAAACTGATTAAATTAGTTTGGCATGACCGATCCCTGATGAAGCCATGCTGATATGGCGTTATTTGCTTATTTCCGTTGAGATTCTCTAAGATAGCATCTCTTAGAAAACCTTCAAACAGTTTACCCACAGCAGATGTTAAACTTACCGGCCTATAGTTTCCAGGCTCTGTTTTTGGACCCTTTTTGAATATTGGCACCACATTTGCTATGCGCCAATCCTGTGGGACATTCCCTGTCAGTATAGAGTCTGCAAATATCAGAAATAAGGGTCTGGCTATAACATTACTTCATTCCCTTAGGATACGAGGGTGTATGCCATCCGGTCCTGGCGATTTGGCTATTTTAATCTTTTTAAGTCGCTGTTGTACTTCTTCCTGGGTCAGACAGGAATTAATTTTTACATTCTGCATGTCATCTGACATTTATTTTCCTCAGTGAATACATTGGAGAAAAAAATATTTAACAGCTTTGCTTTCTCCTCATCGCTCTCTGCGACTCCCCCCTCATTACTCTTTAAAGGGCCAACACCTTCAGATTTATACTTTTTAACATTTATATAATTGAAGAACGTTTTAGGGTTCGTTTTACTCTCTTTGGCAATTAATCTCTCGGTCTCTAGTTTGGCCGCTTTTATTTGTTTTTTTACATGTTCTATTTTTTTCCTTATAGTTTTTCAGTGCTTCCGCGCTACCCTCCTGTTTTAGTAATTTATATGCTTTCTTTTTGTCATTGATTGCTTTCTTTACAGTTCTATTTATCCACATTGGTTTCTTTTTGTTCCTTAACCTTTTATTCCCATACGATATGTACCTCTCACAATGAGATTTTATTATGCTTTTAAAAGTATCCCATTTTGTGGCTGTATTTTTATTTTTGAGGACTTTGTTCCAGTTAGGCCTATGGCCTCTCTTAGTTGGCTAAATTTAGCTTTTTTGAAGATTGGTATTTTTGTTCCTCCCTGTAGAAATGATCTTTTGAATGATAATTGGAAGGTTATTACTTTATGGTCACTATTTCCCAGGTGTCCCCCAACCTGCACGTCTGTTGTTCTGTCAGGCCTATTGGTTAATACTAAGTCCAGTATGGCCATCCCTCTAGTCGGGTCCTGAACCAGTTGGGAGAGGTAATTGTCTTTGGTTATTGCCAAGAACCTGTTTCCTTTATGAGATAAACAAGTTTCAGTTTCCCAGTCTATATCTAAGTAGTTGAAGTCCCCCATTATAACCACCTCATTATGATTTGCTGCCTCGTATATATAGTAGTAGATTTTCTGTGGACTCTGGTATATTAGGTGGTTTATAGTAAACTCCTATTAGTATATTATTATTGTTTTTAGGTCCATGTATCTCTACCCACAGTGACTCCACATGTTCATGTCCCTCACTTATATCTTCACGGAGTGTGGGCTTTAGACAAGACTTTACATAAAGGCAGACCCCTCCTTTCTAAACAGACTGTAACCATGTACATTAACTGCCGAGTCATAGCTATCATCCAGCTGTAAGCCATGTACCGGGGTGTGCCCCCCAGAATACAGTGAAGTCACAGACAAGGAAAGCGACACTGACACCAGCTTACTATGCAAGTACCGAAACTTTACTTAGACAACGAGTAATAACATAAGAACAATACAAACATGCATAGAAAACGCTATATCCCCAGACCCACAGTCAACGTCCCTGCCCACTGGACAGGCCTAGCCGATGGCGGACACAGCAGAGCCTGCAAGTGGTGCTGTGCCGCTACAGAGGACACCCCTAGCCGATGGCAAACGCAGCAGAGCCTGCAAGTCAATAACTGCGCTGCAGTCCAGTACAGTACAGTACAGCCTAGCAAAACGATCTAATCCTAACTAACTAACTAATGCTAGGCCTAGTCTAGTCTCTGTATCTTCAGGCTCCACACAATATAACAATCAGTAGCCAGGTGTACTGACCTGCGTCCGTTCTGGGCCCGAGGATGCAGCCTACCAGGGATGGCCACCAACCTCTTAGCACCCGTGCGGCCTTGCTTGATGATGAGGCCTTCTGTCCACACACTGAACTGGTCTTCCTGGGACAACCTCTCTTTTCATCAAGATGAGTCACCATCTGTTTTGCATATTCAATTCTCAGAGTGTGCTGGCTGTAGCTGCAAAACAGTGGCCTATAGTGCCAAGAATGCCAAATGATAGTTTAAGTACATACATTATGCAGAAATAGCTGTTTCACAATCTCACACAGCCATGTCTCTTTTATTCCCACTATGTCATAGTTCTCTTCACACATCACTAATTCCAGCTCCCCAGTTTTATTAGTCAGGCTTCTGGCATACATACATTTGAGAGGTTTATGTATATTTTTTACTCTACACCTTTCCTTCTGAACTGTTATAGTCCCTCCTTTTATTCCTCCCCCAGTCCCACTACCTTGCCCCCCGGTCTCTATCTGCACTATCTTCCCCTCCTATAATGTAATTACCCTCCCCCAGTCCCTAGTTTAAACACTCCTCCAACCTTCTAGCCATCTTTCTCCCCAACACAGCTGCCCCTTCCCCATTGAGGTGCAGCCCGTCCCTACGATAGAGCCTCTAGCCAAAAGAGAAGTCAGCCTTGTTCTCCAGGAACCCAAACCCCTCCTTCCTACACCAGTTATTGAGCCACTTGTTAATCTCCCTAATCTCCCGCTGCCTTTATTGTGTGGCCCATGGTACAGGCAGTATTTCGGAAAATACTACCTTTGAGGTCCTTGCCCTAAGCTTTTGACCTAAATCCCTGAAATCATTTTTAAGGACTCTCCGCCTACCTGTAACTTTGTCATTGGTTCCGATATGGACCATGACCACTGGATTTTCTCCAGCCCCTCCCAGTAATCTGTCAACCCCCTCCGCGATGTGTCGAACTCTAGCGCCAGGTAGACAGTACACTGTCGGCGATCACGGTCTTTGTGACAGATTGCCCTATCTGTTCCCCTAAAAATGGAGTCTCCCACTACCAGCAGCTGTCTGGCCTGCCCTGCTCTCCTAGTTCCCTGCTTACTGGAGCTGACATTCCCCTGACTGACTAGGAAGTGTCCGGCTGCAGCAGTGCTGTCCCTGGACTGACATCCCCCTCATCTGCCAAACGTGCAAACTTGGCACTCTTCCCTCTACCCCACTTTCTAACTGTTACCCAGCTAGCTACCTCACTTTCCTCAGCCTCCTCTCTGTCACCCTCCCCCTCATCTACCCCAAAGAGTGCTTGCTCGGTGAGAAGCAAACTCTTTTGCAAATTTTCAATGCCTCTCAGTGTTGCAACTTGCCCGTTTAGAGACTCAATTTGCGATTCCAAACGGGTAATTTGCTCACATCTTGAAAAAAGATATACACCCTTGAACGGCTGTTCCAGGACTGCATACATCATGCAAGATGTGCACTGGACTGTGTTGTCAATTGTGCAACACATACTAAATGGGGATTACACCACAAAAAACGAAAAATACAATATAATGTAGTAATAAGAAACTGGCTAATTGAAGTCCCTGAATCAAAAGTCACTTAGTCATACACTTAGACAACCACACACTTAATCAACCACACGTTGCGGTCAAACTCACGTTATATATCTGCTTATATTAATATAAAGTCACACCACAGCTAATACCAGGGAATGTAGTTGTGGAGAAATCCTGCAGGGTGGAACTTCTGCCAACTTTTGGGTAGTAACTGTGGCACCTTGTGGATCTATATTCACAAACTTCAGTGCAATGTAGTAGTGTGACAATGAGTTCTTATGTTGCATAACTACATGTAGCCCAAGCCTTAAAATATAAAACAAAGGTTTTTATATCTTGCTGCTAAAATACTATGCATATTCCCTAGTCAAACTACTATTCCGATTCATTATCACACTATCATTCCTCTGTACTATTAAATGCTAAAATGTTACTGTGTAATGGAACAAATGAGTATAAGTATGCAATAAAATATTACTTAAAGAATAGGTAATAAAATATATTTATTATGGATAATTAAAAGTAAAGAAATATGCGAACGATTCAGATACATGTCAGAGCTCTTTACACAGTACAAATCACTACCCAAAAACAATTCATGAAAAACTGCCCTGGGCCTAATTAAAATGTTGTAGTAATTTATACAGCACTTTCAGACAATACTAAATATGATTAAAAAAGGGTAAGGATCTAACTCTTTGGAAGACACAAGTATTTAATATCATAGGTGACTAATTCACAGTAAGAAAATTTACTTCCATTGCCGTTAGAAATTACAATAAATAATTTTGCCTCCTTAGAGGACTTATTGAACAGTTGATCCCAATTAGTATTTTTATTAGAAGCTTTGAAATAGTTTTGGTGTCTTGTACTGTTATATTTGTCATGTAGTGGATCTTTCAAGATCTCAGCTTTCTGTCATTCAGTAGGAAGCCTTACTGTTTACTTCAGTCAGAGTTGCCCACCAGAATTTTTGTTTTTTCTGGACAACTTATCCCAAAATCATAAATAGACAACATTTTTTACAAACAAATCGGAAAACCATAATCTACAGCTCAATATACTGATAGTATATTACCAGCATTTACTGTAAGCTGTAAAATTATAAAATTTACCACCAAATTAATTTAGTCAATCATCATCAGCCTCAAAAAAATCAACGACTATTTTTTTTTTCACAGACACAAGAAAAAAGTTGTCTATTTTTACAGACTCTCTGGAAATTTCTGGACGGTTGGCAACCCTCCTACCAGTGGATATCTGTTCAGATCATGTTATTATCAAACAGGTGTATGGCTTATTACAGTTGCAATACAATTATCAGTCTAATTACATTTATAAAAGAAGCCATGACCCTGTGATGTGTCCAACCGATCCAAATAGTCACTGGTGAACCCCACAAAACCATTGACAGAATACCTTTTAGAGAGAGTCATAATTAGCTGAGAACAAGTGAAGCGAGCCCCTCAGGAGCTGGCACATAGAATGGGAGTGGAAGTTTCCTCAATGAGATGCTGTGTCATGGTGTACTCCCTCAATCTGCTGATCCCTGGGGATCAGTGCAATGGAAATCTAGTTTGAAGAATCAGGTCAGAAGTGAAAGTATAAAAGTCTCTTTTTAATTAGTATGGAATATAACTTGCAGCACATCCAATAGCAGAAATTTTAAAGTGCCGTTTCTGGCATCAGTTGAGGAGGTATGGTGGCAGGTTAGATTATTGTATTGGCACTTGTGGGTATAGGTGTCTACTGTAAAGTTCAGACTTGAGCTTTATCTGGCCCAGTGGTGGTATACCTGTAAGTGATGGGTGTCTGATCCATAGTCCCGCACTTTTGCAGCAGTATCTGTTACATAGTATTTTGCTGATCACTGGCCCAGTGGTGGTATACCTGTAAGGCTCCATTCACACGTCCGTAATAATGAATCTATTCCAAGAGGTAGCCTTTTGGGTCGCCTGCAGCAACATCCAGATCCCTGTGTTAAAAGCTAAAAACCCTCAGGACTAGCACAAACTCAAACCAGTCAGTTGGTACAATGACGCAAACCCACAGCCTGTTACAATTTGATGGGTCCCATTTGGTCCGTAAAAACTCCTTTAATGCAATTGTACAGTTCTGAGATAAATGTGGTACATTTTTCATGGTGTCCTCAACCCACAACAGAAAATATTGGGTTTCAAAGATACATGATTTTTCTTAACCACAAAAAAAAAAGGTTTAGTGGGACAAGCAGATTCCTTGATAAACCCTCTCATCGGATTGTCCATGTTATAAGCTGACATTGCCACAGTCTCTGGTAGGAAAAGTGGATAGAGTCTACCCTTGAGAGGATTGTGGCCTTAAAGGAGCAGAATGACAAAACTGTAGAAAGAAAGAGTCTCTTCCTATTGCTTAGAAAATACATCTGCAAAGACCTGATATTGAGATAGGGCACCATATGGATATCATTACCAGAAGTAACCAAATGTGAAGCAGGTCTTGGTGAAAGATGAAGAATGTCATCTGAGGTAGGGCAATCACAAGAACACTGTACTACTGGAACAATAAATGACCACAAGTGAAATGACCCAGTAGGATGTCAATTGACTGTGGTAATACTTAGGTTGTCCTTGCATGACAAGAGGAATCTGGATTTTCTTGATAGAGGAATACTCAGTGAAACTGCAGCACCATGAAGTGAAGGCAATATTCTTGAAGATCATTAAATATAAAAGGGGTTGACCAGAACTATAAATATTGATGACATCCCTAGAGTTACAACCCCTCTTTTCTCTTATTGATGACCTACTGTCGGACTGTCCAGGAATTTCTGGACAGTTGCCTACCCTGGTCTTCCAAATCCAGAATGCAATTACATTCTGGCAGGATGTAATAGACTGCATGTCAAAATAACTATGTACTGTAACTATTGGAGATGGAATTTATTAGAAATAAAGGGAAAAATGCCCAATATGTCGAATGGTGGACCTGTCTTGGGGAAAGATAAAAAGAATATTGGGAATCTCGAACACTATATATTTTTCACCTTTGTGGTGTAATAGCAATATTGTAGAATTCCAATTAATCACGGATTATAAATACTGGGAAAATCTCGGTATTATTTATGTATCACAGTTAGTAAAGGATGGGACAATAAGAGCACTAAAAGAATTATGCCCTGGAATAAATATAGATGAGTCAATATCGATATTACCAATCAAAACATGCATTTGAAGCAACACAAAATAGGGAGAACTTTATCACTACAAAACACAAAGTTACAGACTTTTGTTATCAACACACAACAACAAGGGTGACCACCTCTGAAGTGTACAGGATAATAAGGAAGGGATTGGGGAAAATATTAAAGTTTAACAGTAAGGAAAAATGGGCAAAACATATAGGATCAAACACAATAGAATGGGGGAATATATATAAAAATATAAAAAAGACAACGATTTCTAGCAATTTTAGGATTATTTAATTTTAATATTATTCACAGAATATATTTGACTCCAATATTGCTAAGTTAGATTTATAAAGAACGAGAATCAAGATGTTGGAAATGTAGAGAAGAGTTTGCTGACTACATGCATATGTTATGGTCTTGCCCAAGTATGCAATCGTACTGGCGAGAGGTCTATGGCTTCCTAAGTGCAGAGTCCCTAATATCCCTTCCATATAAACTGGAAGTGGCCGTCCTAAGTTCTTTTCCATCATTAATTAGGGGAAAAAAGAAAAGAAGAATCTGGATTAGAGGCCTTATGGCGGCAAAAGTTATTATTGCAAGGGAGTGGGGATCAAAAAGAGCACCTAACATTACGGAGTGGAAGAACCTATTGGCAATGATTGAGAGGTATGAGGAATACGTGGCAGGTGCTGAATGAGTGCTGCAGCCGCCCGGGGGGGCGGGGGGGACGGAGAGAGATGTCACGACCATTGGCGACTTCTACTGAGATGACCATCATGTGGGGGGAGTAGGGGGGGCATGGGCGACAAGTATGGACAGATAGTGGGAGATCCGAGTCAATTGTAGTACTGAACTGGGAGTTTGTCAATTATCTTGGATAGGGTAAACTATGTATTAGATCTGTATTTTATTGCCTGTTCAATGGGAGATATAATGTGTCATATCTGCTGTGTTGGCAGATTGTGTATGGATGTACTCGGACTCAGTATTGTCAAATGTTACCTTAACTTTGAATTATGAAGAAAAAAATAAATAAAGAAAAACTGACTAAATAAATTTATAATAAAAAGAACTATGTACTGTAATACAGTATTACAGTGTATGCAGTAGTACAAGTAATCAAAAGATCACAGGTTCATGTTCCCTAAGGGGATAAAAAAATTTAAAACACCTGAATAACATTTTTGAAAATGTCAAAAGTAGGGATGAGCGAACTCGAACTGTATAGTTCGGGTTCGTACCGAATTTTGGGGTGTCCGTGACACGGACCCGAACCCGGACATTTTCGTAAAAGTCCGGGTTCGGGTTCGGTGTTCGTCGCTTTCTTGGCGCTTTTGTGACGCTTTCTTGGCGCTTTTTGAAAGGCTGCAAAGCAGCCAATCAACAAGCGTCATACTACTTGCCCCAAGAGGCCATCACAGCCATGCCTACTATTGGCATGGCTGTGATTGGCCAGAGCACCATGTGACCCAGCCTCTATTTAAGCTGGAGTCACATAGCGCCGCCTGTCACTCTGCTCTGATTAGCGTAGGGAGAGGTTGCGGATGCGACAGTAGGGCGAGATTAGGCAGATTAACTCCTCCAAAGGACTTCACTTGATTAATCGATCGATCTGCAGCTGTGCATCATTGAGCTGCTGAAATTCAAATGCTCACTCACTGTTTTTAGGCTGCCCAGACCGTTTGTCAGTCACTTTTTTCTGGGGTGATCGGCGGCCATTTTGTGTCTTGTGCGGTGCTGCGACCAAGTGCATCCAAGCTGCGACCAAGTGCATTTAACCCTCAATGGTGTGGTTGTTTTTTGGCTAAAGCCTACATCAGGGTGAAGCTGTCACACCAAGTGCATTTAACCAGCAATAGTCTGTTCATTTTTTGGCCATATACTAAATCAGGGGCAAGCTGCGCCTGTCACCAAGTGAATTTAACCCTCAATGGTGTGGTTGTTTTTTGGCCATATACTACATCAGGGGCAAGCTGTGCCTGTCACCAAGTGCATTTAACCCTCAATGGTGTGGTTGTTTTTTGGCTAAAGCCTACATCAGGGTGAAGCTGTCACACCAAGTGCATTTAACCAGCAATAGTCTGTTTATTTTTTGGCCATATACTACATCAGGGGCAAGCTGCGCCCGTCACCAAGTGCATTTAACCCTCAGTAGTGTGGTTGGTCAAGCTATCACACCAAGTGCATTTAACCAGCAATAGTCTGTTCATTTTTTGGCCATATACTAAATCAGGGGCAAGCTGCGCCCGTCACCAAGTGCATTTAACCAGCAATAGTCTGTTCATTTTTTGGCCATATACTACATCAGGGGCAAGCTGCGCCCGTCACCAAGTGCTTTTAACCCTCAGTAGTGTGGTTGGTCAAGCTGTGACACCAAGTGCATTTAACCAGCAATAGTCTGTTCATTTTTTGTCCATATACTACATCAGGGGCAAGCTGCGCCCGTCACCAAGTGCATTTAACCAGCAATAGTGTAGTTATTTTTTGGCCATATCCCAGTCTAATTCTGTCACTAAATCCATACCGGTCACCCAGCGCCTAAATACTAGGCCTCAAATTTATATCCCGCTAAATCTGTCGTTACCGCTGTACTGTTGTGGCTGGGCAAGTTATTTAGTGTCCGTCAAAGCACATTTTTTGTTCAGGGTTGAAATACAATTCCCAATTTAGCAATTTCATAATTTAGTGGTTTCTGCTATATCAGAGCTATTTGAAATCTATCCCTAAAAGGGTATATAATATTCAAGGTGCACATAGGGTCATTCAGAATAACTTCACACACACGCTACTGTGCATTTCCAAGTCCAATTCTGTTAGTAAATCCATACCGGTCACCCAGCGCCTAAATACTAGGCCTCAAATTTATATCCCGCTAAATCTCTCGTTACCGCTGTCCTGTTGTGGCTGGGAAAGTTATTTAGTGTCCGTCAAAGCACATTTTTTGTTCTGGGTTGAAATACAATTCCCAATTTAGCAATTTCATAATTTAGTGGTTTCTGCTATATCAGAGCTATTTGAAATCTATCCCTAAAAGGGTATATAATATTCAAGGTGCACATTGGGTCATTCAGAATAACTTCACACACACCCGCTACTGTGTATTTCCAAGTCTAATTCTGTCACTAAACCCATACCTGTCACCCAGCGCCTAAATACTAGGCCTCAAATTTATATCCTGCTAAATCTCTCGTTAACGCTGTCCTGTTGTGGCTGGGAAAGTTATTTAGTGTCCGTCAAAGCACATTTTTTGTTCTGGGTTGAAATACAATTCCCAATTTAGCAATTTCATAATTTAGTGGTTTCTGCTATATCAGAGCTATTTGAAATCTATCCCTAAAAGGGTATATAATATTCAAGGTGCACATTGGGTCATTCAGAATAACTTCACACACACCCGCTACTGTGTATTTCCAAGTCTAATTCTGTCACTAAACCCATACCTGTCACCCAGCGCCTAAATACTAGGCCTCACATTTATATCCTGCTAAATCTCTCGTTAACGCTGTCCTGTTGTGGCTGGGAAAGTTATTTAGTGTCCGTCAAAGCACATTTTTTGTTCTGGGTTGAAATACAATTCCCAATTTAGCAATTTCATAATTTAGTGGTTTCTGCTATATCAGAGCTATTTGAAATCTATCCCTAAAAGGGTATATAATATTCAAGGTGCACATTGGGTCATTCAGAATAACTTCACACACACCCGCTACTGTGTATTTCCAAGTCTAATTCTGTCACTAAACCCATACCTGTCACCCAGCGCCTAAATACTAGGCCTCAAATTTATATCCTGCTAAATCTCTCGTTACCGCTGTCCTGTTGTGGCTGGGAAAGTTATTTAGTGTCCGTCAAAGCACATTTTTTGTTCTGGCTTGAAATACAATTCCCAATTTAGCAATTTCATAATTTAGTGGTTTCTGCTATATCAGAGCTATTTGAAATCTATCCCTAAAAGGGTATATAATATTCAAGGTGCACATTGGGTCATTCAGAATAACTTCACACACACCCGCTACTGTGTATTTCCAAGTCTAATTCTGTCACTAAACCCATACCTGTCACCCAGCGCCTAAATACTAGGCCTCAAATTTATATCCTGCTAAATCTCTCGTTAACGCTGTCCTGTTGTGGCTGGGAAAGTTATTTAGTGTCCGTCAAAGCACATTTTTTGTTCTGGGTTTAAATACAATTCCCAATTTAACAATTTCATAATTTAGTGGTTTCTGCTATATCAGAGCTATTTGAAATCTATCCCTAAAAGGGTATATAATATTCAAGGTGCACATTGGGTCATTCAGAATAACTTCACACACACACGCTTCTGTGCATTTCCAAGTCTAATTCTGTCACTAAATCCATACCGGTCACCCAGCGCCTAAATACTAGGCCTCAAATTTATATCCCGCTGAATTTGAATACAATACATTGGGCCAAATAATATATTTGTTGTTGTGGTGAACCATAACAATGAGAAAAACATCTAGTAAGGGACGCGGACGTGGACATGGTCGTGGACATGGTCGGACATGGTGGGTGACGTGAAGCCTCATTCTCTGCTATGACATGCAGACTGATTCTCTGCTGTCATGAAGCCAGATTGTCTGTTACGGGACCTCTCTGCTCTGCCTGTGTGCTAGGCCTAAATATATGCCAATGGAC
This sequence comes from Bufo gargarizans, assembly GCF_014858855.1. Lineage (NCBI taxonomy): Eukaryota > Metazoa > Chordata > Amphibia > Anura > Bufonidae > Bufo > Bufo gargarizans. The sequence continues at coordinate 348,535,161 of NC_058082.1, forward strand.
TGTTGCAGTGGTGGGTGACGTGAAGCCTCATTCTCTGCTATGACATGCAGACTGATTCTCTGCTGTCATGAAGCCAGATTGTCTGTTACGGGACCTCTCTGCTCTGCCTGTGTGCTAGGCCTAAATATATGCCAATGGACTGTTGCAGTGGTGGGTGACGTGAAGCCTCATTCTCTGCTATGACATGCAGACTGATTCTCTGCTGACATGAAGCCAGATTGTCTGTTACGGGACCTCTCTCCTCTGCCTGTGTGCTAGGCCTAAATATATGCCAATGGACTGTTGCAGTGGTGGCTGACGTGAAGCCTCATTCTCTGCTATGACATGCAGACTAATTCTCTGCTGACATGAAGCCAGATTGTCTGTTACGGGACCTCTCTCCTCTGCCTGGGTGCTGGGCCTAAATTTATGACAATGGACTGTTGCAGTGGTGGCTGACGTGAAGCCTGATTCTCTGCTATGACATGCAGACTGATTCTCTGCTGACATGAAGCCAGATCCTCTGTTACGGGACCTCTCTCCTCTGCCTGGGTGCTGGGCCTAAATTTATGACAATGGACTGTTGCAGTGGTGGCTGACGTGAAGCCTGATTCTCTGCTATGACATGCAGACTGATTCTCTGCTGACATGAAGCCAGATCCTCTGTTACGGGACCTCTCTCCTCTGCCTGGGTGCTGGGCCTAAATTTATGAAAATGGACTCTTACAGTGGTGGGTGACGTGAAGCCTGATTCTCTGCTATGACATGAAGACTGATTCTCTGCTGACATGAAGCCAGATTGTCTGTTACGGGACCTCTCTCCTCTGCCTGGGTGCCGGGGCCTAAATATCTGAGAATGGACTGTTCCAGTGGTGGGTGACGGGAAGCCAGATTCTCTGCTATGGAACCTCTCTCCAATTGATTTTGGTTAATTTTTATTTATTTAATTTTTATTTTAATTAATTTCCCTATCCACATTTGTTTGCAGGGGATTTACCTACATGTTGCTGCCTTTTGCAGCCCTCTAGCCCTTTCCTGGGCTGTTTTACAGCCGTTTTAGTGCCGAAAAGTTCGGGTCCCCATTGACTTCAATGGGGTTCGGGTTCGGGACGAAGTTCGGATCGGGTTCGGATCCCGAACCCGAACATTTCCGGGATGTTCGGCCGAACTTCTCGAACCCGAACATCCAGGTGTTCGCTCAACTCTAGTCAAAAGACAAAAATATTACAAAATATTCAAAAAACATTTTCCCCTTCTCACACAAACATAAACATCATTTGCATTGCCAAATTTGGAAGAACCCAGTCTATTAAATTATCTGATTGTCTACCCTACAGTAAATGCTGTAAAAAAAAAATATATATATATATATATATATATATATATATATTGCCATGACTGATGTTTTGGTCCTGTCATATCCCCTGATAAATTTAAAGGGGTTGTCCAGGTTATAAAAAAAATACTAATAATAATAATAATATAGCACTGTAAATCTGTATATATATATATATATATATATATCCATAAAAAGATTCAGGCAGCACTCCCTTTAGTGCAGAAATAATGCAGGTGCCCGCGGTGGTCCCTCGATATGGGACAAATTCAGTAGAGAAGGAAAGTCCGCAGCACTCCTTTAAGTAAAAAAGTGAATTTTATTCACACATGTCAGACAACGGTTCGGTCCTCTCACAGGACCATTTTCAAGTCAATTTTCGTTGTCTGACATGTGTGAATAAAATTCACTTTTTTACTTAAAGGAGTGCTGCGGACTTTCCTTCTCTACTATATATATATATATATATATATATATATATTTTAATTTCCCTGGTTTTCTTCTGGCCCTTTGTTTACTTGCAATAACAACAATCTCTGACTCTTCCCCTGCTCTACAAAGGGAATGAATACAAGTCCTGCCCTGAGTAATACAGTGGGATGCGAAAGTTTGGACAACCTTGTTAATCGTCATGATTTTCCTGTATAAATCGTTGGTTGTTACGATAAAAAATGACAGTTAAATATATCATATAGGAGACACACACAGTGATATTTTAGAAGTAAAATAAAGTTTATTGGATTTACAGAAAGTGTGCTATAATTGTTTAAACAAAATTAGGCAGGTCCATAAATTTGGGCACCACAAAAAAGAAATGAATTCAATATTTAATAGATCCTCCTTTTGCAGAAATGACAGCCTCTAAACGCTTCCTGTAGGTACCAATGAGAGTCTGGATTCTGGTTGAAGGTATTTTGGACCATTCCTCTTTACAAAACATCTTTAGTTCATTCAGGTTTGATGGCTTCCGAGCATGGACAGCTCTCTTTAAGTCACACCACAGATTTTCAATTATATTCAGGTCTGGGGACTGAGATGGCCATTCCAGAACGTTGTACTTGTTCCTCTGCATAAATGTCTTAGTGGATTTTGAGCAGTGTTTAGGGTCGTTGTCTTGTTGAAAGATCCAGCTCAGCTTCAGCTTTGTCACTGATTCCTGGACATTGATCTCCAGAATCTGCTGATACTGAGTGGAATCCATGCGTCCCTCAACTTTGTCAAGATTCCCAGTCCCTGCACTTGCCACACAGCCCCACAGCATGATGGAACCACCACCATATTTTACTGTAGGTAGCAGGTGTTTTTCTTGGAATGCTGTGTTCTTTTTCCTCCATGCATAACGCTCCTTGTTATGGCCAAATAACTCAATTTTAGTTTCATCAGTCCACAGCACCTTATTCCAAAATGAAGCTGGCTTGTCCAAATGTGCTTTAGCCCACCTCAAGCGGCACTTTTTGTGCTGTGGGCGGAGAAAAGGCTTCCTCTGCATCACTCTCGCATACAGCATCTCCTTGTGTAAAGTGCGCTGAATGGTTAAACGATGCACAATGACTCCATCTGCAGCAAGATGATGTTGTAGGTCTTTGGTGCTGGTCTGTGGGTTGACTCTGACTGTTCTCACCATTCGTCGCTTCTGTCTATCTGAAATTTTTCTTGGTCTGCCACATCGAGCCTTAACTTCAACTGAGCCTGTGGTCTTCCATTTCCTCAATATGTTCCTAACTGTGTAAACAGACAGCTGAAATATCTGAGACAGCTTTCTGTATCCTTCCCCTAAACCGTGATGGTGAACAATCTTTGTCTTCAGGTCATTGGAGAGTTGTTTTGAGACCCCCATGTTGCTACTCTTCAGAGAAAATTAAAAGAGGAGGGAAACTTACAATTGAACCCCTTAAATACTCTTTCTCATAATTGGATTCACCTGTGTATGTAGGTCAGGGGTCACTGAGCTTACCAAGCCAATTTGAGTTCCAATAATTAGTTCTAAAGGTTGTGGAATCAATAAAATGACAACAGTGCCCAAATTTATGCACCTGCCTAATTGTGTTTAAACAATTATAGCACACTTTCTGTAAATCCAATAAACTTCATTTCCCTTCTCAAATATCACTGTGTGTGTCTCCTATATGATATATTTAACTGACATTTTTTATTGTAACAACCAACGATTTATACAGGAAAATCATGACGATTAACAAGGTTGCCCCAACTTTCGCATCCCACTGTATGTCTGACTGCTGGGATACTCAGCAGCATGTTGTATTTGTAGGAAACAAGCCTATGCCAATATCTTATCAACTGATAGCCGAGTCTAAAAATCTAAATACAATTCCAGCAAATTACAAAACCCTTAAAAACAATATACTTTATTATAATTGGTTAAAAAACCTTTACCCTAAAGTATAGATGATGATATGTGATCAGTTCATCCAACAATACAAATATCTAATACGCAGTCCCCTACAAATAGATGCACGACTACATATAACAAACAACCAGATATAATGTCACGGTAGGGTGAGGAGATCTTATTGATCTGCACTTTTGAGGGAACATTGCGGATAATACGGGTGTTCTGAGCCCTATCCCCCCCTGTTTTTTGTTTCAGGTACCTGTCAAGATCTATCAGCCTGTGTCCGCTCTGTGGAGTCTTCTTATGAGACTGGTATCTCTTTCTTTATTGTGGGGCATATACTGTAAGAGCCCACTTAGTCTGGTAAAAGGGGATCTGTCCGCTCCCAAATACAGGCAGCACACTTTATTGTTGTACTCAGTGTGGAGTTCTGTTTGTATATATGTTTGATTATCTGTGTCCTTTTTGTGATCTATGTGTCTATGGATATATTGGTTACCTACAAGCATCTAGTTTGTTCACCCTTTTCACTGACCCCCTGAGGATCCCAGTGTTTTGGGGGAAACGCGTCAGGGTGCTAGGGGTGCTAGGACCCACTGAGGGCCAGTTAGGGTGTTAGTTAGGGGTTGTCTCTGGGCTGAGGTATATCATAGGGTGATCTTTAGTGAAAGTTCTCCTCACCCTACTGTGATATTATATCTGGTTGTTTGTCATATGCAGTCGTGCATCTATTTGTAGGGGACTGTGTATTAGATATTTGTATTGTTAGATGAACTGATCACATATCATCATCTATACTATAGGATAAAGGTTTTTTAACCAATTATAATAAAGTATATTGTTTTTAAGGGTTTTGTGATTTGCTGGAATTGGTGTTGTATTTGTAGGAGTACAAGTCCCAGCTGTAAAATGACACTGCTGATACACACAGGATCTTCCCCTCCCCCTTACCTGTTCTTGTGCGATGCTGTGCAGAACTCCTCTGTCAGCTCCTGTGCCCAGAATTTGTCTCCTCACTGCCTGCAGCTATTCAGTAAAGCTTTCAGCTCTGAGTCTGTGCAGCTGAAGGGGTTAATGTTTTTCCTCAACAATCCAGGGAGAGAGCAGACAGCAGCAGACAGCAGTGCAGGGGGCGTGGCCAGCACAGTGACTTCTCGTGTACAGGCACATATCTGCTCTGTCAGGCTTGTGCACAAAACATCATCAGAGCAGGGAGAGAAGCTGACATCACAGGTCATGTGACCCTCAGCGAAATCGGAGAAAGCAGCAACTGGAGATAAAGTAAGTAGGGTCGAGCTAACAGTTCGGATTCGTACCGAACTCTAGGATTTTTGGACCCCGGACCCGAACATTTCAGTAAAAGTTTGTGTTCGTGTTCGGTGTTCAGCGATTTCATAGCACTTTTTGAAAGGCTGCAGAGCAGCCAATCAACAAGCGTTTAACTGTGTGACCTTAGAAGCCAGCACAGCCATGCCTACTAATGGCATGGCTGTGATTATCCTGTGCAGCATGTGACCCAGCATCTATATAAGCTGGAGTCACGTAGCGCTGCACGTCACTCTGCTGTGCTACGTGTAGGGCGAGGATGATGCAAGCTCAGTGAACCAGCACTGCATATGTGCTTTTGTGACATTCAACTCCAAGCTTTAAATACTGCACTAATAATCTGGTTTTAAAAAACACCCTTTTTTGGTGCCTTTGCAGGATTAGTCAGTGTGCAATTTAAGCTAGAAATACAGTCATAATTTACTGGGCTTTTAAAAACAACCTTTTTTTGCAAAATACACAATTTTACAGCCCTTGCTGCATCTGTGATTGTTCAAAACAAGTTTTAAAAAATTTAGTAATTTTCTGGCTTTGAAAAAACACCCATTTTTGGCAATATCAAACATCTGGTGCCTTTGCAGGATTAGTCAGTGTGCAATTTAAGCTAGAAAAACTGCCATAATTTTCAGGGTTATTAAAAACACCCTTTTTTGGCAAAATACACAATTTTACAGCCCTTGCTGCATCTGCACGTGTGAAATTCAAGCGTTATATACAGCTTTCATACTCTGTTAGTAAGAAAATACAATTTTTATGCAAAATACTTACGGTAATATTGCAGCCCTTGCTGCATCTGTGATTGTTAAAAACAAGTTTTAAAAAATTTGATAATTTTCTGGCTTTGAAAAAACATCAATTTTTGGCAATATCAAACATCTGGTGCCTTTGCAGGATTAGTCAGTGTGCAATTTAAGCTAGAAATACAGCTATAATTTTGAGGGTTTTTAAGAACACAATTTTTGGGCAAAATACACAATTTTACAGCCCTTGCTGCATCTGCACATGTGAAATTCAAGCGTTATATACAGCTTTCATATTCTGTTAGTAAAAAAAAACCACCCTTTTTTGCAAAATACTTAATATTGCAACTCTTGCTGCATTTGTGATTGTAAAAACAAGTTTTAAAAACATCAATAATTTTCTTGCTTTGAAAAAAACATCAATTTTTGGCAATATCCAACATCTGGTGCCTTTGCAGGATTAGTCAGTGTGCAATTTAAGCTAGAAATACAGCTCTAATTTTCTGGGTTTTAAAAAACACCCTTTTTGTGCAAAATACACAATTTTACAGCCCTTGCTGCATCTGCACGTGTGAAATTCAAGCTTTATATACTGCTGTCATATTCTGTTATAAAAAAACACACATTTTGGACCCCAAATTTTTTTTTGCAGCATTTGCTGCATGTGTCATTGTAAGATACACCCTTCAGATACTGTGGTTCTATTCTGCTATTAATAAAACAGCCATTTTGGGCAAAAATCTTTAATTGCGGCCTAGTTTGCATCTGTACGTGTGAGATACACCCTTTACATACTGTGGTTCTATTCTGTTATTTTAAAAACAGCCATTTTGTGCAAAAAAATTAAATTGCGGCCTAGTCAGAATCTGTATGTGTGAGATACACACTTTAGATACTGTGATTCTATTCTGCTATTTATAAAACATTCATTTTGGGCAAAAATCTTTAATTGCGGCCTAGTTTGCATCTGTACATGTGAGATACACCCTTTACATACTGTGGTTCTATTCTGTTATTTGAAAAACAGCCATTTTGGGCAAAAAACTTACATTGCGGCCTAGTCAAGATCTGTATGTGTGAGATACACCATTTACATTCTGTGGTTCTATTCTGTTATTAATAAAACACCCATTTTGGTTAAAAATCTTCAATTGCGGCCTAGATTGCATCTGTATGTGTGAGATACACACTTTAGATTCTGTGGTTCTATTCTGTTATTTGAAAAACAGCAATTTTAGGTAAAAAACTTAAATTGCGGCCTAGTCTGGATCTGTACATGTGAGATACACACTTTAGATACTGTGGTTCTATTCTGTTATTAGAAAAACAAAAATTTTGGGCAAAAAAACTTAAATTGTGGCCTAGTTTGCATCTGTACATGTGAGAAACACCCGTTACATACTGTGGTTCTATTCCGCTATTTGAAAAACAGCCATTTTGTGCAAAAAAATGTAATTGTGGCCTAGTCAGGATCTGTACGTGTGAGATACACCCTTTACATACTGTGGTTCTCTTCTGTTATTTTAAAAACAGCCATTTTGTGCAAAAAACTTAAATTGCGGCCTAGTCAGAATCTGTATGTGTGAGATACACCCTTTACATACTGTGGTTCTATTATGTTATTTTAAAAACAGCCATTTTGTGCAAAAAACTTAAATTGCGGCCTAGTCAGAATCTGTATGTGTGAGATACACACTTTAGATACTGTGATTCTATTCTGCTATTAATAAAACACCCATTTTGAACAAAAATCTTTAATTGCGGCCTAGTTTGCATCTGTACGTGTGAGATACACCCTTTACATACTGTGGTTCTATTATGTTATTTTAAAAACAGCCATTTTGTGCAAAAAACTTAAATTGCGGCCTAGTCAGAATCTGTATGTGTGAGATACACACTTTAGATACTGTGATTCTATTCTGCTATTTATAAAACATTCATTTTGGGCAAAAATCTTGAATTGCGGCCTAGTTTGCATCTGTACATGTGAGATACACCCTTTACATACTGTGTTTCTTTTCTGTTATTTGAAAAACAGCCATTTTGGGCAAAAACTTACATTGCGGCCTAGTCAAGATCTGTACGTGTGAGATACACCATTTACATTCTGTGGTTCTATTCTGTTATTAATAAAACACCCATTTTGGTCAAAAATCTTTAATTGCGGCCTAGATTGCATCTGTATGTGTGAGATACACACTTTAGATTCTGTGGTTCTATTCTGTTATTTGAAAAACAGCAATTTTAGGTAAAAAACTTAAATTGTGGCCTAGTCTGGATCTGTACATGTGAGATACACACTTTAGATACTGTGGTTCTATTCTGTTATTAGAAAAACAAATATTTTGGGGAAAAAAAAATTAATTGCGGCCTAGTTTGCATCTGTACATGTGAGAAACACCCTTTACATACTGTGGTTCTATTCCGCTATTTGAAAAACAGCCATTTTGTGCAAAAAAATGTAATTGCGGCCTAGTCAGGATCTGTACGTGTGAGATACACCCTTTACATACTGTGGTTCTCTTCTGTTATTTTAAAAACAGCTATTTTGTGCAAAAAACTTAAATTGCGGCCTAGTCAGGATCTGTATGTGTGGGATACACCCTTTACATACTGTGGTTCTATTCTGCTATTAATAAAACACCCATTTTGAACAAAAATCTTGAATTGCGGCCTAGTTTGCATCTGTACGTGTGAGATACACACTATAGATACTGTGAATCTATTCTGTTATTTGAAAAACAGCTATTTTGTGCAAAAAACTTAAATTGCGGCCTAGTCAGGATCTGTACGTGTGAGATACACAGTTTAGATAATGTGGTTCTATTCTGTTATTTGAAAGACAACAATTTTGGGCAAAAAACTTAAATTGCGGCCTAGTCTAGATCTGTATGTGTGAGATACACCCTTTACATACTGTGGTTCTAGTCTGCTATTAATAAACACACATTTAGGGCAAGATCCTACATTTGAGAAATATGAGGAGAGCGTAAAATAAGGGACCTGGCCCAGGTCGTGGTGCTGCTGGTGGAGCTCCTGTTGCAGGGAGAGGATGTGGTCGATCTGTGCCAGCTACACGCACAAGTGAAACCCATTCCTCAGGTGCGATTAGGCAACAGAACCTGCAGCGGTATTTGGTCGGGCCTAATGCGGATCTATGAATGGTGAGGCCAGAACAAGTACAGGCGATAGTAGATTGGGTTGCTGACTGTGCCTTCAGTTCCTTCACATTGTCTACTACCCAGTTTCCTTATGAAAGATCAGAGTTGGCACCTGCAGCCGATGTCCATCAGTCTTTCACCAAACCCCCTTGCAAATCAGCCAAGCAGTCTGAGCCCCAAGTCATGCAGCAGTCTCTTCTGCTTTTTGATGACTCTGTTAGCAGGGTTTCCCAGGGCCACACAACTAGCCCTGCCCCAGAAGTGGAAGAGATTGAGTGCACCGATGCCTAACCACTTATCTTTAAAGATGAGTACATGGGAGGACCATCGCAGCACGTCACGGGTGATGACGAAACACAGGTGCCAACTGCTGGGGCTTTCGAAAGTGTGCAGACTGACAAGGAAGGCAGGGGTCAAGACTGGGTGGAAGATGATGTGGAGACGATGAGGTCCTCGACCCTACATGGAATCAAGGTCATGCGAGTGACCTGTGCAGTTCGGAGGAAGAGGCGGTGGTCGCACAGAGCCACCAGCACAGCACAGCAGAAGAGGGAGCAGGGTACAAAAGCAGAGTGGCTGTCCCCTAGACAGTACGCCTGCTACTGCCCACCGCAGCAAGGGACCGAGCGCACCAAAGCCAGCTCCAAGGAGTTCCCTGGCATGGAAGTTCTTCAAAGTGCTGACGACAAGACATGAGTGGTTTGCATGCTGTGCAATCAGAGCCTGTAGCGAGGCATAAACGTTCTCAACCTGAGCACAACCTACATGACCAGGCATCTAAGTACAAAGCACAAGCTGCAGTGGAGTAGACATATCAAAAACCAAGAAAGGACTCTGGCTCCTCCTGTTTCCTATTCTGCTGCAGTCTCGGCCTTTTCATCCAACTCTGGAGTGACACCCCGCAAACAGAGGATCTGCCAGCAACACCACCATCTGGGTCACCAAGCATCTCCACAATGTCCCACGAAAGCGTTCAACTCTCCATCTCCCAAACACTGGAGCGGAAGAGGAAGTACCCACCTATCCACCCGCGATTCCTGGCCCTGAATGCCAAAATTACTGGCCTTTGAAATACTGTCATTCCGTCTGGTGGAGATGGAGAGTTTTAAAGGCCTTATGGCGGTGGTTGTCCCACAGTACGTCGTGCCCAGCCACCACTACTTTTCCAGGCGAGCCATCCCTTCCCTGCACAACCAAGTGGGGGACAAAATCAGGTCTGCACTGCGCAACGCCATCTGTGGCAAGGTGCACCTCACTACGGATACGTAGACCAGTAAGCACGGTAAGAGACGTTATATCTCCATAACAGCACACTAGGTAAATGCAGTGGTGGCTGGGCCTGAGGCGGATAGCAGTTTGGCGCATGTCCTTCCACCACCGAGGATTGCAGGGCGCTTCAGTTTGCCTCCTGTTGCTTCCTCCTCCTACTTTCTCATCCTCTACCGATTCCTCATCCAGTCAGCGTAACACTTTCACCACCAACTTCAGCACAGCCAGGGGTAAACGACAGCAGGCAGTTTTAAAACATATCTGATTGGGGACACACAGATATGGGACTAGCCGGTTTGAGGCACATCCCTTGCCTGGCGCATGTGCTGAATTTGGTGGTGCAGTGATTCCTTAAAAATTACCCCTATATGTCAGAACTGCTGCATAAAGTGCAGGCTGTCTGTGCGCGCTTTCGGGGTTCTTACCCTGCTGCTGCTCGCCTGTCAGCGCTGCAGAGTAACTTCGACATTCCCGCTGACCGCCTCATATGTGACGTGCCCACAAGCTGGAACTCCACCTTGCACATGGTGGCCAGACTGTGCGAGAAGCAGCAGGCGATAGTGGAGTTTCAGCTGCAGCACGCATGGGTGAGTCGCTCTGGGGAACAGCATCACTTCACCACTAATGACTGGGCCTCCATGCGAGACCTGTGTTCCTTGTTGCGCTGTTTCGAGTACTCCACCAACATGGCCAGTGCCGATAACGCGTTCTCAGCTTTACTAACCCACTTCTATGCCTCCTTGAAAAAACACTGCTGGTGATGATGGAAGAAGATGTGGCATAGGAGGAGAAGGAGGAAGAGGGATAATTTCGTAGGGTTTCCGGACAGTCATTCACAAGTGGCTCTGAGGGTAGGTTCCTGCACCCACAAACGCCAGGTACACAATTGTCCAGCCAGGGCACAGTTCTGGAGGATGACGAGGTGGAGGATGAGGAGATGGAGGAGGCGGAACCTTGTTCATAGCAGGGTGGCACCTAGACCAGCTCATGGCCATCACTGGTGCGTGGCTGGGGGGATACAGAGGACGCAGACGATATGCCTCCCACAGAGGACAGCTTTCGTTGCCTCTGGGCAGCCTGGCACACATGAGCGATTACATGCTGCAGTGTCTCCGCAACGACCGCCGAGTTGCCCACATTCTAACTTGTGCTGATTACTGGGTGGCCATGCTGCTGGATCCCCTTTACAAGGACAACATACCGGAGCGTGATCGGAAGATGCGCGAGTACAAGCGTACGCTGGTAGACGCGCTGCTGGTGGCATTCTCACATGACAGCCGGGGTACAGTGGAAGCATAAGGCGAAGGCAGAGGAGGAGAAAGAGGTCGCCAATGCAGCTGGAGCACTGCCAGCACCTCAGAAGGCAGGGTTAGCATGGCCGAAATGTGGAAAAGCTTTGTCAGCGCGCCACAACAACCAGCCCCACCAGCTGATTTGAAACGTCTTAGCAGGGGGCAGCATTTCACCAACATGGTGGAGCAGTATGTGTGCACACGCCTACACGAACTGAATGACGGGTCTGCCCCTTTCAACTTCTGGGTCTCCAAATTAGGCACATGGCCGAAGCTTGCCCTTTACGCCTTGGAGGTGCTGGCCTGCCCTGCAGCCAGTGTATTATTTGAATGTGTATTTAGCACGGCAAGGGGCTTTATTACAGATAAGCGCAGCCGCCTGTCCACAGCAAGCTTGCATTCATTAAAATGAACCAGGCATGGATCCCAAAGGACTTGTCCAACCTTGTGCAGAATAGACATGTATACCGGCCTTAACCAGCCATTGTTATACTACAGCGCAATTGCTCATTCTTGTATTTTTGATTTTTCACACTCATTTGGCGTATACCCTAATTTTTTTATTTTTTTTATTAAAACCAAAAACCAGTGTTGGCTACCTCGTCCACCGCTGCTTTCACCTACACCGCTATGTCCACCGCCTCCTCAAACTCATATTCCATATTGACCTCTACCTCATAAATCAAGTTTTTTATATTTTTATTTGTACGTATTTTATTTTATGTCATTTCACTAATTTGTCTGTAAAATTTTCGGGTGAGATTCACCAATTTTTGGGTGTGATATACCACTGCTATACCTAGTAGACAGGTAAAATAATTTCACTAATTTGTCTGTTACATTTTAGGGTAAAATTGACAAATTTTGGGATTTGATATACCACTGCTATACCTAGTAGACAGGTAAAAAATATCACAAATTTGTCTGTTACATTTTCGGGTGAAATTCACAAATTTTTAGGTGTGATATACCACTGCTATACCTAGTAGATAGGTAATAAAATTCACTAATTTGTCAATTTGTCTGTTCCATTTTTGGGTGAATTCCCCAAATTTTGGGTGTGATATACCACTGCTATACTTAGTAGACAGGTAAAAAAAATCACTAATTTGTCTTTCATTTTCAGGTGAAATGAACAAATTTTTGGCTGTAATATACCCCATTAAGCTCTACCTAGTTGACAGCTTAATAAATTTCACAAATTTTTCTGTTACATTCTTGGGTTGACATTTTAAAATTTTTGACATGAATAAACCCCTTCTCTACATAGGTGACAGGGACAGATTTTTTTTTAAAATAATCTGTTCCATTGGTGGGTGACATTAACCCATTTCTGGTGATGAAAAACCTCCTACTCTGCCTAGGTGACAGGGACTTAAATTTCTAAAATTCGTCTTTAATTGGCCCTTTCATTCGATCCTTCTGCTTTAATAATTTGTCCCACATTTCCGCTTCATCCCATTGCAGCCATTGACCTCCCTTGGATGAGGTCTCCCTTTATCACGCTCCCTCTCTGGCGTGGGACCCTGATTCGCCGATAACCGTGATCAACATGGTCGGCTCAGAAAAGAACATCGAAAGTTGATAGAGAAGATATCCAAATGGATGGTGGACGTCACGGGGGCACCTCTGCATAGGTGACAGGAACATAAATTTCAAAAAATTGTCTGTTACATTGTCAGGCGACATTTTAAAAATGTTGCCGGATAGAAACCCCAGCTCTGCATAGGTGACAGGGAATAACATTTCAGAAATTCTTCTTTAATTGATGCGCACCACCTCCTTTCATTCAATGCTTAAACTTTTACAAGATGTCCCAAATTTGCGCTTCAATAATTTGTCCCACATTTGCGCTTCAATAATTTGTCTCACATTTCCACTCTATCATATTTCATTTGAAACAATTAACCTCCCTTGGATGTGGTCTCTCTTTCTCACACTCCCCCTCCGTGATCAAGATAAGATAAGATGCCTTTATTGTCACTGTACAATACAAATGCATCTTATCTTATCTTGATGACGGTTATCGGCGAATCAGGGTTCCACGCCGGAGAGGGACCGTGAGAAAGAGAGACCACATCCAAGGGAGGTCAATTGTTTCAACTTAAATGATCAACATGGTAGGCTCCGAAAAGAACATCGAAAGTTGATAGAGAAGATATCCAAATGGATGGTGGACGTCACAGGGCACCTCTGCATAGGTGACAAGAACATAAATTTAAAAAAATCGTCTGTTACATTGTCAGGTGACATTTTAAAAATTTTGCCACATAGAAACGCCTGCTCTGCATAGGTGACAGGGAATAACATTTCTGAAATTCTTCTTTAATTGATGCGTGCCACCTCCTTTCATTCAATGCTTAAGTTTTAACAAGTTGTCCCACATTTGCGCTTCAATAGTTTGTCCCACATTTACGCTCTATCATATTTAATTTGAAACAATTAACCTCTCTTGGATGTGGTCTCTCCTTCTCACGCTCCCTCTCCGGCGTGGAACCCTGATTCGCCGATAACAGTGATCAACATGGTAGGCTCAGAAAAGAACATCGAAAGTTGATAGAGAAGAGAGAGAAGTTATCTAGAGTCAACAAAGCGGCAGCAGGGTCTCTCCTGTCTAACGTTTCTTAATACAAAATACCGCAGTGACATTCCCTGTCATTTTTAATTAATCATTCAAATACCAGGGCATCTTAAGAGTCCTGTTTTGTTATTTATCGTCACTACTTCCCCGAGTCGGGAATGGGTAATTGCCAGCGCCCCCTCCTTTCCTTCAATTCTTCCGTTTTAATAGCTTCTCCCACATTTCCGCTTGATCACAATTAATGTTTTATTTTATATATAAAGTAATACATTGTAAAGATTATTTATTCATAAAGTTTGTTTTGACTGAAGGATTGGTTGGGGTTATACAGTAAGTTCCATGTATGCCAGTCAGCAAATGAAACTGCTGTTATATCAGTTATGGTCTGATAGGCATTGTAAACATTCTCTTAAATGAAGTATTTAGGGAAATATAATATACTCATAACTACATATACAATCAATGAACATGCAAAACAAACAAAAAAAATCTCAGCAGTTTAACATCCGGGTGATGTCCCTATTTGAGTTCTGTTGTTACATTTCACAAATAAATGCAGCAGACAATAATGAAAGTTTGCTGTCAAATCTAGTTGAGAGCCAAGGATTTAAAGTGCAGACACAGCTCCCTGTAATCCCATTTCTATGACGGATTCATTGCACAATTCACACCGGGAGTTGTAAACTAAGCAACGTTGTGGCCTTAGCTGTGAAATGGGGAGCGTGTAAGTGTCAGCTTTGATCGGATGGATTGATAACGGAGATTTAGAGTTTGTTTTTATGGCTCTGCATTCACGCCTTCATAATACACAGGAGTTTTGGAGAGAATATAGTCAAGTCAGGCCAATGCAGTCACAGGGTAAAGACCCACAAGATGAAAAAGACAACAGGTATATTGATCCAATGGACTGCATGCCATACAGCTTGACGTGCACATAGTAACTCTATACTGTAGTAACACAAAAGGTGACATTGAAAGACAATAGACGAATGACAATTAGATTGATACTAGCACATACATGTTAGCATCTGTCACCTGCATGTTACTTGTCACTGTCCAATGGTTCTTATCATCACAGCTTCCTATATTTTCTATAGTATGTAGTTGAGGTCAACAGCATACATACAATATAGACAGACAATGTCACTGCCATGGGGTCTCCGTTCTCTTATGCCCTTTGCACCACATTAGAGGGGAGGACATTTATCCTATGTTATGGGGACTCCTCCCTTCAATGACCTGCTAGTTGCCATATTTCCATAGCTAGGGATGAGCGAACTCGAACTGTATAGTTCGGGTTCGTACCGAATTTTGGGGTGTCCGTGACACGGACCCGAACCCGGACATTTTCGTAAAAGTCCGGGTTCGGGTTCGGTGTTCGTCGCTTTCTTGGCGCTTTTGTGACGCTTTCTTGGCGCTTTTTGAAAGGCTGCAAAGCAGCCAATCAACAAGCGTCATACTACTTGCCCCAAGAGGCCGTCACAGCCATGCCTACTATTGGCATGGCTGTGATTGGCCAGAGCACCATGTGACCCAGCCTCTATTTAAGCTGGAGTCACATAGCGCCGCCCGTCACTCTGCTCTGATTAGCGTAGGGAGAGGTTGCGGATGCGACAGTAGGGCGAGATTAGGCAGATTAACTCCTCCAAAGGACTTCACTTGATTAATCGATCGATCTGCAGCTGTGCATCATTGAGCTGCTGAAATTCAAATGCTCACTCACTGTTTTTAGGCTGCCCAGACCGTTTGTCAGTCACTTTTTTCTGGGGTGATCGGCGGCCATTTTGTGTCTTGTGCGGTGCTGCGACCAAGTGCATCCAAGCTGCGACCAAGTGCATTTAACCCTCAATGGTGTGGTTGTTTTTTGGCTAAAGCCTACATCAGGGTGAAGCTGTCACACCAAGTGCATTTAACCAGCAATAGTCTGTTCATTTTTTTGGCCATATACTAAATCAGGGGCAAGCTGCGCCTGTCACCAAGTGCATTTAACCCTCAATGGTGTGGTTGTTTTTTGGCTAAAGCCTACATCAGGGTGAAGCTGTCACACCAAGTGCATTTAACCAGCAATAGTCTGTTCATTTTTTGGCCATATACTACATCAGGGGCAAGCTGCGCCCGTCACCAAGTGCATTTAACCCTCAGTAGTGTGGTGCGTCAAGCTGTGACACCAAGTGCATTTAACCAGCAATAGTCTGTTCATTTTTTGGCCATATACTAAATCAGGGGCAAGCTGCGCCCGTCACCAAGTGCATTTAACCAGCAATAGTGTGGTTATTTTTTGGCCATATCCCAGTCTAATTCTGTCACTAAATCCATACCGGTCACCCAGCGCCTAAATACTAGGCCTCAAATTTATATCCCGCTAAATCTCTCGTTACCGCTGTCCTGTTGTGGCTGGGAAAGTTATTTAGTGTCCGTCAAAGCACATTTTTTGTTCTGGGTTGAAGTACAATTCCCAATTTAGCAATTTCATAATTTAGTGGTTCCTGCTATATCAGAGCTATTTGAAATCTATCCCTAAAAGGGTATATAATATTCAAGGTGCACATTGGGTCATTCAGAATAACTTCACACACACCCGCTACTGTGTATTTCCAAGTCTAATTCTGTCACTAAACCCATACCTGTCACCCAGCGCCTAAATACTAGGCCTCAAATTTATATCCTGCTAAATCTCTCGTTACCGCTGTCCTGTTGTGGCTGGGAAAGTTATTTAGTGTCCGTCAAAGCACATTTTTTGTTCTGGGTTGAAATACAATTCCCAATTTAGCAATTTCATAATTTAGTGGTTCCTGCTATATCAGAGCTATTTGAAATCTATCCCTAAAAGGGTATATAATATTCAAGGTGCACATTGGGTCATTCAGAATAACTTCACACACACCCGCTACTGTGTATTTTCAAGTCTAATTCTGTCACTAAACCCATACCTGTCACCCAGCGCCTAAATACTAGGCCTCAAATTTATATCCTGCTAAATCTCTCGTTACCGCTGTCCTGTTGTGGCTGGGAAAGTTATTTAGTGTCCGTCAAAGCACATTTTTTGTTCTGGGTTGAAATACAATTCCCAATTTAGCAATTTCATAATTTAGTGGTTTCTGCTATATCAGAGCTATTTGAAATCTATCCCTAAAAGGGTATATAATATTCAAGGTGCACATTGGGTCATTCAGAATAACTTCACACACACCCGCTACTGTGTATTTCTAAGTCTAATTCTGTCACTAAACCCATACCTGTCACCCAGCGCCTAAATACTAGGCCTCAAATTTATATCCTGCTAAATCTCTCGTTAACGCTGTCCTGTTGTGGCTGGGAAAGTTATTTAGTGTCCGTCAAAGCACATTTTTTGTTCTGGGTTTAAATACAATTCCCAATTTAACAATTTCATAATTTAGTGGTTTCTGCTATATCAGAGCTATTTGAAATCTATCCCTAAAAGGGTATATAATATTCAAGGTGCACATTGGGTCATTCAGAATAACTTCACACACACCCGCTACTGTGTATTTCCAAGTCTAATTCTGTCACTAAACCCATACCTGTCACCCAGCGCCTAAATACTAGGCCTCAAATTTATATCCTGCTAAATCTCTCGTTAACGCTGTCCTGTTGTGGCTGGGAAAGTTATTTAGTGTCCGTCAAAGCACATTTTTTGTTCTGGGTTGAAATACAATTCCCAATTTAGCAATTTCATAATTTAGTGGTTTCTGCTATATCAGAGCTATTTGAAATCTATCCCTAAAAGGGTATATAATATTCAAGGTGCACATTGGGTCATTCAGAATAACTTCACACACACCCGCTACTGTGTATTTCTAAGTCTAATTCTGTCACTAAACCCATACCTGTCACCCAGCGCCTAAATACTAGGCCTCAAATTTATATCCTGCTAAATCTCTCGTTAACGCTGTCCTGTTGTGGCTGGGAAAGTTATTTAGTGTCCGTCAAAGCACATTTTTTGTTCTGGGTTTAAATACAATTCCCAATTTAACAATTTCATAATTTAGTGGTTTCTGCTATATCAGAGCTATTTGAAATCTATCCCTAAAAGGGTATATAATATTCAAGGTGCACATTGGGTCATTCAGAATAACTTCACACACACCCGCTACTGTGTATTTCCAAGTCTAATTCTGTCACTAAACCCATACCTGTCACCCAGCGCCTAAATACTAGGCCTCAAATTTATATCCTGCTAAATCTCTCGTTACCGCTGTCCTGTTGTGGCTGGGAAAGTTATTTAGTGTCCGTCAAAGCACATTTTTTGTTCTGGGTTGAAATACAATTCCCAATTTAGCAATTTCATAATTTAGTGGTTCCTGCTATATCAGAGCTATTTGAAATCTATCCCTAAAAGGGTATATAATATTCAAGGTGCACATTGGGTCATTCAGAATAACTTCACACACACCCGCTACTGTGTATTTCCAAGTCTAATTCTGTCACTAAACCCATACCTGTCACCCAGCGCCTAAATACTAGGCCTCAAATTTATATCCTGCTAAATCTCTCGTTACCGCTGTCCTGTTGTGGCTGGGAAAGTTATTTAGTGTCCGTCAAAGCACATTTTTTGTTCTGGGTTGAAATACAATTCCCAATTTAGCAATTTCATAATTTAGTGGTTTCTGCTATATCAGAGCTATTTGAAATCTATCCCTAAAAGGGTATATAATATTCAAGGTGCACATTGGGTCATTCAGAATAACTTCACACACACCCGCTACTGTGTATTTCTAAGTCTAATTCTGTCACTAAACCCATACCTGTCACCCAGCGCCTAAATACTAGGCCTCAAATTTATATCCTGCTAAATCTCTCGTTAACGCTGTCCTGTTGTGGCTGGGAAAGTTATTTAGTGTCCGTCAAAGCACATTTTTTGTTCTGGGTTTAAATACAATTCCCAATTTAACAATTTCATAATTTAGTGGTTTCTGCTATATCAGAGCTATTTGAAATCTATCCCTAAAAGGGTATATAATATTCAAGGTGCACATTGGGTCATTCAGAATAACTTCACACACACCCGCTACTGTGTATTTCCAAGTCTAATTCTGTCACTAAACCCATACCTGTCACCCAGCGCCTAAATACTAGGCCTCAAATTTATATCCTGCTAAATCTCTCGTTAACGCTGTCCTGTTGTGGCTGGGAAAGTTATTTAGTGTCCGTCAAAGCACATTTTTTGTTCTGGGTTGAAATACAATTCCCAATTTAGCAATTTCATAATTTAGTGGTTTCTGCTATATCAGAGCTATTTGAAATCTATCCCTAAAAGGGTATATAATATTCAAGGTGCACATTGGGTCATTCAGAATAACTTCACACACACCCGCTACTGTGTATTTCTAAGTCTAATTCTGTCACTAAACCCATACCTGTCACCCAGCGCCTAAATACTAGGCCTCAAATTTATATCCTGCTAAATCTCTCGTTAACGCTGTCCTGTTGTGGCTGGGAAAGTTATTTAGTGTCCGTCAAAGCACATTTTTTGTTCTGGGTTTAAATACAATTCCCAATTTAACAATTTCATAATTTAGTGGTTTCTGCTATATCAGAGCTATTTGAAATCTATCCCTAAAAGGGTATATAATATTCAAGGTGCACATTGGGTCATTCAGAATAACTTCACACACACACGCTTCTGTGCATTTCCAAGTCTAATTCTGTCACTAAATCCATACCGGTCACCCAGCGCCTAAATACTAGGCCTCAAATTTATATCCCGCTGAATTTGAATACAATACATTGGGCCAAATAATATATTTGTTGTTGTGGTGAACCATAACAATGAGAAAAACATCTAGTAAGGGACGCGGACGTGGACATGGTCGTGGTGGTGTTAGTGGACCCTCTGGTGCTGGGAGAGGACGTGGCCGTTCTGCCACATCCACACGTCCTAGTGTACCAACTACCTCAGGTCCCAGTAGCCGCCAGAATTTACAGCGATATATGGTGGGGCCCAATGCCGTTCTAAGGATGGTAAGGCCTGAGCAGGTACAGGCATTAGTCAATTGGGTGGCCGACAGTGGATCCAGCACGTTCACATTATCTCCCACCCAGTCTTCTGCAGAAAGCGCACAGATGGCGCCTGAAAACCAACCCCATCAGTCTGTCACATCACCCCCATGCATACCAGGGAAACTGTCTCAGCCTCAAGTTATGCAGCAGTCTCTTATGCTGTTTGAAGACTCCGCTGGCAGGGTTTCCCAAGGGCATCCACCTAGCCCTTCCCCAGCGGTGAAAGACATAGAATGCACTGACGCACAACCACTTATGTTTCCTGATGATGAGGACATGGGAATACCACCTCAGCATGTCTCTGATGATGACGAAACACAGGTGCCAACTGCTGCGTCTTTCTGCAGTGTGCAGACTGAACAGGAGGTCAGGGATCAAGACTGGGTGGAAGACGATGCAGGGGACGATGAGGTCCTAGACCCCACATGGAATGAAGGTCGTGCCACTGACTTTCACAGTTCGGAGGAAGAGGCAGTGGTGAGACCGAGCCAACAGCGTAGCAAAAGAGGGAGCAGTGGGCAAAAGCAGAACACCCGCCGCCAAGAGACTCCGCCTGCTACTGACCGCCGCCATCTGGGACCGAGCACCCCAAAGGCAGCTTCAAGGAGTTCCCTGGCATGGCACTTCTTCAAACAATGTGCTGACGACAAGACCCGAGTGGTTTGCACGCTGTGCCATCAGAGCCTGAAGCGAGGCATTAACGTTCTGAACCTGAGCACAACCTGCATGACCAGGCACCTGCATGCAAAGCATGAACTGCAGTGGAGTAAACACCTTAAAACCAAGGAAGTCACTCAGGCTCCCCCTGCTACCTCTTCTGCTGCTGCCGCCTCGGCCTATTCTGCTGCTGCCGCCTCGGCCTCTTCCTCCGCCTCTGGAGGAACGTTGGCACCTGCCGCCCAGCAAACAGGGGATGTACCACCAACACCACCACCACCACCTCCGTCACCAAGCGTCTCAACCATGTCACACGCCAGCGTTCAGCTCTCCATCTCACAAACATTTGATAGAAAGCGTAAATTCCCACCTAGCCACCCTCGATCCCTGGCCCTGAATGCCAGCATTTCTAAACTACTGGCCTATGAAATGCTGTCATTTAGGCTGGTGGACACAGACAGCTTCAAACAGCTCATGTCGCTTGCTGTCCCACAGTATGTTGTTCCCAGCCGGCACTACTTCTCCAAGAGAGCCGTGCCTTCCCTGCACAACCAAGTATCCGATAAAATCAAGTGTGCACTGCGCAACGCCATCTGTGGCAAGGTCCACCTAACCACAGATACGTGGACCAGTAAGCACGGCCAGGGACGCTATATCTCCCTAACTGCACACTGGGTAAATGTAGTGGCAGCTGGGCCCCAGGCGGAGAGCTGTTTGGCGCACGTCCTTCCGCCGCCAAGGATCGCAGGGCAACATTCTTTGCCTCCTGTTGCCACCTCCTCCTTCTCGGCTTCCTCCTCCTCTTCTTCCACCTGCTCATCCAGTCAGCCACACACCTTCACCACCAACTTCAGCACAGCCCGGGGTAAACGTCAGCAGGCCATTCTGAAACTCATATGTTTGGGGGACAGGCCCCACACCGCACAGGAGTTGTGGCGGGGTATTGAACAACAGACCGACGAGTGGTTGCTGCCGGTGAGCCTCAAGCCCGGCCTGGTGGTGTGTGATAATGGGCGAAATCTCGTTGCAGCTCTGGGACTAGCCAATTTGACGCACATCCCTTGCTTGGCGCATGTGCTGAATTTGGTGGTGCAGAAGTTCATTCACAACTACCCCGACATGTCAGAGCTGCTGCATAAAGTGCGGGCCGTCTGTTCGCGCTTCCGGCGTTCACATCCTGCTGCTGCTCGCCTGTCTGCGCTACAGCGTAACTTCGGCCTTCCCGCTCACCGCCTCATATGCGACGTGCCCACCAGGTGGAACTCCACCTTGCACATGCTGGACAGACTGTGCGAGCAGCAGCAGGCCATAGTGGAGTTTCAGCTGCAGCACGCACGGGTCAGTCGCACTACAGAACAGCACCACTTCACCACCAATGACTGGGCCTCCATGCGAGACCTGTGTGCCCTGTTGCGCTGTTTCGAGTACTCCACCAACATGGCCAGTGGCGATGACACCGTTATCAGCGTTACAATACCACTTCTATGTCTCCTTGAGAAAACACTTAGGGCGATGATGGAAGAGGAGGTGGCCCAGGAGGAGGAGGAGGAGGAAGAGGGGTCATTTTTAGCACTTTCAGGCCAGTCTCTTCGAAGTGACTCAGAGGGAGGTTTTTGGCAACAGCAGAGGCCAGGTACAAATGTGGCCAGCCAGGGCCCACTACTGGAGGACGAGGAGGACGAGGATGAGGAGGAGGTGGAGGAGGATGAGGATGAAGCATGGTCACAGCGGGGTGGCACCCAACGCAGCTCGGGTCCATCACTGGTGCGTGGCTGGGGGGAAAGGCAGGACGATGACGATACGCCTCCCACAGAGGACAGCTTGTCCTTACCCCTGGGCAGCCTGGCACACATGAGCGACTACATGCTGCAGTGCCTGCGCAACGACAGCAGAGTTGCCCACATTTTAACCTGTGCGGACTACTGGGTTGCCACCCTGCTGGATCCACGCTACAAAGACAATGTGCCCACCTTACTTCCTGCACTGGAGCGTGATAGGAAGATGCGCGAGTACAAGCGCACGTTGGTAGACGCGCTACTGAGAGCATTCCCAAATGTCACAGGGGAACAAGTGGAAGCCCAAGGCCAAGGCAGAGGAGGAGCAAGAGGTCGCCAAGGCAGCTGTGTCACGGCCAGCTCCTCTGAGGGCAGGGTTAGCATGGCAGAGATGTGGAAAACTTTTGTCAACACGCCACAGCTAACTGCACCACCACCTGATACGCAACGTGTTAGCAGGAGGCAACATTTCACTAACATGGTGGAACAGTACGTGTGCACACCCCTCCACGTACTGACTGATGGTTCGGCCCCATTCAACTTCTGGGTCTCTAAATTGTCCACGTGGCCAGAGCTAGCCTTTTATGCCTTGGAGGTGCTGGCCTGCCCGGCAGCCAGCGTTTTGTCTGAACGTGTATTCAGCACGGCAGGGGGCGTCATTACAGACAAACGCAGCCGCCTGTCTACAGCCAATGTGGACAAGCTGACGTTCATAAAAATGAACCAGGCATGGATCCCACAGGACCTGTCCGTCCCTTGTCCAGATTAGACATTAACTACCTCCCCATAACCATATATTATTGGACTCCAGGGCACTTCCTCATTCAATCCTATTTTTATTTTCATTTTACCATTATATTGCGAGGCTACCCAAAGTTGAATGAACCTCTCCTCTGCCTGTGTGCTAGGCCTAAATATATGCCAATGGACTGTTGCAGTGGTGGCTGACATGACCAGGCACCTGCATGCAAAGCATGAACTGCAGTGGAGTAAACACCTTAAAACCAAGGAAGTCACTCAGGCTCCCCCTGCTACCTCTTCTGCTGCTGCCGCCTCGGCCTATTCTGCTGCTGCCGCCTCGGCCTCTTCCTCCGCCTCTGGAGGAACGTTGGCACCTGCCGCCCAGCAAACAGGGGATGTACCACCAACACCACCACCACCACCTCCGTCACCAAGCGTCTCAACCATGTCACACGCCAGCGTTCAGCTCTCCATCTCACAAACATTTGATAGAAAGCGTAAATTCCCACCTAGCCACCCTCGATCCCTGGCCCTGAATGCCAGCATTTCTAAACTACTGGCCTATGAAATGCTGTCATTTAGGCTGGTGGACACAGACAGCTTCAAACAGCTCATGTCGCTTGCTGTCCCACAGTATGTTGTTCCCAGCCGGCACTACTTCTCCAAGAGAGCCGTGCCTTCCCTGCACAACCAAGTATCCGATAAAATCAAGTGTGCACTGCGCAACGCCATCTGTGGCAAGGTCCACCTAACCACAGATACGTGGACCAGTAAGCACGGCCAGGGACGCTATATCTCCCTAACTGCACACTGGGTAAATGTAGTGGCAGCTGGGCCCCAGGCGGAGAGCTGTTTGGCGCACGTCCTTCCGCCGCCAAGGATCGCAGGGCAACATTCTTTGCCTCCTGTTGCCACCTCCTCCTTCTCGGCTTCCTCCTCCTCTTCTTCCACCTGCTCATCCAGTCAGCCACACACCTTCACCACCAACTTCAGCACAGCCCGGGGTAAACGTCAGCAGGCCATTCTGAAACTCATATGTTTGGGGGACAGGCCCCACACCGCACAGGAGTTGTGGCGGGGTATTGAACAACAGACCGACGAGTGGTTGCTGCCGGTGAGCCTCAAGCCCGGCCTGGTGGTGTGTGATAATGGGCGAAATCTCGTTGCAGCTCTGGGACTAGCCAATTTGACGCACATCCCTTGCTTGGCGCATGTGCTGAATTTGGTGGTGCAGAAGTTCATTCACAACTACCCCGACATGTCAGAGCTGCTGCATAAAGTGCGGGCCGTCTGTTCGCGCTTCCGGTGTTCACATCCTGCTGCTGCTCGCCTGTCTGCGCTACAGCGTAACTTCGGCCTTCCCGCTCACCGCCTCATATGCGACGTGCCCACCAGGTGGAACTCCACCTTGCACATGCTGGACAGACTGTGCGAGCAGCAGCAGGCCATAGTGGAGTTTCAGCTGCAGCACGCACGGGTCAGTCGCACTACAGAACAGCACCACTTCACCACCAATGACTGGGCCTCCATGCGAGACCTGTGTGCCCTGTTGCGCTGTTTCGAGTACTCCACCAACATGGCCAGTGGCGATGACACCGTTATCAGCGTTACAATACCACTTCTATGTCTCCTTGAGAAAACACTTAGGGCGATGATGGAAGAGGAGGTGGCCCAGGAGGAGGAGGAGGAGGAAGAGGGGTCATTTTTAGCACTTTCAGGCCAGTCTCTTCGAAGTGACTCAGAGGGAGGTTTTTGGCAACAGCAGAGGCCAGGTACAAATGTGGCCAGCCAGGGCCCACTACTGGAGGACGAGGAGGACGAGGATGAGGAGGAGGTGGAGGAGGATGAGGATGAAGCATGGTCACAGCGGGGTGGCACCCAACGCAGCTCGGGTCCATCACTGGTGCGTGGCTGGGGGGAAAGGCAGGACGATGACGATACGCCTCCCACAGAGGACAGCTTGTCCTTACCCCTGGGCAGCCTGGCACACATGAGCGACTACATGCTGCAGTGCCTGCGCAACGACAGCAGAGTTGCCCACATTTTAACCTGTGCGGACTACTGGGTTGCCACCCTGCTGGATCCACGCTACAAAGACAATGTGCCCACCTTACTTCCTGCACTGGAGCGTGATAGGAAGATGCGCGAGTACAAGCGCACGTTGGTAGACGCGCTACTGAGAGCATTCCCAAATGTCACAGGGGAACAAGTGGAAGCCCAAGGCCAAGGCAGAGGAGGAGCAAGAGGTCGCCAAGGCAGCTGTGTCACGGCCAGCTCCTCTGAGGGCAGGGTTAGCATGGCAGAGATGTGGAAAACTTTTGTCAACACGCCACAGCTAACTGCACCACCACCTGATACGCAACGTGTTAGCAGGAGGCAACATTTCACTAACATGGTGGAACAGTACGTGTGCACACCCCTCCACGTACTGACTGATGGTTCAGCCCCATTCAACTTCTGGGTCTCTAAATTGTCCACGTGGCCAGAGCTAGCCTTTTATGCCTTGGAGGTGCTGGCCTGCCCGGCAGCCAGCGTTTTGTCTGAACGTGTATTCAGCACGGCAGGGGGCGTCATTACAGACAAACGCAGCCGCCTGTCTACAGCCAATGTGGACAAGCTGACGTTCATAAAAATGAACCAGGCATGGATCCCACAGGACCTGTCCGTCCCTTGTCCAGATTAGACATTAACTACCTCCCCATAACCATATATTATTGGACTCCAGGGCACTTCCTCATTCAATCCTATTTTTATTTTCATTTTACCATTATATTGCGAGGCTACCCAAAGTTGAATGAACCTCTCCTCTGCCTGTGTGCTAGGCCTAAATATATGCCAATGGACTGTTGCAGTGGTGGCTGACATGAAGCCTGATTCTCTGCTATGACATGCAGACTAATTCTCTGCTGACATGAAGCCAGATTGTCTGTTACGGGACCTCTCTGCTCTGCCTGTGTGCTAGGCCTAAATATATGCCAATGGACTGTTGCAGTGGTGGGTGACGTGAAGCCTCATTCTCTGCTATGACATGCAGACTGATTCTCTGCTGACATGAAGCCAGATCGTCTGTTACGGGACCTCTCTGCTCTGCCTGTGTGCTAGGCCTAAATATATGCCAATGGACTGTTGCAGTGGTGGGTGACGTGAAGCCTCATTCTCTGCTATGACATGCAGACTGATTCTCTGCTGACATGAAGCCAGATTGTCTGTTACGGGACCTCTCTGCTCTGCCTGTGTGCTAGGCCTAAATATATGCCAATGGACTGTTGCAGTGGTGGGTGACGTGAAGCCTCATTCTCTGCTATGACATGCAGACTGATTCTCTGCTGTCATGAAGCCAGATTGTCTGTTACGGGACCTCTCTGCTCTGCCTGTGTGCTAGGCCTAAATATATGCCAATGGACTGTTGCAGTGGTGGGTGACGTGAAGCCTCATTCTCTGCTATGACATGCAGACTGATTCTCTGCTGACATGAAGCCAGATCGTCTGTTACGGGACCTCTCTGCTCTGCCTGTGTGCTAGGCCTAAATATATGCCAATGGACTGTTGCAGTGGTGGGTGACGTGAAGCCTCATTCTCTGCTATGACATGCAGACTGATTCTCTGCTGACATGAAGCCAGATCGTCTGTTACGGGACCTCTCTGCTCTGCCTGTGTGCTAGGCCTAAATATATGCCAATGGACTGTTGCAGTGGTGGGTGACGTGAAGCCTCATTCTCTGCTATGACATGCAGACTGATTCTCTGCTGTCATGAAGCCAGATTGTCTGTTACGGGACCTCTCTGCTCTGCCTGTGTGCTAGGCCTAAATATATGCCAATGGACTGTTGCAGTGGTGGGTGACGTGAAGCCTCATTCTCTGCTATGACATGCAGACTGATTCTCTGCTGACATGAAGCCAGATCGTCTGTTACGGGACCTCTCTCCTCTGCCTGGGTGCTGGGCCTAAATTTATGACAATGGACTGTTGCAGTGGTGGCTGACGTGAAGCCTGATTCTCTGCTATGACATGCAGACTGATTCTCTGCTGACATGAAGCCAGATCCTCTGTTACGGGACCTCTCTCCTCTGCCTGGGTGCTGGGCCTAAATTTATGAAAATGGACTCTTACAGTGGTGGGTGACGTGAAGCCTGATTCTCTGCTATGACATGAAGACTGATTCTCTGCTGACATGAAGCCAGATTGTCTGTTACGGGACCTCTCTCCTCTGCCTGGGTGCCGGGGCCTAAATATCTGAGAATGGACTGTTCCAGTGGTGGGTGACGGGAAGCCAGATTCTCTGCTATGGAACCTCTCTCCAATTGATTTTGGTTAATTTTTATTTATTTAATTTTTATTTTAATTAATTTCCCTATCCACATTTGTTTGCAGGGGATTTACCTACATGTTGCTGCCTTTTGCAGCCCTCTAGCCCTTTCCTGGGCTGTTTTACAGCCGTTTTAGTGGCGAAAAGTTCGGGTCCCCATTGACTTCAATGGGGTTCGGGTTCGGGATGAAGTTCGGATCGGGTTCGGATCCCGAACCCGAACATTTCCGGGATGTTCGGCCGAACTTCTCGAACCCGAACATCCAGGTGTTCGCTCAACTCTATCCATAGCCATTGGAATATTTAAGTAGAAAAAGATTTAACGGGTGCCGCGCTAATTTGTAAAGCAGTATACGGGATCAAGAACCAGAAAGCAACGTGCCAAATTCGTGTGATGCACAAACGAAAAATTCCAAATCCATAAACAATAATATACAGGCGGATCTCACACTTCCATATAAACCTTGCGAAGATTTTCAGCAACCTGATACTCAGCTGCGCATATATGAAGACGACTGTCTTACGTCTCCCAGTTCACATGCGAAAGAATGGATGTCCGCCTGCAATATACGGTGAAATCTCCCCTTGTGATAACAGTCACACGAAAAGCCTGATCCGAAAACAGTCCGGAATACCCTAATGAAGGACAGAAAAAGATTGCGCAATACCCTCGGGATTTAAAAGTAGGAATACTTTAATCTACTTACAAAAGGCAAGTTTTCACAAGCATATAAAATACCCATGGTATACCTGGGTATTTTATATGCTTGTGAAAACTTGCCTTTTGTAAGTAGATTAAAGTATTCCTACTTTTAAATCCCTAGGGTATTGCGCAATCTTTTTCTGTCCTTCATTAGGGTATTCCGGACTGTTTTCGGATCAGGCTTTTCGTGTGACTGTTATCACAAGGGGAGATTTCACCGTATATTGCAGGCGGACATCCATTCTTTCGCATGTGAACTGGGAGACGTAAGACAGTCGTCTTCATATATGCGCAGCTGAGTATCAGGTTGCTGAAAATCTTCGCAAGGTTTATATGGAAGTGTGAGATCCGCCTGTATATTATTGTTTATGGATTTGGAATTTTTCGTTTGTGCATCACACGAATTTGGCACGTTGCTTTCTGGTTCTTGATCCCGTATACTGCTTTACAAATTAGCGCGGCACCCGTTAAATCTTTTTCTACTTTGTATTAAGGACTTTGAACCTGTCCTATTAAGGGCACCGCAGCTGACTGTCCATTGGTCCACACCCACTAATTTGTTTCTGTCTGTTACATTGGAATATTTAAGTTTGACATCAAAAGTGTCCATATCTCATGGCTATCTATAAATGTTTTAGAACAGGTTTAGGTAATATAATATATGTTTTGCCCCATAAGATGCACCAGTCCATAAGATGCACCTAGGTTTTAGAGGAGGAAAATAAAATATATATTTTTTCCATTAGACATTACATCAGACCACCAATCAAACCCCCAGTATTTATCAGACTTTAGCTTAGAGCCCCAATCAAACACCAAAAAATAATCAGACTTCATATCATACCACCAATGTTAATAAGACTCCATTCAGACCACAGCTCGGACCCAAAATCAGAACTCAGATCACACATAGAATTATAAAAAAAAAAATCAGATCAGACCCCAATGTGAAAAGACCATAGATCAGACCCCCAATGTGAGTGACCCCCAGTCAGACCACAAATCAGAGCCACAATGTGAATATGACCTCCCATTCAGTCCTCAGATCAGCCCCCCCCCCCCTTCCCATGTTAATCAGAGCTTAGAGCAGACAAAAAATAAATAAGTCAACTTACGTACCTCTCCTGCTCCGGACGCTGCTGCTCCTGAGATCCAGCACTCTTCCCGGTAATCCTGCTGACTTTTGGATCAGTTCACAGAACCACTACTTTTGTTTCACAATATAAGGTCAATCTGTCTTTCTTACAAGTTAGCTATTAGCATTACTCAAGTAAATATCAATGTACTTGTTCAACTGAAATTGTTGTCTTGGACTTAGCATTTATATTGTCAATTTAATTCCTGAAGTTGAATCCTCATGAAGCAAATTACAGCAGATGCATGTAATTACTGCCTGACCTTTGGTCAACTCATTTAGCAGCAACTCTTAAGAAGCCAGTGAAAGTATGCAGCTTCTTGAATTAGAGGCAAGGTGCTTGGAGTGAAAGGTTACATAAATGCTGGAAATGTTTTCCGTCAAGCTTTGGATGATGACTTGATGTTTTTCAGCTTTTTGGGAGGTTTCCAAATAAAAAATGCTATTAAAATGCCTGAAATGCATGGCATTTTTTAATTGTGTAGCATACCAAACCACAGGGGAAAACACGTGAGGCTCACGGTGGGTGTAATAGTTCATGTACTCACGGTTAGCAGAGTCTCCCTGGGCCGGCGTACAGTGGATGAGAAGACAGCACAAAATCCTCCGGGACACTCTCTGTTGCAGTGAACACCAGCCAGATGTTGGTTGAGGTGCCCTTGATGGTCATTGGTGTTTAAGGTGCTTTGGTGGCTGGGCCCCTGGTTCGTGATGCCAGCACCATTAGGTGCAAATGTTGAGAGTAGTAGTAGTAAGAATGAGGAGTGGGTTGTTGTAAACCAGTTGAACATTTACTGCAAATCAATAGTCTGTGGACAGTTGGTACAGTTCATCAATGGAAAGCTTTCTGTATAGCACAAATAATAATAAGTTTGCGTGTACTCCTATTATCAGGTAGTGGCAGTTGTCAATGATGGAGTTGTCCCTTTTAAAGTAGACACTTTACAGGCAAGGATCCTGGTGGTAATCCTAAATTTATTCTACATCACTCTGGTACTAAGTATGCTGATATATCTGGTTACTATGAGCTATCCTTTAAGGGCGTTCCCCTCGCGGCAGGCAAACACTTCTGCTTCATTATTTGCAGAATACTCTTCTAAAAAGGTGTAGATTTTTCCACTATGACCCGGAAGGCTTGTTTAGCAGATAAGGACAATTCTGCGCAATAATTGTCTGTTTGTGTCCTGGCACTCTTGTGTCCTTGCTCTCAGGCACTTGTGCTAATGAGGTCCATAAGCTAAGTTTAGCTGTTACCCTCATTAGGCTCTCTGCATCTTTGTACATAGACTCACTGGCTGGCGCTTGGTTGCTGTGGTTGTCATCTCCAGGCTTGATCAGGGACCAGAGGGAAGGAAAACAGTTACTGTACATGGTGACTTTAGCCTGTTTCTCTCCTCCATGAACTTGCTTCTCCTCCTCTCACCAACTACTAACTCACTCCAACTTCTACTTCCTGTCTAGACACACCCAAAGCTATATATAGTGTGGTGCCAGCACCACCTAGGGGCGAGTGGGTGTAAATGACATTGCCAGCCAGATAATAGGAAATACCATATATTGCAAATAAACATATATATGTGTTGTTTAAAGTGTCCCATTTACACACTGATGTGGGACGCTGCAAATTAATTTTAACCCCTTAGTGACCAGCCTGTTTTAGTTTTTACCGATCAAGTGTTTTTCTTCCTTTTTTCATTGTCGCCTTCCAAGAGTTATAACTTTTTTAATATACCAGGCCGCAGCCAGCCTTTACATATATCGGCACCCTGTGATTCCATTTTCAGGGTGCCGATGGGAGACAGAGGTAATCCACTCCCACTGTCACCATTTACATGCAGCGGGCGCCATTGCCCATGGCATGCAAGAGGTTAAACAGCCCAGATCTGTACTCTTTCCAGTCTGGGTTGTTAGAGCAGGAGTGCGGTTTTCATTTGAGAGCCAAGCCTCCGCTCTCCACTGCACGGGGGACCTGTGCCACGCTTAGACCAGGTCACGGCGAAAAGGCGGTCCAGCCTAAGGCCCCTTAGTAACCACCGTAAAAAGTCGTACTGGTGGTCGCTAAGGGGTTAAAGCCTAGACAAAAAGTGTGTACAGGAGATCTTAGGCTAGGCTAGCATCACACATATCGTTTTTGATGCAGCTTTTTCTTTAATGCCAAAAGTGGATTAACAGGTTCTTATTTTATGCTGCTATTTCTTTTCTTTTTTTTGACCAATTTGATGTTCATTCCAAAACCTGCAATTCAAACTGCATCAAAATTTATATTTGAAGATATTAAGCTTGTCATACAATATATATGGCCCAATTTTTCATTTATTGGACATCCTTACTTATGTACGTATATTCTACTCATGCCGTGTACATTTCTGGGGCATAATCTTTATACTGAAATAATTTGTGTGATGTAGACTAATATTATGTGATACTACCACGGTTACACTTTTATTTGTATCTTTTGCTTCTTTTAATATTATAACTTGTTAAAAATTTAATAACTAAATCATCTTTAAATAAAATGCACCAAAATGTAAGGATTCAATGGGCCAGATATATCATTAGGCAAAGTCACTTTTGTGGAGTGGAAAAGTCGCAAAAAAGTCCCAAAGGCTAAAACTGCGCACAAATTTGCGACTTTTTTCTGCTCTGCACTATGCTCGCCAGTTTTCTGAAAGTGGGCGTGTTTTCGTATGTAAATGAATCTCTAGACAGATTTACTATTGGGACTTTTTTAAAAAGTCGCAAAAAAGTCGCAAAAAAGTCGCAACTTCACTCCAGTGAGGACCATGCTTATCTTATGAGACTTTTTAATAGAACATGCGACTTTTTCATAAAGATGTGCGACTTTTGTAAAGCTGCTTACTGACGGATAAACTGCTACCGTCAAACCACATTTATTACAGTCTTAAAGGGGCGATCATAAATCTGACTTGGCTAAAACTGACTTTAGCCATATGTGAAAGTGGAGTGAGCTGTCAGAGTCGTGATAAATCTGGCCCAAGGAGTCTGCCAGTTTGTATTCGCATATTGAACGAAACAGAGAGTCATGTAGGGCTTGACTTGTCAATTAAAACAGTATATTTTTGTGTTGAAATCCATAACTGCATTAAATCAGAAAATAACACTTTCAAGATATGCCAATAAGATGTTTGGAGCACCGATGGGGCCCCAGTAACTCAGTGCACCAAAGTTCTCTCTTTCTTCAACCTAAGCTCCTCCTTTTCCTTGTACACTCCCAGGACCCGACATCTGTATCATGCTATCTCCTGGCCTCATAATCTTATGTGTGCACAAGAATATCAGTGTATGCCCACTTGCTCAGTAAGGCGTCTTGTTCAATACACCCAGAAATATAGTACCTAGGATTTGAATCACACCGAGTTTGTTCACTCAGTTCTTCTCTTCTGTGCAGGAAACAGATGCCTTACTGAAATACAGGCAGCACTCACCACTGGAAAACAGTATACACCTGTATCGAATTATTAGAAATAAAGAAGATACTTTTCCAGTGGTGAGTGCAGCCTATATTTCTACAACTTGTTCATCGAGTATTTTCACTCACTATTCAGGGCAGTGCACCACGTATACTGGGTGTTACGGGGTCTATAGGACAAAGTAACCACATAGGAGTGGTCCAGTAGTGACCCCCTCTTTTTTGTTGTCTTTATTGGCAGATGCCTTATTGAGCATGGCCTGAAATTGTGGTACATGGAACACGTGTGAGATTACAGGACTAGGCGATAGCAGGATACAGGTGCATTACCCCATATCTGGGGTTATCTGCAAGTGCTATGTATATAGGTTATATTATTACAGTATGTATGGTGCTGTACATTACATGTTATATGACCGTTACTACCAGTAAAGAGTGGATGGCAATGGTTGGCGGGAACAGGACTAACTACCCTGTTTCTTCCCTCTTGGTAGCAGTGGACTGGTCCTGCTTCTTGCCAGGAGGGGGAGTTCCAGAGCAAACACAGAGAGGCGATGAAGCACAATGCAGAAATCCTATTCCCGTAAAAGATTCTCCAGAAGAACTACCTAAACCAGTGAATACTTGAGAGACAAAACAGCAGAGTGAACAGCTTAAAACTGCATAATAAACACTGCTGATGGGTGAGGGACTATGGCTCAGACACCCATCACCTAAGACTACTACTAGGCCAGATAAAGCTGAAATCTAGACCTAATAGTGGATATCTACACCCACAAGTGCTAAGTTGCAGCCATCCAACCTGCCTCCATTCTTCCATACTGGTGCCAGAGGTTGCACTTTGAATGCGCTGCTACTGAATGTACCATATGCTGCACTTAGTAAAAAGTTATATGTTCACTTATGGCCTCATTCTTCAAACTACATTTCCACTGCACCAATTCCCAGTGAGCAATGGCTTGAGGGAGTACACCATGACACAACACTTTATCAGGGCCACTACTACTCTCATCCTCTACACCGGCTTCTCAGGGGGTCTCTGCACAGGCACCAGGCCCTGGGAAAGGAGGGGTATAGTGAGAAGAGGGATGGCTCTTTGGTGGGCAGAGAGGCTGTGGCGCCGCCTTCAGTGCTAGTCTTTGTGAACATCTCATTAGCATGTATTAAAAAATTGGATTTTTCTGCCAAACTCAGGAACAAATTTCAACGGCAAAGGTATTGTTTTGATTGTCTATTAAGCCACACATGCCACTCTGCTTAGTTTTATATGTAAATGCAAGTGATTCCAGCCTTAAATGGATTGCTTCCTTTACAATTTCCTTGCCTTTTAAAAATTCCAAAGGACATAAAAGTGGATGTAACTGTATGGTGATATATGAAACTAGTGTATATGGCATCATATGATTCATTTGAGGTGTGCTACAACTGTCAGAATATCCTTCCCATTCCCATTTTGTGTAGTTCAGGATTTATCATGTATATTGGGGAGAATTTATGAACAGCTTTATGGCATTTGATTGACTTTAAAAACTCACAATTTGTGTAAACATCTGGAAAAAATAGCAAATGACAAATTCTTGATTTTTGTACTGTTCTCTGCTAAAATTTGGAAAAGTGGGCATGGTAACATTTAAAGAGCTCATAGCAGGCATACATTTCATTTTTTGCCTCTATAATAGTCCAAAATGCTCCCAATTTTTTAAGAGGAATATGCCTTTTAATACATTTGACACAAATCACTCTAAAAATCTTGGGGGTCATTTATTATCCTGAAATATGCCTATATTAGGTCTATTTCAGGCAAAGATTGTGTTGCGCCACCATCTGCAACTTTTCCCCGCACACGCCAGGTCTAAAAAAGTGGGCGTGATGTGGGTGTGGAAGGGGACAGGCCAGCAGGCCTGTCTCATTTACCATTTTCTATGCCTGGTTTAGGTGTAGAAAATGGTCTAAATGTAAAGAAGCAAGGAAGCCAACACCTTTTCATAACTTCGGTAGATCCACTGCCAGATTTAGGGGTTATTAAGACTGACGTCTAAAACTCCTGTCTTAATAAATGACCCTTCTTATTTTTAAGATAAGCATACATAATATTAGTCTTAATAAATGCAGGCTGTTGTCTCCTGGTGTACTAAATGAAAATTCAGCTTTGATTATCTCATCAGTATAACACATGCAAAAATGCAATTTAAGTTTCAGGACCAGAACCACTTCACAGGCACTTCTAAGGTCACCTGCAGCTTTTGGCAGACGATGCCTGTTTGAGTTCAGATGCTTCCCTCAAGATTCACAAGGATAAAGGATCAAGAACAAGTGGAAACAGGAAGGTTAAAAGAACATATTGTGGACTTGGACCAGGTATAGTAAGTTTCGGTTTATTTGATGCTTTTAAAAAGACCAGAAGCACACCTTAGGCTAGTTTCACACAAGCATTAAAATCATCTGGCAAGCTAAGGAACAGCCTGCTGGAGTTCATTGTATCTGGCATAGCTTGAGAGGGTCGGAGCATGACCAGGTTCCATTGAATATAATGGGACTCGACGGGGATCTGGCCTGTTGCCGACATTAGTGCTTGCATTGGTTTTTGTCCGGACGAATCCCAACACTTATGCTGGAAAAAGGCCTTATCCATTATAATGGCAATGGGCTCCAGCAGAGAAAGGCAGAATTTGGCTACGCCGAATATGATTAACTTTGGCAGGCTGTTTCTCTGCTGGATGATTTCAATGCTGGTGTGAAACTATCTTTATAGTAAACTATTCAAGGGTGAAAACTGGGGAAAAAAAGAATTACTCTCCTGCAGAGCTCTTGCATTTTAGCAGTTCAAAGCCACTTGCACATGGTTGTACTCAGGTTTGGACTACCCCACAGTGGAAAAGGTAAACCCCTCGCACTAGGCCCCTGAGCAAAGTGGGTCCCTAGTCCTCCACACCCTACATAAGTGGCACATGACACAGTAGACTGACTGTATTACATATAGATAATCAATTCACTGAGATTCATAATATAGAACACCAAACAAGAAAAAGAAGTCACTGGGAATGTTAGACTATTTAGGCCATTGTATGGAGATACCCAAAGATAATTAATAACGGGTAAGGGGTGAAGGTTACCCACATTAAATATTGTCTGCAACCACAACTGTACTATCAAAAAAGTGCCTTTACTGATTCATGATCATACACAGGACATAAATAAAACCCATAATCCACAACATTAAGTGCAGTCTTATAATACAAAAGGTTCCTGTTAGGGGCTCTACACTGGCCTACAAGATAACATCTTCTAGGAAAGGAGTTGCAGGAGAGTAAAGCTCCCCCTCTTGGGGTCTCAATGTGTTTCTCCCATTGTAGGGTTCCTCAGGGGACGTCGCCACCACAATAAACATATCATACTATAAAATATTATTATTTCATGTTATATTATTTTATATTATATTACAATAACTTTTTGTATTATAATACTGCACCTTATGTTGGGGATTATGGGTTAGTTATATTTATGTCCTGTTTTTATGTAAGTATGTATATATAATAACAGATCATTTTTACATATAACTTAAGAATGTTTTGTTTTTAAATACACAGAACTCACATACTATATTTACTAAGCCAAATATCTTGAAAAACAGTACTGTCATCATTAACTCATAGGTGATATCCAACCTTATAATCTCTTTTGAATTTAGGTGTCCATTGCTCCAGACATACTGCATGAGTAATTTGTATTTTCTTTCCATTTTATTTTCTTTCAAAAGATCAGTGCAGTTTGTGTTATTGAAAGCATGGGGAGCCTACTGAAGTGTCACAAAATCAATTTTGAAATATAGTCTTATTTACTGCCTCCTCTGAATAGTGCTTTTATGATTGTTTATAGGTGGAATTATTAAAGGTTTGAAGAGGTCAAGTACGTTGTGTAATGTAGTTGAAGACTGCAGACCCTTATCAACAGTAATGAAAATAAAATACTTAGGAATTCTGGCCAAGGTGAGAAACTTTTCATACTTATATAGTTCTGAAACATTATTTTGTAGTCACCAAACACAGAGAATTTTTTTTTTATAGTATTAGGCAGTAAAGGAATTTTCAGTGTCCTTTTGATAAAAAGTTTAACTCAAAGACTAGGGTTAAATAAAGGCCATGGCAATGTCAGCACAGTAGATGGGAGCACACAGTGAGAACTAACTGGAACCCAGCCTGCTTTCCCTGCCTACTTGCAGTGCAAGCCCTAGGCAGCAAGTCCGCAACTGGTCAACGTTGCCTACTCTGTTAGGTGCTGGAGGGATCGGAACCATGTGGACAATGCAGTACCAAATCACATGACAGAAGGTAGTCAAAATAGCCAAGCCACAGTCAAAACCAGATGGGAAACACAGTACCAAATCACGAGGGATCAAAGGCAAGCCGAAGCCAATCCAATAAGCAATCCAAACGCACACAGTACTGAACTGGGAGTACAGCTAGGGAGCAAAAACCTATTACTGGCAATGGTATCTGGACAGGAAGGGATTTAAATAGACCACCAAGTCCCAGGATCAGAAACTGATAGTTCATGACTTGGTTTAAGAGCTTGTTCCTGCAGAGCTCTCTGAAGGAAGAGAGGTTCACCCACTGGAACCTGGAAGCCTTGTCATAGGTCCAGGGTGGGTAGAAGACAGTCAGATTCCAACCAAGCTGCGGCGGTTCGTGGGGTCGGCAGTGCTTAAGGTGTCAAGTGGGGTGCTTGGAGCCCTTGGGAAGCATTAGGAGCATCCATCAACTAAGGTACTCAGTTGGGGTGCCAGGAGAACCGTTACAGTAGCAAACACCACTAGAGGCAAAAAACTTCTCCATTAATTTTGGTAGTCAGATACAAAACACCTTATAAACTGTTCCAATACCTGGTTGACCCCGTTTGTCTTGGGATGGAATGCAGATGAGAAAGAGAGTTTGATTCCATGTTTGTTGCTAGACTCTCTGCAGAATCTCGAGGCAAACTGGACACTTCTATCCAAGACAATGGACTCAGTTATGCCATGCAAAGGATGTTGTCCACTAATAAGGTAGCTCATTTTTTAGCGTTAGAAAGTTCTTTAAAGATACAAGATGAGACATCTTCTAGAATATAGGATCACCCAGATGACTGACCTACTCTGGGAGGGTGGAAGGTACGTAATGGAGTCCATCGAGATGAGGGTCCAAGGTCTCTGCAGAATGGACAAGTGACAAAGCAAACCTGCAGGACATCTTCTGGGTACTTTGGCCCAAACAAGCACATCACATGCAGAGACAAAGGCATCCACATCACATGACCAAGTGGGGCACCAGTAGGTTAAGGAGACCAGATGTTTAGTCTCCGCAATACCTGGATGACCTGCCAAAACAGAACTATGAGATTCCTGCAACACCTTAACGTGTAACTGTCATGTTTTCAAAAACAAATCTATTTTAGCATATGTTACTGCTGCAGCAGCATTATGCATAAAGCAATCTTTTCGTTTCTTCACATACCACTGTTTTCCTTGAGTTTTTTCCCTTAGTTACGTCTGTCTATGGCTCCTTTGCCAGTTCTCTGAGGCCAAAACTGCTTTCCCTCACTTCACATACACACTTGCTGTAGCCAGCAGCTCCCTGCCATCCAATCAGATTGGATTACTGAGAGACATGCCTCCTCACTCTGAAGCCTAATGCAGGCATGCAGTGTGAAGGACCACCCCTCTGTCTATCTGTCTTCTTAGCCGTAGACAGACAAGCCCTAGCAACTGTCTTTTAAGGGAACAGTTGAAAGGGACAGGTAACATTAATGAAAGCTTTTATTATAAGGTAATCTTTTGACAATAATTGACAGACTAACTCAGGTATACGTGCCCTAATAAACTAGCAAATAAAATAAAAATATGACAGTTATACTTTAAGGTGCAAGTTTGAAGGGACAATTTACCAGAAGGAAGATCATTGGTAAACAAGTCTTGACAATCTAGTATTTCAGCGGCCAGGTCAGAAGTAATGGCGGTGACAACAACACTAGGAGAAAGAATGTTACCAGGTTCAGTATTAATGCAGTCTTTAATGCCAAAACTTCGAGATAAGGCATCCACCTTCATATTACCAGAACCTGGACGAAAAGTCACCACAAAATTAACACATGAAAAACAGGGCCCAACGTGCTTGATGAGGATTCAAGCACCATATTCAGATAGATAACATTTTTATAATCTGTCAGCACCGTGATTTGGTGCTAAGCCCCCTCCAAGATGTGACATCACTCCTCGAAGGCCCACTCGATGGCCAACAATTCAGGCTTGCTGATATCATAATTCCTTTCAGCGGAGGAGAATGCTTGAGGGAAAAATGCACAGGGTTTCAGGTTAGTTAAAAAGGATGGCCTCTGAGATAGTACAGCACCAACTTCTGCCTCAGAGGTGTCGACCTCAACAATAAAAGGTTGTAACATAAGGCTGGATGAGCACAGGTGCCTGAAAGAAATTAGATTTTAGTATCTCAAAGGTGGACAGAGCCTCGGGAGGCCAATGGAGAATTATTTAGCAATTACAAAAAAAATGTACTGAAATTTCTGTAATAATTGGTGAAGCCTAGAAACTGTTGAAGAGCCTTAAGAGAGATAGGCCTGGCCCAGTTAACAATAGCTCGCACCTTAGCAGGATCCATACAGAATTTTGGGGTGAAAGAATGTAACCCACATTTTCACATTTGCTCAGTTTTGCAAACAGATTATAGCCCTTCAATTACTGAAGGACTTCCCTTACATGCAATACATGAGACAACCAATCTGGGGAAAAGACCAAAATGTTGTCCAGATATACCACTGCAAAAAGACCCAAGAACTCACAAAAGATGTCATTAACTAGGTTATGGAAAACGGCTGGGGCATAACACAGCCTAAATGGCATCACTAGTTATTCAAAATTCCCTTTAGGGGAGTTGAATGGCATTTTCCATTCATCACTCCTCCCGATTCTAATCAGATTGTAGGCTTCCCTCAGATTGATCTTGAAGAACCACTGAACCCCGACAATCTCATTGAATAAATCAGGAATAAGTGGAAGGAGGTACTCGTTCCAGATAGTAATTTTATTAAGCTCCTTGTAATCGATACAGGTGCACAAACATCCATCTTTCTATCTCACAAAAAAAGCCAGCCCCTACAGGTGATGTGCCCTTTCTTTAGACTATCTTGAACATAGTCTCTCATTCCCAATCTTTCAGGCCCAGAGAGATAAAAAATCCATTCCTTAGGAAGTTTAGCACCTGGGACAAGGTCAATGGCATAATATTATTCTCGATGAGGAGCCAGAGCTTCAGAAGCCTCCTTGGAGAATGGACATCCATAATGAACTCAGGCATAGAACCTTGTTCCAGCTCCAGGCCAGAGAGTTGAACAGACAGGCAATGATTAGAGCACTGAGGACACCACTTAATTAATTCCTCAGAGCTCCAGTAAAAAACTGGACAATGCTTTCTTATCAGGGTAAACCCAAAATAACCTCAACAGATTGTTCATAACATATAATGAACATTTTTTGGAATGAATAGACCCAACTGTCTAAATCAAAAGTTTGATGTCAATGCCAGACCAAAGACGGACCTTTACTGTGAAGATAAATATACGGGATTTCGCTCAAAATACCTGTGTGTCTGAGTCACCTCCCCTTCAGATGCTGCAGTTTTCCACCTTTTTTCTCACAGAACAGGACTGCAGTGTATGGGCAGAGCTGCCTCAGTAAAAGCACAATCCATTCTTCAGAAGATGTTCCTTCCGCTGCTAAGAGAACATGGCTCCAACTTGCATAGGCTCCTCAAACTCCTCAGGAGCTTTAGATACCGAAGGTTTAGGGACAGAGATGAGAGATGGACATAGAGAGATCTCTCTCGCTTATGTCACCTAAGACATCTGTCAAGAATAATAGCTAAAGACATTGCCTCGTCAAGAGAACCTGGAGTAGGATGGCTAAACAGAAGGTCTTTTAGCATGTCAAAGAGTCCCAGCCAAAATTGTGATATAAGAGCTGGGTCATTCCACCTAGAGGCAGTCCAGCATTTGCAGAATTCCAAACAGTACTCTTCCACTGGTCTTTTACCTGACTCAAAGACAGAAGCTGTCTCTTAGCATAAGCCACCCTGTCCTGCCCACTCCTGCGGGCCTCCCTGAAGTAGGGACATAATGATGCCCACACTCTGGGCTTCTGTCCCAGTCGATTGAGGCCTCAGGCGGAAGTATTATTTACAACTCTCCAGAAAAAAATAACTTTATGGTCACCAGAGAACCGATCTGGAAGCTTTACCTTGGGTTCTACTAGTGAAGGAGCCGAAACTACAGGGGGATGTTGTACCCTCTCTGCCAAGTCCTGGACTAATTGGACAATACTCTTCATCCAGGTGGCTAGTGCTGTCATGGCGTTGATAACACTAGGTCACCCAGAATAAAAAAGTAAGGCCAGTGATAATGTTAGCACAGTAGACAGGAACACAAAGTCATGAGCCCTAACTGGAACCCAGCCTGCTTTCCCTCGCTACTTGCAATGCAAGCCTTGGCAGCAAGTCCACAACTGGTCGACATTCCCTACTCTGCTAGGTGCAGGACTGACATACACACACATAGAAGAAACTACACAAAAACAACATTGTATAAGAATGGGTCGGAACAGGGCAGACAATGCAGTACCAACACCCAGTACCACATGAGAGTAGTCAGAATAGCCAAGCCCAACTCAGAACCAGACAAAAGACACAGTACCAAATCATAATCAAAGGCAAGCCAAGGTCAATCCAATAGGCAATCCAAATGCACAAAGAACTAGGAGCACAGCTAGGGAGTGAAAATGGCAATGGTATCTGGCCAAGAAGATGTTTAAATAGAGCACCTAGTCCCAGGATAAGAACCTGATAGGTCATGACTCAGTGATCCATTAGTCAAAACACAACACACAGGAATAGAACAGCTGAGCAATCCACTGCTAGTTTCCTCCAGCACACACTCGCTGTTGGGAGAAATAGAGCACTGCATCCTCTTGCTAAGGATGCTTTTGTGTCACCAGGGGGAGTGGATTTGCAGACTGTCTTTTCCAGCTGGAGATCTCGCTGTTGGGGCCTGGACAGGAAAGTTCTTGGCAGCCAATTTTTTTTTGTTTTCATAGTATTTTTTAATCCAATTTTATATAATTTAGAAATGTATACATATAGTATCCTCTAATTTGTTGATATGCTATTGTCAAACCTATCAAGTTGTCTTAACAATTATAGGGTTGTCCCAGAATTACAACTTATCAACTATCAAACTTATAACCAAGTTATGAATAGACTAGAGTATGAATAGGTGCCTGTAGCACAGCAAGTTAGCAGATATATAAGTGGTCTCTCCAAAAAAAGTGAGCCATTACCAAAGTTACCAGACACTGGAGGCATCATCGGCATCATTACTGCCCTTCTTGACACCAGGCCATCTTCCAAAAGTCTTTGCCTCACTGTGCGTGCAGATGCGCTCACACCTGCCTGCTGCCATTTGTGAGCAAGCTCTGCACTGGTGGCACTCCGATCCCGCAGCTAAATCCTCTTTAGGAGACGATCCTAGCGCTTGCTGGACTTTCTTGGACACCCTGAAGCCTTCTTAACAAGAATTGAACCTCTTTCCTTGAAGTTCTTGAAATTGTTGATTGAGGTGCAATCTTAGTAGCCACAATATCCTTGCCTGTGAAGCCATTTTTATGCAACGCAATGATGGCTGCACGCGTTTCTTTGCAGGTCACCATGGTTAACTGTCAAGGAACCATGAACCAGACGTACAACAAGAGATGAGTGGAAATAAGAAGGCTTTATTGAAAATCAAGCTGTGAGGCAAAAGTCCAAACGGATGGCTAAACCGAAGCAGGGTCTTGCGAAGCCAGAGGTCAGGAACCAGAAGGGTAGTCAGACGAAGCCTGGATCAGGAACCAGCAGGGTAGTCAGACGAAGCCTGGATCAGGAACCAGCAGGGTAGTCAGACGAAGCCAGGATCAGGAACCAGAAGCAGCAGCAGTCTTAGAAGCATGTGAACACAGGAGGACCAAGCAAGGAACTGAAGCCACAGACCTCCTATATATATGAGCTGGGCATCCAGCTCCTCCCAGTGGGAAGGAGAAGCCGCAGGGTGGGAGGCTACAAGAAACCCAGAAACCAAGATGGCCGCCAGCACATGTCAAACGAAGGAGAACAGCAAGAAGGTAAGACCATGACAGTACCTCCCCCTCAAGGGCCCCTCCTCCGCGGAGTAAAGAACGGTTTCTGAGGGAAGCGTGCGTGGAAGGCTCGGAGCAAGGCAGGAGCATGGACATCTGCGGAGGGAACCCAGGAACGCTCCTCTGGACCATAACCACGCCAATGGACCAAAAACTGCACCCGACCGCGGACCAGGCGTGAGTCCAGGATATTGCTCACCTCATACTCCTCACGATTGCCCACTTGGACCGGACGAGGCCGAGGAACCGAGGAAGTGAAACGATTACACACCAGTGGCTTCAACAGGGAGACATGAAACACGTTGGAGATCTGCATGCCAGGAGGAAGCGCAAGGGCATAGGCTACCGTGTTTACCCTGCGAAGCACTCGGAAGGGACCAACAAAGCGAGGCGCCAGCTTGGGAGTGGGCACTCGAAGGTTGAGGTTGCGGGTGGACAACCATACGCGGTCTCCGACCTGGTAGGAAGGAGCGGGCGCTCGT
This sequence comes from Bufo gargarizans, assembly GCF_014858855.1. Taxonomy (NCBI): domain Eukaryota; kingdom Metazoa; phylum Chordata; class Amphibia; order Anura; family Bufonidae; genus Bufo; species Bufo gargarizans. The sequence continues at coordinate 348,578,658 of NC_058082.1, forward strand.
CTGCGATCAGCCTGGAGTCTCTGGCGCTGCGCAGAGACCTCAAGGGACCTCTGGATCTGTACCCAAGAAGCACGTAGGACGGAAAGGTGATCCTCCACAGCCGGAATATCCTGGGGAGAGAATACCTCCGGTAACACGGCACGTTGGAACCCATAATTGGCCATGAAGGGAGACGTCCCAGAGGAAGAGTTCACCGCCGTGTTCCTGGCAAACTCAGCCCAAGGCAGGAGGTCAACCCAATTGTCTTGGTGATCGGAGACATAGCAACGAAGGAATTGCTCCAAGGCCTGATTGGATCGTTCTGCGGCCCCATTGGACTGAGGGTGGTAGGCCGAGGAGAAAGAGAGATGAATCCCCAACTGGGAGCAAAAGGAGCGCCAGAACCTGGACACAAACTGACTCCCCCGATTCGACACAATCTCCTTGGGCAAACCGTGCAACCGGAAGACCTCCCTGGCAAAAATCGTGGCCAACTCTCGTGCAGAGGGTAACTTCTTGAGAGGAACACAGTGGCACATTTTGGAAAACCGATCCACAATCATGAGAATGACCGTATGGCCTCGGGATGCAGGGAGGTCCACAATGAAATCCATCCCCAGGTGTGACCATGGACGCTCCCCGGTGGCTATGGGTTGCAAAAGGCCCAACGGACGGTGCCGAGGGGATTTACTCTGGGCACAAACGGAGCATGCCGCTACATATGCGGCGATGTCGGAACGTAGAGAAGGCCACCAGAACAGACGTGAAACAGCCCATGACAGCTGATTCTTTCCAGGATGCCCCGCGGCCTTGGAGTTATGGTAGGTTCGCAACAACCGAGTGCGCAACTCCTCAGGCACAAAACATCTGCCGTTGGGTCTCCCAGAGGGAGCACCAGATTGAGCCGCCAAAATCTGCTCACCCAGGGGAGAGGTCAGGCTGGTGCGAATGGCGGCCAGGATCTGATTCGGAGGTATGACCGAAGTCGGAATCGACTCCTCCCCGGACAGCTCGGAGTACTGCCGTGATAAGGCGTCCGCTCTGATGTTCTTGGAACCGGGTAGGTAGGAGATCACGTAATTAAAACGTGACAAGAACAGAGCCCATCTGGCCTGACGTGGTGTCAATCTCTTGGCCTCAGAGAGGTAGGTCAGATTCTTGTGGTCCGTCAGGATGAGAACCGGAACCACCGAGCCCTCGAGCAAGTGCCTCCATTCTTTAAGGGCCTGCACGATGGCCAATAACTCCCTGTCACCAATCTGATAGTTGCACTCCGCGGAAGACAGTTTCCGGGAGTAAAACCCACAAGGAAGCAGAGGACCCTCTGGTGTTCTACGCTGAGACAGAAGGGCGCCTACTCCCGTCTCAGACGCGTCCACCTCGAGGACAAAAGGCAACCCAGGGTTGGGATGCGACAGAATCGGAGCCGACACAAAGGCGGACTTTAGAGCCTCAAAAGCTCGGATGGCCTCGAGCGGCCAGACCTGGGGATTACTGCCCTTCCTGGTCAGATCCGTGAGAGGCTTGGCTAGCATGGAAAAGTCCCTGATGAACTTCCGATAATAATTGGCGAAGCCCAAAAAGCGCTGCAGGGCACGAAGACCACTGGGCTGGGGCCACTGTAAGACAGCCGAAACCTTCTCAGGATCCATGGAGAACCCCTCAGCGGAAATGATGTAACCTAAGAAGGTTACCTGGGATCGGTGAAATTCGCATTTCTCAAGCTTACCGAACAGCTTGTTCTCTCGTAACCGTTGCAACACTCGTCTGACATCCAGAATGTGGGCCTCCATGGATTCAGAATATACCAGGATGTCATCCAAATAGACCACCACACACTGCTGCAACAGGTCACGGAAAACATCGTTGATGAATTCCTGGAAGACTGCGGGCGCATTGCACAACCCAAAGGGCATAACCAAGGATTCATAATGACCGGTCCTGGTGTTAAACGCGGTCTTCCACTCATCGCCCGCCTTGATCCTTACCAGGTTATATGCCGCCCTCAGGTCGAGTTTGGTAAAGACCGTGGCCCCTTTGAGGCGATCGAACAGCTCGGAAATCAAGGGTATCGGGTAAGCGTTCTTGATCGTGATGCGATTGAGACCCCTGTAATCGATGCAAGGCCTCAACTCACCGCCCTTCTTTTTCACAAAGAAAAATCCAGCCCCTGCCGGGGACGAGGATTTGCGAATGTGTCCGCGTAAAAGCGCCTCCCTCACGTACTCCTCCATGGCCTCATTCTCCGCTACCGACAGTGGATAGACCTTGCCACGAGGAGGAACGGCACCAGATTGTAACTCTATGGCACAATCGTATGGGCGGTGCGGAGGTAGGGCAACCGCACGCACCTTATCGAATACATCCCGGTACTCCTCGTATTCAGGAGGCAACAGAGAGTCCAAGGAAGTACACAGCAACTTGACAGACCCATGGATGCAACTAGCCCCACACTGCGGTGACCACGAGAGGATCTCGGCCGATCTCCAATCGAAAGTCGGATTATGCTTCTGGAGCCAGGGGTACCCCAAGACCACCGAGTAGTGTGGAGACGAAATAACCTGGAGACAGACCGACTCTCTGTGAACGGCACCAATGGCCATCCCCACTGGAAGGGTCTCATGAGTCACGTGTGGCGGCAGAAGGGGTCTGCCATCTATCGCCTCAAGAGCCAGTGGGGAACCTCGAGGCTGCAGAGGAATGGAATTGGCGGCAGCGAACACACTATCAATGAACAAACCACCAGCACCAGAGTCCACCAACGCCTGGGTCGTCACCGAGCCCCCGACCCAGGAGAGGACAACAGTAATCAGTGGTTTGTCAACACGGGAAACCGGGGACGAGGAGACTCCACCCAAGATCTGCCCCCGACAGGATCTCAGGTGCGAGCGTTTCCCGGACGGTTCGGGCATGCCAACCGAAAATGCCCACCGAGACCACAGTACATGCATCGGCCCTCGCGTCTCCGGAGTGCCCTCTCCCCCTCGGACAGGCGAGCAAACCCCAGCTGCATGGGTTCACCCCCAGACAAGTCATCCCCAGGAGGCGTGGGAGGAGGGGGAGGCACGGGTGGGACAGCAAACGTAGGCGCCAATCTGTTAGAAGACCTCCGCAGGCTCTCCTTAAAGGAAGGTCTCTCCCTGAGTCTGGTGTCAATCAAAATCAGGAAAGAAATAAGAGACTCGAGCTCCACTGGTAGGTCCTTAGCTGCAACCTCATCCTTCAAGGCATCCGAAAGACCATGAGAGAAAGCAGCGACCAGAGCCTCATTATTCCAGCCCACCTCTGCTGCCAGGGTACGAAACTCAATGGCGTATTCAGCTACGGATCGTGAACCCTGTCTGATGGACATAAGGAGCTTCGCAGCAGAGGCAGCACGAGCCGGCACATCGAATACCTTCCGAAGAGAAGCAACAAAACCGGAAAACTCGGCAACCACCGGATTGTTGTTCTCCCATAAAGGGCTGGCCCAGGCCAAGGCCTTGTCCGAGAGCAGCGAGATCAAGAAGCCCACCTTTGATCTCTCAGTAGTAAAGGCATGTGGCAGCAACTCGAAATAAATGCCCACCTGGTTAAGGAAACCTCGGCACTGAGTTGGCTCTCCCCCAAAGCGCTGTGGAAGGGGGGCGGAACCGGTCATACCCCGAAACACCGCAGGCGCAGCAACAGGTGTCGGGGTCGACTCTGGCGCAACAACCGGAGCGGCAGTAGGAGCGGGCCCAGGAGCGACAACCGACCCATCGGCAACGGAAGCTAAATGAGCCGTGCGTTCAAGCAGGGTTTGCAACGCCACAGCGAACCGACCCAACAGGTGATCCTGCTGATCAAGTCTGGCAACCAGCATAGGTAGCGAGGATGGCCCTGTACCGTCAGAATTCATGGCTTGGTCCTAATGTCAAGGAACCATGAACCAGACGTACAACAAGAGATGAGTGGAAATAAGAAGGCTTTATTGAAAATCAAGCTGTGAGGCAAAAGTCCAAACGGATGGCTAAACCGAAGCAGGGTCTTGCGAAGCCAGAGGTCAGGAACCAGAAGGGTAGTCAGACGAAGCCTGGATCAGGAACCAGCAGGGTAGTCAGACGAAGCCTGGATCAGGAACCAGCAGGGTAGTCAGACGAAGCCAGGATCAGGAACCAGAAGCAGCAGCAGTCTTAGAAGCATGTGAACACAGGAGGACCAAGCAAGGAACTGAAGCCACAGACCTCCTATATATATGAGCTGGGCATCCAGCTCCTCCCAGTGGGAAGGAGAAGCCGCAGGGTGGGAGGCTACAAGAAACCCAGAAACCAAGATGGCCGCCAGCACATGTCAAACGAAGGAGAACAGCAAGAAGGTAAGACCATGACATTAACAATGGAAGAACAATGATTTCAAGCATCGCTCTCCTTTTAACAGGTCAAGTCTGCCATTTTAACCCAATCAGCCTGACATAATGATCTCCAGCCTTGTGCTCGTCAACATTCTCACCTGAGTTAACAAGACGATACTGAAATGATCTCAGCAGGTCCTTTAATGACAGCAATGAAATGCAGTGGAAATTTTTTGGGGGGATTAAGTTAATTTTCATGGCAAAGAAGGACTATGCAATTCATCTGATCGCTCTTCATAACATTCTGGAGTATATGCAAATTGCTATTATAAAAACTTAAGCAGCAACTTTTCCAATTTCCAATATTTATGTAATTCTCAAAACTTTTGGCCACGACTGTACATGACCAAACACAATGTCAAGTGTCGAATAGAGTGGTGTAAAGCACACTGCTACTGGACTCTGGAGCAGTGGAAACATGTTCTCTGGAGTGACAAATCCATTCATTATCCGGAAATCTAAAGCCTCGTTCACACGTCAGTGTTTTGGTCAGTGATTTCCATCAGTGATTGTGAGCCAAAACCAGGATTGGAGCATCCACAGACATAAGGTATAATGGAAAGATCTGCACCTGTTCTGTGTTTAGACCCACACCTGGTTTTGGCTCAAAATGATGGACAGTGGGGGATTATAATTGGGGCGTTTGGGTCTGTAGCCCCGGGCCGGGCATTGCTGGGGGGCCCAACGCCAACCCAAATGCCCACAAACTACGGCGGGGCACGGGGGTGCATAGTTCCCTGCCCCGCCGTCGTCTGCCGATCACTGCCATAGACTTCAGGCCTAGTAGGCCTGAAGCCTATGCGGTAGTTATTAGGTAAGTATTAGCTTTTATTATTATTTTTTTTGTGTGCCAACTTTGGGGGACATTACTGAAGGGACAGTGGGGGGCAAACTACTACATGGGGGCAAATTACTAGTGTGGGGGAAATTAATACTGTGGGGGACAATTAATACTTTGGGGGCAAATTACTACCATGGGGGGAATTAATACTGTGAGGGCAGTGTGGAGAAATTAATACTGTAGGGGCAGTGTGGGGGGGGGGGGGGAAATTACTTAATTGATGGCAGTGTTGGGGAAAATTATCTAATGGAGGCAGTGTGGGGGGTTATTACTTGATGGGGCAGTGTGGGGGGCAAATTACTTAATGAAGGACAGTGTGGGGGCAAACTACTTAATGATGGGCAGTTCGGGGGCAAATTACTTAATGAAGGGCAGTGTGGGGGCAAACTACTTAATGATGGGCAGTTCGGGGGCAAATTACTTAATGAAGGGCAGGGTGGGGGCAAATGACTTAACCACCTCCCGACCGCCTAACACAGGGATGCGTCCTGCAGGCGGCCGGGTTATTCCTCCTTCACGCATCTAGATTTTGCGTGAACGTGCGCATGCACAGCGACGCGCAGCTGAGTTGATCTACAGCCTGCCAGCAGCGATCATTCGCTGGCAGGCTGTAGATTCGATTTTTTTTTAACCCCAAAAAGGTATATTAGACACTGTTTTGTTAACAGCATCTAATATACCTGCTACCTGGTCCTCTGGTGGTCCCTTTTGCTTGTATCGACCACCACAGGACAGAGGCAGCTTTGTAAGTAGCACCAATCACCACACTACGCTACACCCCCCCTGTCACTTATTAACCCCTTATTAACCCCTGATCACCCCATATAGACTCCCTGATCACCCCCCTGTCATTGATCACCCCCTTGTAAAGCTCCATTCAGACGTCCGTATGTGTTTTGTGGATCCACCGATCCGCAAAACACGGACACCGGCAATGTGCTTTCCGCATTTTGCGGATCCGCACATTGCCAGAACTATATAGAAAATGCCTTTTCTTGTCCGCAATTGGACAGGAATAGGACATGTTCTATAGGCTCTACAAAAAATGCAGTGTTCGCCTGATCAGGCCTGATCTTGTGCGCACACTTGCGTTCAGTCCTCCCCACCGCAGTGACAGAATTTTTTTTTCTGATCACTGCAAAAACACTGTAAAATCACTGCGGAGCTATAAAGATCACTTTTGAGGGGCATGGCGAGTTCATAGAAGATTTTTTTTTTTGCCACAGGTTAGCGGAAATTTTTTATTTTATTTTTTCTTACAAAATCTCATATTCCACTAACTTGTGACAAAAAATAAAATCTTATATCAACTCGCCATACCCCTCACGGAATCCAAATGCGTAAAAATGCCCTGTGAAATCCAAAAGGTACTCATTGGAATTTGGGCCCCTTTGCTTGCGCATCTTGGCTGCAAAAAAGTGTCACACACCGTACGCCGTACTCAGGAGAAGTAGGGCAATGTGTTTTGGGGTGTATTTTTACATATACCCATGCTGGGTGAGATAAATATCTCTGTGAATTGACAACTTTGTATAACATTTTTTAAAAAGTTGTCATTTACAGAGATATTTCTACACACAGTATGGGTATATGTAAAAATACACCCCAAAACACATTGCCCTACTTCTCCTGAGTATGGCGATACCACATGTGTGAAACTTCTTTGCAGCCTAGGTGTACCTTTTAGGAGGGCATTTTTAGACATTTGGATTCCAGACTTCTTTTCACGCTTTAGGGCCTTAAAATGCCAGGGCGAAATAAATATCCCACATGTGACCCCATTTTGAAAAGAAGACACCCCAAGGTATTCCGTGTGAGGCATGGCCAGTTCATGTAAAATTTTTTTTTTTTTTTGTCACAAGTTAGTGGAATATGAGACTTTGTAAGAAAAAAAAAAGAAAAGATAATCTTTTTCCGCTAACTTGTGCCCAAAAAAAATAATTATATGAACTCGCCATGCCCCTCACAGAATACCTTGGGGTGTCTTCTTTCCAAAATGGGGTCACTTGTGGGGTATTTATACTGCCCTAGCATTTTAGGGGCCCTAAAGCGTGAGAAGTAGTTTGGAATCCAAATGCGTAAAAATGCCCTGTGAAATCCTAAAGGTACTCATTGGAATTTGGGCCCCTTTGCGCACCTAGGCTGCAAAAAATTGTCACACATGTGGTATCGCCGTACTTAGAATGAGTAGGGCAATGTGTTTTGGGGTGTATTTTTACATATACCCATACTGTGTGTGAGAAATATCTCTGTAAATGACAGCTTTTAAAAAAATGTTATACAAAGTTGTCAATTTACAGAGATATTTCTCTCACCCAGCATGGTATATGTAAAAATACACCCCAAAACACATTGCCATACTTCTCCTGAGTGCGGCGATACCACATGTGTGACACTGTTTTGCAGCCTAGGTGGGCAAAGGGGCCGAAAGTCCAACGAGTACCTTTAGGCTTTACAGGGTTGCTCACAATTGCCCAAAATGCCAGAACAGTAAACACACACCACAAATGACCGCATTTCGAAAAGTAGACACCCCAAGGTATTCACTGAGGGGCATAATGAGTTTGTGGGAGATTTTATTTTTTTTGCCAGAAGTTAGCAGAAATGGAAACTTTATTTATTTTTATTTTTCCTCAGAGAGTGTCATTTTCCGCTAACTTGTGAAAAAAAATTAAATCATACATGAACTCACTATGCCCCTCCACGAATACTTTGGGGTGTCTTCTTTCTAAAATGGGGCCATTTGGGGGGTATTTATACTATCCTGCCATTCTAGCACCTCAAGAAACATGACAGGTGCTCAGAAAGTCAGAGCTGCTTCAAAATGCGGAAATTCACATTTTTGTACCATAGTTTGTAAACGCTATAACTTTTGCGCAAACCAATAAATATACACTTATTGGATTTTTTTTTAAATCAAAGACATGTAGCACAATAAATTCTGACACAAACTTGTATAGAAATGTAATTATATTTGAACAATTTTACCAGAAAGGGTAAAAAATACACTTTTTTTGAGAAAATTGCGGTCTATTTTGATTAATATCAGAAAAACGAAAAATGTCAGCAGCAATCAAATACCACCAAAAGAAAGCTGTATTTGTGAGAAGAAAAGGCGTAAAATTCATTTGGGTGCCAAGTTGCATGACCGAGCAATAAACCGTTAAAGTTGTGACGTGCCAATTTGTAAAAAAGGGCCTGGTCACTAGGGGGGTATAAACCTGTGGTCCTTAAGTGGTTAATGGATGCCATTGTGGGGGCAAATTACTATATGGATTGAAGTGTGGGGGCAAATTACTTAATGGATGGCAGTGTCAGGGCAAATTATCTAATGGGGCAGTGTGGGGGGGTTATGACTTGATGCGGCAGTGTGGGGGAAAATTACTTTGTGGGGGGAATTACTACATGGGAGGTAGTGTGGAAGAAATTACTGTATGGAGCATTGTGGGGGAAATTACTGTGTGGGGGCAGTGTGGGGGAAATAACTATATGGGAGGCAGTGTGGGGGAAATTACTATATGGGGCAGTGTGGAGAAATTACTATACGGGGGCAGTGTGGGGGAAAATACTATATGGGGGCAGTGTGGGGGAAGTTATTATATGGGGGAAATGTGGAAGAAATTACTGTATGGAGTAGTGTGGGGGAAATTACTATATGGGGCAGTGTGGGGTAAATTATTATATAGGAGCAGTGTGGGGGAAATTACTATATAGGAGCAGTGTGGGGGAAATTACTATATAGGAGCAGTGTGGGGGAAATTACTATAAAGGGCAGTGTGGGGGAAATTACTATATGGAGGCAGTGTTGGGGAAATTACTATATGGGGGGCAGTGTGGGGGAAATTACTATATGGGGGGCAGTGTGGGGGAAATTACTATATGGGAGCAGTGTGTATATCACTGAATAATTATCCTACTTAAAACTTAACTTTTAGTCATTATTAATTAAAATAAGTCCCACAGAAAAAATATATGTATTTAGATAGCTGCATAGGTCAGATATAATGGACTTATGTACTATAGGGCACAGGGTGTATATACAAGGTCAAGTACTCGGATTTGGACCAAGGGTCCCACTCACGGTTTGATGATTTTTCCGTTTTATGGAGGTGAATCGTACCACAACAGGATGAACGTAGTGGGAGGGTCCACAAAAGTCTTGATAGAAAAATGTTGGGGTAGACGGCTTTTCTGATGCAGGACAGGAAAAAGCAGATGCTGGGGAGATGATATCCCTATCAGACTATTAAGATTCTGCCTAAAAGCGGAGAGGTCTCCCGCCTAAATGCGGGAGAATCACCCCCAGAGGAAGCGACCCCACTTATCGACGGCTGTCCCTGTTGTCCTATCCCTAAAAAATAACTCCCAGTGTCAGTACAGCCAATAATAAATAGTTTTGAATTTCCAACGCGTTTCCTCCAATACAAATATGACCGGATTCATCAGGGGAAGAAAAAATATAGATATGGATAAAAAAGATAATTGAGTGGCACAATAGCCGTCAGCACAATGGCTCTCTATCGATATATCCAACGGAATGATGCAGTCCAGAGAGCTCTCTGCAACTGCGCCTCTATTTATGCTGGTATAGATTAACTTAACAATATACATTAAATTGGATAAATACCTCATGGAGTAAGTTGAGAGCGGCGTGCATTCCACCATCGGCCGAAACCGGAAGTGCGTCATGTCCCATGCGCCGACCGCTACTATTGGCCGATGGTGGAACGCAGACCGGAGATGGACCGCAAAGGAACCGGAAGTTTGCACAATGCGCCGGAGATGACTTTGACGAGACGCTGGAGCGCATAAATATATGCGTCCCAGGGTACATCGGTAGTGGATATGTGCAGATTTATATGAATACATCCCAAAATAGGAAAAAAGACATCTTATATAGATATAATCAGTGAACATTATAATATTACGATGAAAATGTCAAATAAAGCATATATAGATTTGGAAATGTTGGAATCAGTGGTGTGGGACAATAAATGGAAACAGGGAAGGACATTGTATTGTCAATACTTTTTACTAATGATAATGTCCTACCAACTCATAGAAGTACCATTTATATATAGATATTATAGGGTAGACCTATTGCGGTCTGATACCTTCATTTGTAAGGTCCGAAAATTGATAAACAATAGTCTTGATCAACGCATTATGAGGTATAACAAGTTATCAAAGGAAATATTTTATTTAAATCAGTAGTATCCAGGACTGGAAATATGAGAAAGAACGCCAATGGAACACATTTAGATGAAGCAACTAAACGACAGAATTTCATTGAGTCCAAAAGGGCTCACCGTTTTTAATCGGTAAGTCCATTCGGACTCTTTCTGTAAAATTCTCTTATTGAGGTCGCCTCCTCTAGGGGATGGGCGAATAACCTCAGCAACACAGAACTTAAGACATTTTGGATTTCCATCATGGAGATCATGCACATGTCTAGAGATAGTGGTATCCCTTTTGTGTCTAATGTCCCCAAGGTGGTCTCCAATTCTTCTTCTGAGTTCCCGCTTTGTCTTACCGACGTACTGAAGTCTACATGAACATGTACAGAGGTATACCACCCCGGTCGTTTTGCAATTTGCAAAATCCCGGATATTATAAGTTTTGTTGGTGGTATGACTCGTGAAGTTTTTGGTTTGGTCTATGTATGGGCAGGCTATGCAAGATCCGCATCTGAATGTACCTAAGGGTTTTCTATCTAGCCAAGTGCCAGTTTTTTTAGCAGCTGTATAATGGCTATGGACAAATCGGTCACTTAAAGATCTACCTCTTCTGTATGTTATAGCAGGTTTAGATGGAAGTATATCATGGATGTCTGGGTCCAACAGAAGCATATCCCAGTATTTTTGGAAGATATTTCTAACCTCTCTACTGCAGGTATCATATGTCCCTATGATACGAAAGATAGAGTCCGTATCTGTTTTTTTGGGTTTAGGTGACAAAAGATCTGTTCTATTTTTACTCAGGGCCGACCTGAAGGCCCTTTGTAAAGGATAGTCCGGGTATCCTCTTTGGTTAAACCTAATTTTAAGGTCTTTGGCCTGACTAAAGAAGTCTCTCTGGGTGGTGCAGTTTCTGCGGACTCGCAAATATTGCCCCTTTGGGATGCCACATTTGAGATTTTCAGGGTGATGACTTTCCCACCTAAGCAGGCTATTTGTCGCTGTGGGTTTCCTATGAGTTTTTGTAATAATAGTACCATTCCTCAGAGTAATAAATAAATCCAGGAAGGCCAGACCTTGGTTATACACTTCAGATGTGAAGTGCATACCTATATCGTTCTTGTTCAGGTCGGCCAAGAAGTCAAAGAATAGTCGTCTGGGGCCGCCCCAAAATATCAGAATATCGTCGATATAGCGGCCCCAGAAGACTATCCTCGACGTCCACGGACATTCATCCGCAAAAACTACAGTGTCCTCCCACCAGCCCAGGAACAGGTTAGCATAGGTGGGGGCACATGCGCTCCCCATTGCTGTACCCCTGAGCTGGTGGAAGAAACGGGTGTCAAAGAGAAAGTAATTATGTCTAAGGATGAAATCCATAAGTTTGAGAACAAAATTACTATGTGCATGATATGGTGTACCACGGCTTTTAAGGAAATGATTTATGGCACACAGTCCCTTATCATGTGGGATATTACTATATAGAGCCTCAACATCTATGGAGGCTATAAGGATGTCATCATCCAGCTGTATCCCGTCTATCTTACTCAATAGATCGGAAGTATCCCTAATATAAGAGGGGAGGGCTGTGACATAGTTTCTCAAAATCTTATCAACATAAATACCCGCATTCTGTGTGAGGGAATTAATACCTGCCACAATAGGGCGTCCCTTTAATGGGCTTAGTCCTTTGTGGATTTTAGGAATGGTATAAAAAGTGGCAATTTGGGGGTATGGTGCAAGCATAAATTTAACTTCATCATTGGATATTATTTTGTTCTCTAGGGCTTCTATAAGAATGGTTTCAAGCTCCCTAGTGAAGTTATCTGTGGGATCAGCTCCAAGGATTTGATAGTAATTTTTATCGTTAAGTATGGTATTACACATTCGTTTATAGTCTTGGTGGTTCATGGCCACCAAATTCCCACCTTTGTCAGATGGTTTTAAGATGATATCATGATTAGATTGAATTTGCATCATGGCCTCTATCTCCTTTTTGTTTAGATTAGAACCATTTTTGAGCTGTTTGTGGTCTAATTTTTCTAGTTCTTTAGTTACTATCGTCAAAAATAAATCTATGGAGCTGTTTTCCATTGGGGGAGGGAGTTTGGTACTTTTAGGTTTAAGATTGGTAAAGGGGCCTTCACCTATTTTTCTTTCCCCTTCTGACAGAAGGTCTGCCAGATTCTTGACCAGAGGGAGTTCATTCAGGGGAATCCCTAATTTGACACTCTCCTCCAAGTCACTATGTCTGAAGAATTTCTGCCATTTAAGTTTACGACAAAAAAGGTGTAAGTCCTTCACCCAAGAAAATGAGTTGTACCTAGTAGTTGGTACAAAGGAGGTCCCCCTAGTTAGTATGTTCAATTCAGTATCTGAAAAAGTATAGTCGGTAAGATTAATGATTTGTCCTTTCTGATGTGTGTCTATTTTACTGATCGGGGTCGGTCCCTGAGATCGTACGGTATCCCCCCCGACCCTAAAAAATTGGATGGCAAACCAGAACCAGATGAACATGGTGCTTCTGAATATGTGGTCTGTTGTTCGTTTCTGGTGTTGGTTCCCCATTTTTGGTATTTTCCCCTGCGACCTCTGGGTCCCTTAGATCCTCTATATTTGGGTCTACCTCGGGAACTATAATCCACGGATCTGTCAGTGTCCGAGGTTTCTACCTCCGAGGAGGAGACTTCTTTGTTACTGATTTGGTCTTTTCACCCAGGTTAATATATGCTCTTTTTTCTTTAAATTCAAGGAAGTCTTTTTTATATTGATTATGTTTTCTCTCTTTTATAGAGGTGTGATATCTCTCAACAGAGATCTGTAGATTGTTCTCTCTTCTAGGGAAATCAGGATCTTCCTTAAATTTAAGAGTCTGCTCAATGGCAGTGTTCAATCTGGCAGAGGTTCTTTCCAAAGTGGCTCGTTCCTCTGCCAGCAATAAACGCATGAGGTTAAGGGAGCTTTCTGTTAAAGTCTTTTCCCACTTTATTAATAGATCTGGTGTTTGGGATCTAGTGGCAGGGGAAATAAAAATACGTAGTCCTTTGGGGACAATTTCGGATTTTATATAATTTTCTAGGGACTGAGTCTCCCACCAGGACTTGATGTTATCCCTGTAGCACACGTATAGTTCTTTGAACAGGGATTTTAAGTTGCCTGGTGTATCTACGCAGTCAATATTTTGATCTGAGAAAACTTGGGTGGCCTCAGCCAGCCATTGATCAGTGTTAATCGGACCGGACAAGAAACTAGCCATTCTATACAAGAAATTCACAGTAGAGCAAAATTGTGTACAATGTAGGAATATAAACTGTATATCACTGAATAATTATCCTACTTAAAACTTAACTTTTAGTCATTATTAATTAACATAAGTCCCACAGAAAAAATATATGTATTTAGATAGCTGCATAGGTCAGATATAATGGACTTATGTACTATAGGGCACAGGGTGTATATACAAGGTCAAGTACTCGGATTTGGACCAAGGGTCCCACTCACGGTTTGATGATTTTTCCGTTTTATGGAGGTGAATCGTACCACAACAGGATGAACGTAGTGGGAGCAGTGTGGGGGAAATTACTGTATGGGGGTAGTGTGGGGGAAATTACTATAAGGGGCAGTGTGGGGAAAATTACTATATGGGAGTAGTGTGGGGGTGTTTTTATTAGGGAACATTATTTTTGGGGACACTATACAGAATTATTACCTGGAGCACAATATAGGGTGTTATTATTACTGGGACATTCTAGGATACATTATAATTGCTGTAGACACTATAGGGACCTTTGGGGTAATTTATCAAACTGGTGTAAAGTAGTACTGGGTTAGTTACCCATTGCAACAGATTTTACCTTTCATATTTTACAGCTCCTTTGGAAAATGGAAGGTGGAATCTGATTGGTTGCTATTAGCACCTAAGCCAGTTGTACTTTACACCAGTTTGATAAATGACCCCAATTATCAGAACGCTAACGTGTCTGTGTAACAAACTCTGTAGAGCCAAGATGCGGCTGAAATAATTAGTCATGGCGGTCTGGGTCAAACGGAGCAGAAGAGGAAAGAGAAGATCCACATGACAGGAGATGTCACTGGATGTAACAGGTATGTGGTGCTGTATTCCCCTATATGTAGAGCTAACTCACTACTGTGACCTGCGTCTCAGCTTCTCCTCCAAGTCTTATTTTATCATAATCATATGTATTTTAAATTTGGCAACTTAAATTTTAATTTATCACCTGCAGTCCTATGTAACAGCCCAGATAACAGTGATAACTTTCTGTGTACAGATAATGTAGTAGATGTTCCATGCAGTTCACTGTATTATGTGGGGTGTTACATAGGACTGCAAGTAACATCTATGAAATCTGTACTCAGAGAGTTATGATATGGTGGGGGTCCGACTCCTGGTACCCCCACCAATCAGCTGTTTGAGGAGACCGCGATGTTCCAGTGAGCGCCGCAGCCTCTTTGCTTGTTACCAAGCACAGCGCTGTCCATTTGATAGCACTGCGCTTGGTATTACAGCTCAGACCCAATCACTCAAATGGGACAGAGCTGCACCTCGACCATGTGAACAATGTCATATGGCCTAGGAAGAGACTTTGACGCCTATGAAGCACCGCAGCCTCCTCATACAGAAAATAGAACTAAAACTAAAATGGAGGGGGGGGGCCGAATTGGGTAGACAGCCTCGGTCCTATCATGCACTTCATCCGCCCCTGCTGATGGAAATCACTGTGGAAGGACAATACTGGCCACACATTGCCCCGACCTCAACTCTATCAAACATTTGGGATGAACTAGAATGGAAATTGTGAGCCAGGTCGAACATTAGTGTCTGATACACTTCTGGATGAATGAGCAAAAATTTCAACAGACACCCTCCAAAATCTTTTCCCAGCCTTCCCAGAGGAGCAAAAGGGGGACCAACTCCATATTGATAGCTATGGAATGAACAGAATGTCATATAAACTCCTGGGGTGCATCCGCGTCCGTTGCTCCGTTTTCCGTGGTATTCTGCGGACCCAATGACTTTCAATGGGTCCGTTGAAAACTCAGAAAATGCACCGTTTGTCATCCGCGTCCGTGATCCGTGTTTCCTGTCCATCAAAAAAATAGGACCTGTCCTATTTTTTTGACGGACAACGGTTAGCGGACCCATTCAAGTCAATGGGTCCGTGAAAAAACGCGGAAGCACATCCGATTGTCATCCGCGTCCGCGTCTGTTTTATTTTACTGGTTTGCCATGGCAAAACTGTCTGCCAGAACTTGTGCCAATAAAATTTAAAAAAATCAGATACAGGAAGTTTAATGTCACAGGCACCTGAGGTGAAATTCCAGAATGATGAGCCATTAGTGTCTGGCTATTTGGATTATTCTCTGGCTATATTCAGTTTGGAGGCCAGCAATGTCGTTGTACTGTCCTTGCCCAGTCTGTCCCTATAAAATGATGTAGCTATAAATTCCATGCGGTCAGAAGAATGTATATTTAGTGGTCCAGCTTCATTTGGCATAAAACCTGCACATGGTTTTGGGAACAGTCGTGCACTAAATACTATACCCCATTTGGTTTCTGCAAAATGGCTGAGCCTCCCTTTGCTCCAGCACAAACCTGTGTGTGCACTTGTTATTTCCTCACACGTGTAACTTTTGTAATTGAGCATCCTATATAGTTCTCTCCATGTCATATTCTAAATTCATTAATGCCAAATGGCTTGCACGACTAATCTCCTCCATCCTGAACTTATTGTACATGAGTATCCCCACACCTGCAGTTCTGTACCATGTGCTGTATGATTATTGCACTATACTATTTCTACTGATATATTTTTATTATTTAGACTGACATTTGTTTACAATAACTGACAAATTTCATTCCTTTTCAGTCAAGCAAACAAAAACTAGGTGGAATAGCTGCCGGGACCAGTTTCTTTGTGAGATGAATGCACAAGGGCGTAGTGGTGAAGGGAGTTAAAAAAAACGCCCTTACATCTACACTGCGCAATTGCAATTTCTGCGTCCTGTCATGGATTTGAGGCTGTAAGTTTTTTTTGTTGTTAAAAAAAGCGTTTGTCCTGCTAATTTTTACTCCCAAATTTAGGATTATGCCATAGTGGTCTACAATGAAACGAGTTGTGTGTCGCGTTGTCAGGGGCGAAGCTAATGGCTCATGGGCCCTGGTGCAAGAGTTCAGCTTTGGCCCCCCTTCCCTAAGTGCATTGTGTGTTTTCTAATGTGGCACAAGGGTATTTGGGCCCCCTCAGGCTCCTGGGCCCGTTAGCGACTGTTACCTCTGCACCCCCTAGAGCAACGCCCATGGGCGTTGAACAATTGTTGAACTATCCTTTGTGTTGGTGAACCAAATCATTTCTGTGATTTTCTAACACCGGCCACCACCAATGAGGAGCAGTATGACGACACGACACGTGCAGAGCGCACATGCCGCCTCCTGTATATTTTTAGTCCCTGACTGGCACTATTTTTATGAACAAGTCACATAGATCTCAGCAATTACATCAGGAATCGAGAAGGGAGATGGCCCGTGCGCACTGCATGCATTGTCTCCTCATACAGTTGTTCGTCATGGTGGTTGGCTGTTGTTCCTCGGCCAATATGATCTTGTGTACTTATCCTGTGTATAGGAAATAAATGTAAAATTTTCTAGAAAAGCCTGTTTCCTTTTTGTGGCCCTGAATAGCGTACCCATTTGATAAAGTTTGGTTTAGTTCATAATTGTTGGAACATACCCTCCAATTTTATTATGGTGGTTTTAGGTTTTAGTACCTCTATTGTACTGTAATGGACATTTACATAGTTTAAATGATTTTTAAAAATCCTCAACATAGAGGACTCTAAAAACAAATTTCACATAATATATAATACACTTTATTAAATAGAGAATACTGATGCTCCAACAGTGTCCGTACAGCTGAATAGTAACTACTACTACCAACATGGCCTTGTGATGCGTGCACCATGTTTTTATTTAGGAATTTATGTTATTTTTTATGTACATTACATATGGATAGTAGGCAGTTCAAAGCAGTCCAGATATAGAAGAGACGGGCAGAATTTCAGCACTGCTTTTGGTCCATGAATGTGTATACCTCGTTTTGGGCTTCACTGATTGAAAAGGCAATCATAATTTAAGTAGTTTGGGATTTTGCGTTGTGAGCTAATTGACCTTGCAAAATATAATTTAACAAAAATAACAATTTCCCAATCATTATTTTTTAAAATTAACATTTGTATTAATATTTGTGATGTATGCATGCGCCACGTATATGTAGTTCACACACAGTTGTGTTTTTTAGGAAAAACATAAGCTACCTTTTAACTGTTGTAGACAAATGATGTAATATATGTTTTCATGTCATTTTCCTGTACAGTACTGTGGACAGTCTGGATGAGCCAGAAGAGTCAGAGGGGGCATTAAGTGGAGAGTCGTCGCCAGCTTTTTCCCCAGCTACTAGTCCATCCCCAACACCCGCTGAGGAGCCAGAGCAGCCATCCCAGGCTGAGGCCTCACGATCTCCGAGGAGTCCTTCACCTTTACAGCAGCCACAACCCAGGAGACGCCACAATGTCCCTCAATCTTCCTCTGGGCAAGCAACTCGAGAGGCTATTGATGCCCGAGTAATTGAATTCCTTGCCCAGAGGAGGTGTGACGGCATTGAGGAGTCGACACTGAGGGGCTTTGCCGGTTTATTAAAACAAGTTCTCCTGGCTAAACATCCGAAATGCGTAGCTTCGATTGCACTGGTCACCTAAATGTATGCCTCAAATTACCAGGGAGACATACACTCTCAAATCAATGAGCTACGCAGGCAAATTTTAAATATCCCCCCAACTGTACCTGTACCCGGCTATTACCAGCCTCAAGTCCCACCTCAAGGGCCATCTCTCCCCCCCCCCCCCTTACCACTTACCACCTTGTGTGATTTTTAACTAAACAAACAAATATTTACAGTTCATAAACACATTTCATAAACACATATAGACGCACAACAGTTCACAATGTACATATTTTTTAATTGGGAGGGACAGATTTAGTTTTAGCTATTATGTGAACATGAGGTATTAGAAGATTTTTTGGCCTATTACATGAAATTCTAATGATGTTAATGTTGTTAATATTTTCATTCAAACCTCATTAGTATGGATATGTATTTTTTTTTTTATGCTGGCCAAAAAACCTCAGTCCGCAAGTCCACGTCAAGGGTCCTCAGTCTCTTGCGAGTCCCTACACTCAACTATCACAATAAATTTAAATAATCTATCTACAAAACAATAAACAACTACAGAGCCCAGATTTCAAAAACTACCACGAATAGCATCCCTCTGCCATGGCAAGGACCCCTCTGGGCTATAAAAGTAGTCTGCATAGAGTTCCCGAACTGCAATGCCTGCAGTCCCAGGTTGTCTATGCAGGGTCCTTTCCAAACCCAAATCTGATGATGTAGGAAGATCTTCCAGGTCAACAGAAGAGGAAGCCTCGTGAATCCTGGTGAAGTTGTGTAGAACAACACAAGCTTGAATCACCAGGGTAGCATTTTCCGGATCCATTTGTATGGATGACAAAAACACCCTCCACTTGCTAGAGAGTATCCCGAAACGCACTCAATATACCAACGGGCACGAGTCAACTGGTAGCTGAAAATACACCTTCGGACATTCAAACCACGCTTTGGAAAGGGCCGCATAACATGGGGAGTCAATGCAAACCCTTCATCCGCCATGATGACAAATGGAGCCGGCGGACCTGCATATCCAGGCAGTCTTCTGGACTCGGGCAGGGCAATCTGGTTGGCAAAAAGCCGCTCACCCATTTTAGAAGCACTAAAGATGCGAGCATCCGCAGTGCTTCCATAGGCCCCAATGTCAACCATTATAAACCGGTAGTTACTGTCAGCAACAGCCATCAGGACTACCGAAAAATTATGTTTATAATTGAAGAATCGGGACCCTGAGTGAGGAGGCTTCTTCACACAGATGTGCTTGCCATCCATTGCCCCGATGCAGTTTGGAAACTGCGCGGAATTATTAAAGCCCTCAGCGATGCAAATCCAATCGTCCGTCTTGGGCTGCGGCATCATCGTCTCTCGGAGTTGCTGCCAGATGACCTGGCAAGTGTGACGTACAATCCGAGAAATCGTCGAGGTTCCTAAAAGAAACTAAAAATGCAGCGATGCAAAAGAGTTCCCAGTTGCCAGGAATCTGTAGGAAAAAAAAAAAAGTTAGCAGCAAATCAAAGGGAACATCAGATACTTTATTCACCTATAATGTTGTATACAAGACATGATTTAAAACTATCTATGTCCACTGTCGACTAAACAACATTTTAAAAAGTGATTTGGGGTGTATGAACCAAACACTACCAGCTATTGGGGTGTGGGCAGTACTACCACTACTAAGTTACAACAACTGTGTTTAGACCCTTTACATGCAGAAGGTTATGGGCGCCAATAAGAATGATGTGAACATTATGCATGATGATGAAGATAGCAGAACACAAATTGCAAACCTGCTAAAAATAAACGACAAGCTTAAATATTGCCAGGTAATGTGTCAGGGATAGAGTTGAGCGAACACCTGGATGTTCGGGTTCGAGAAGTTCGGCCGAACATCCCGGAAATGTTCGGGTTCGGGATCCGAACCCGATCCGAACTTCGTCCCGAACCCGAACCCCATTGAAGTCAATGGGGACCCGAACTTTTCGGCACTAAAAAGGCTGTAAAACAGCCCAGGAAAGAGCTAGAGGGCTGCAAAAGGCAGCAACATGTAGGTAAATCCCCTGCAAACAAATGTGGATAGGGAAATGAATTAAAATAAAAATTAAATAAATAAAAATTAACCAAAATCAATTAGAGAGAGGTCCCATAGCAGAGAATCTGGCTTCACGTCACCCACCACTGTAAGAGTCCATTTTCATAAATTTAGGCCCAGCACCCAGGCAGAGGAGAGAGGTCCCGTAACAGAGAATCTGGCTTCATGTCAGCAGAGAATCAGTCTGCATGTCATAGCAGAGAATCAGGCTTCACGTCAGCCACCACTGCAACAGTCCATTGGCATATATTTAGGCCCAGCACACAGGCAGAGGAGAGAGGTCCCGTAACAGACAATCTGGCTTCATGTCAGCAGAGAATCATTCTGCATGTCATAGCAGAGAATCAGGCTTCACGTCACCCAACATTGGAACAGTCCATTGGCATATATTTAGGCCCCGGCACCCAGACAGAGGAGAGGTTCATTCAACTTTGGGTAGCCTCGCAATATAATGGTAAAATGAAAATAAAAATAGGATTGAATGAGGAAGTGCCCTGGAGTCCAATAATATATGGTTAAGGGGAGGTAGTTAATGTCTAATCTGGACAAGGGACGGACAGATCCTGTGGAATCCATGCCTGGTTCATTTTTATGAACGTCAGCTTGTCCACATTGGCTGTAGACAGGCGGCTGCGTTTGTCTGTAATGACGCCCCCTGCCGTGCTGAATACACGTTCAGACAAAACGCTGGCCGCCGGGCAGGCCAGCACCTCCAAGGCATAAAAGGCTAGCTCTGGCCACGTGGACAATTTAGAGACCCAGAAGTTGAATGGGGCCGAACCATCAGTCAGTACGTGGAGGGGTGTGCACATGTACTGTTCCACCATGTTAGTGAAATGTTGCCTCCTGCTAACACGTTGCGTATCAGGTGGTGGTGCAGTTAGCTGTGGCGTGTTGACAAAAGTTTTCCACATCTCTGCCATGCTAACCCTGCCCTCAAAGGAGCTGGCATTGACACAGCTGCCTTGGCGACCTCTTGCTCCTCCTCTGCCTTGGCCTTGGGCTTCCACTTGTTCCCCTGTGACATTTGGGAATGCTCTCAGTAGCGTGTCTACCAACGTGCGCTTGTACTCGCGCATCTTCCTATCACGCTCCAGTGCAGGAAGTAAGGTGGGCACATTGTCTTTGTAGCGTGGATCCAGCAGGGTGGCAACCCAGTAGTCCGCACAGGTTAAAATGTGGGCAACTCTGCTGTCGTTGCGCAGGCACTGCAGCATGTAGTCGCTCATGTGTGCCAGGCTGCCCAGGGGTAAGGACAAGCTGTCCTCTGTGGGAGGCGTATCGTCATCGTCCTGCCTTTCCCCCCAGCCACGCACCAGTGATGGACCCGAGCTGCGTTGGGTGCCACCCCGCTGTGACCATGCTTCATCCTCATCCTCCTCCACCTCCTCCTCATCCTCGTCCTCCTCGTCCTCCAGTAGTGGGCCCTGTCTGTCCACATTTGTACCTGGCCTCTGCTGTTGCCAAAAACCTCCCTCTGAGTCACTTCGAAGAGACTGGCCTGAAAGTGCTAAAAATGACCCCTCTTCCTCCTCCTCCTCCTGGGCCACCTCCTCTTGCATCATCGCCCTAAGTGTTTTCTCAAGGAGACATAGAAGTGGTATTGTAACGCTGATAACGGCGTCATCGCCACTGGCCATGTTGGTGGAGTACTCGAAACAGCGCAACAGGGCACACAGGTCTCGCATGGAGGCCCAGTCATTGGTGGTGAAGTGGTGCTGTTCTGTAGTGCGACTGACCCGTGCGTGCTGCAGCTGAAACTCCACTATGGCCTGCTGCTGCTCGCACAGTCTGTCCAGCATGTGCAAGGTGGAGTTCCACCTGGTGGGCACGTCGCATATGAGGCGGTGAGCGGGAAGGCCGAAGTTACGCTGTAGCGCAGACAGGCGAGCAGCAGCAGGATGTGAACGCCGGAAGCGCGAACAGACGGCCCGCACTTTATGCAGCAGCTCTGACATGTCGGGGTAGTTGTGAATGAACTTCTGCACCACCAAATTCAGCACATGCGCCAAGCAAGGGATGTGCGTCAAATTGGCTAGTCCCAGAGCTGCAACGAGATTTCGCCCATTATCGCACACCACCAGGCCGGGCTTGAGGCTCACCGGCAGCAACCACTCGTCGGTCTGTTGTTCTATACCCCGCCACAACTCCTGTGCGGTGTGGGGCCTGTCCCCCAAACATATGAGTTTCAGAATGGCCTGCTGACGTTTACCCCGGGCTGTGCTGAAGTTGGTGGTGAAGGTGTGTGGCTGACTGGATGAGCAGGTGGAAGAAGAGGAGGAGGAAGCCGAGAAGGAGGAGGTGGCAACAGGAGGCAAAGAATGTTGCCCTGCGATCCTTGGCGGCGGAAGGACGTGCGCCAAACAGCTCTCCGTCTGGGGCCCAGCTGCCACTACATTTACCCAGTGTGCAGTTAGGGAGATATAGCGTCCCTGGCCATGCTTACTGGTCCACGTATCTGTGGTTAGGTGGACCTTGCTACAGATGGCGTTGCGCAGTGCACACTTGATTTTATCGGATACTTGGTTGTGCAGGGAAGGCACGGCTCTCTTGGAGAAGTAGTGGCGGCTGGGAACAACATACTGTGGGACAGCAAGCGACATGAGCTGTTTGAAGCTGTCTGTGTCCACCAGCCTAAATGACAGCATTTCATAGGCCAGTAGTTTAGAAATGCTGGCATTCAGGGCCAGGGATCGAGGGTGGCTAGGTGGGAATTTACGCTTTCTCTCAAATGTTTGTGAGATGGAGAGCTGAACGCTGGCGTGTGACATGGTTGAGACGCTTGGTGACGGAGGTGGTGGTGTTGGTGGTACATCCCCTGTTTGCTGGGCGGCAGGTGCCAACGTTCCTCCAGAGGCGGAGGAAGAGGCCGAGGCGGCAGCAGCAGAAGAGGCCGGGGCGGCAGCAGCAGAAGAGGGAGCAGGGGGAGCCTGAGTGACTTCCTTGGTTTTAAGGTGTTTACTCCACTGCAGTTCATGCTTTGCATGCAGGTGCCTGGTCATGCAGGTTGTGCTCAGGTTCAGAACGTTAATGCCTTGCTTCAGGCTCTGATGGCACAGCGTGCAAACCACTCGGGTCTTGTCGTCAGCACATTGTTTGAAGAAGTGCCATGCCAGGGAACTCCTTGAAGCTGCCTTTGGGGTGCTCGGTCCCAGATGGCGGCGGTCAGTAGCAGGCGGAGTCTCTTGGCGGCGGGTGTTCTGCTTTTGCCCACTGCTCCCTCTTTTGCTACGCTGTTGGCTCGGTCTCACCACTGCCTCTTCCTCCGAACTGTGAAAGTCAGTGGCACGACCTTCATTCCATGTGGGGTCTAGGACCTCATCGTCCCCTGCATCGTCTTCCACCCAGTCTTGATCCCTGACCTCCTGTTTGGTCTGCACACTGCAGAAAGACGCAGCAGTTGGCACCTGTGTTTCGTCATCATCAGAGACATGCTGAGGTGGTATTCCCATGTCCTCATCATCAGGAAACATAAGTGGTTGTGCGTCAGTGCATTCTATGTCTTTCACCGCTGGGGAAGGGCTAGGTGGATGCCCTTGGGAAACCCTGCCAGCGGAGCCTTCAAACAGCATAAGAGACTGCTGCATAACTTGAGGCTGAGACAGTTTCCCTGGTATGCATGGGGGTGATGTGACAGACTGATGGGGTTGGTTTTCAGGCGCCATCTGTGCGCTTTCTGCAGAAGACTGGGTGGGAGATAATGTGAACGTGCTGGATCCACTGTCGGCCACCCAATTGACTAATGCCTGTACCTGTTCAGGCCTTACCATCCTTAGAACGGCATTGGGCCCCACCATATATCGCTGTAAATTCTGGCGGCTACTGGGACCTGAGGTAGTTGGTACACTAGGACGTGTGGATGTGGCAGAACGGCCACGTCCTCTCCCAGCACCAGAGGGTCCACTAACACCACCACGACCATGTCCACGTCCGCGTCCCTTACTAGATGTTTTTCTCATTGTTATGGTTCACCACAACAACAAATATATTATTTGGCCCAATGTATTGTATTCAAATTCAGCGGGATATAAAGTTGAGGCCTAGTATTTAGGCGCTGGGTGACCGGTATGGATTTAGTGACAGAATTAGACTGGGATATGCACAGTAGCGTGTGTGTGTGAAGTTATTCTGAATGACCCAATGTGCACCTTGAATATTATATACCCTTTTAGGGATAGATTTCAAATAGCTCTGATATAGCAGAAACCACTAAATTATGAAATTGCTAAATTGGGAATTGTATTTCAACCCAGAACAAAAAATGTGCTTTGACGGACACTAAATAACTTGCCCAGCAACAACAGTACAGCGGTAACGAGAGATTTAGCGGGATATAAATTTGAGGCCTAGTATTTAGGCGCTGGGTGACAGGTATGGGTTTAGTGACAGAATTAGACTTGGAAATGCACAGTAGCGGGTGTGTGTGAAGTTATTCTGAATGACCCTATGTGCACCTTGAATATGATCTACCCTTTTAGGGATAGATTTCAAATAGCTCTGATATAGCAGAAACCACTAAATTATGAAATTGCTAAATTGGGAATTGTATTTCAACCCAGAACAAAAAATGTGCTTTGACGGACACTAAATAACTTGCCCAGCAACAACAGTACAGCGGTAACGAGAGATTTAGCGGGATATAAATTTGAGGCCTAGTATTTAGGCGCTTGGTGACAGGTATGGGTTTAGTGACAGAATTAGACTTGGAAATGCACAGTAGCGGGTGTGTGTGAAGTTATTCTGAATGACCCAATGTGCACCTTGAATATTATATACCCTTTTAGGGATAGATTTCAAATAGCTCTGATATAGCAGAAACCACTAAATTATGAAATTGCTAAATTGGGAATTGTATTTCAACCCAGAACAAAAAATGTGCTTTGACGGACACTAAATAACTTGCCCAGCAACAACAGTACAGCGGTAACGAGAGATTTAGCGGGATATAAATTTGAGGCCTAGTATTTAGGCGCTGGGTGACAGGTATGGGTTTAGTGACAGAATTAGACTGGGATATGCACAGTAGCGTGTGTGTGTGAAGTTATTCTGAATGACCCTATGTGCACCTTGAATATTATATACCCTTTTAGGGATAGATTTCAAATAGCTCTGATATAGCAGAAACCACTAAATTTTTAAATTGCTAATTTGGGAATTGTATTTCAACCCAGAACAAAAAATGTGCTTTGACGGACACTAAATAACTTTCCCAGCCACAACAGGACAGCGGTAACGAGAGATTTAGCGGGATATAAATTTGAGGCCTAGTATTTAGGCGCTGGGTGACCGGTATGGATTTAGTGACAGAATTAGACTGGGATATGGCCAAAAAATAACCACACTATTGCTGGTTAAATGCACTTGGTGACGGGCGCAGCTTGCCCCTGATGTAGTATATGGCCAAAAAATGAACAGACTATTGCTGGTTAAATGCACTTGGTGTCACAGCTTGACCAACCACACTACTGAGGGTTAAATGCACTTGGTGACGGGCGCAGCTTGCCCCTGATGTAGTATATGGCCAAAAACTGAACAGACTATTGCTGGTTAAATGCACTTGGTGTGATAGCTTGACCAACCACACTACTGAGGGTTAAATGCACTTGGTGACGGGCGCAGCTTGCCCCTGATGTAGTATATGGCCAAAAAATGAACAGACTATTGCTGGTTAAATGCACTTGGTGTCACAGCTTGACCAACCACACTACTGAGGGTTAAATGCACTTGGTGACGGGCGCAGCTTGCCCCTGATGTAGTATATGGCCAAAAAATGAACAGACTATTGCTGGTTAAATGCACTTGGTGACGGGCGCAGCTTGCCCCTGATTTAGTATATGGCCAAAAAATGAACAGACTATTGCTGGTTAAATGCACTTGGTGTGATAGCTTGACCAACCACACTACTGAGGGTTAAATGCACTTGGTGACGGGCGCAGCTTGCCCCTGATGTAGTATATGGCCAAAAAATAAACAGACTATTGCTGGTTAAATGCACTTGGTGTGACAGCTTCACCCTGATGTAGGCTTTAGCCAAAAAACAAACGCACCATTGAGGGTTAAATGCACTTGGTGACAGGCGCAGCTTGCCCCTGATGTAGTATATGGCCAAAAAATAAACAGACTATTGCTGGTTAAATGCACTTGGTGTGACAGCTTCACCCTGATGTAGGCTTTAGCCAAAAAACAAACGCACCATTGAGGGTTAAATGCACTTGGTGACAGGCGCAGCTTGCCCCTGATGTAGTATATGGCCAAAAAATAAACAGACTATTGCTGATTAAATGCACTTGGTGTGACAGCTTCACCCTGATGTAGGCTTTAGCCAAAAAACAACCACACCATTGAGGGTTAAATGCACTTGGTCGCAGCTTGTGCTGGCGCACCACAAGACACAAAATGGCCGCCGATCACCCCAGAAAAATGTGACTGACAAATGGTCTGGGCAGCCTAAAAACAGTGAGCAATTGAGGATCAGCAGCTCAATGATCCACAGCTGCAGATCGATCAGTTAATCAAGTCCTTTGGAGGAGTTAATCTGCCTAATCTCGCCCTACTGTCGCAGCTGCAACCTCTCCCTACGCTAATCAGAGCAGAGTGACGGGCGGCGCTATGTGACTCCAGCTTAAATAGAGGCTGGGTCACATGGTGCTCTGGCCAATCACAGCCATGCCAATAGTAGGCATGGCTGTGATGGCCTCTTGGGGCAAGTAGTATGACGCTTGTTGATTGGCTGCTTTGCAGCCTTTCAAAAAGCGCCAAGAAAGCGTCACAAAAGCGCCAAGAAAGCGACGAACACCGAACCCGAACCCGGACTTTTACGAAAATGTCCGGGTTCGGGTCCGTGTCACGGACACCCCAAAATTCGGTACGAACCCGAACTATACAGTTCGAGTTCGCTCATCCCTAGTCAGGGATTAACGTAAAAAAAAAAAAAAAATTCAAAAAACATTATGGGCAAAGAAAGGTTACTTCAGCAAACAGAAGAACATGTCTAACAGCAGCCATTTTGTAACACATGTTCCTCCTGACAGAAGCACTGCACATTACTGTTCAAACTATAAACGTTAAAAAATTCTTACCTCAACGTGACGATGAGCCTTTCCTCTGGAGAAATGCTGCTCCTCATATTGGTGTCCATAAAGGTAAGGACAGTACGTAGAGACGACAGCAAGCGATCAAATGTAGGCACTGACATTCAACAGAAGGAATAGAACTTCTCAGGATGCAGCCGCAGATCTTTGTAGAGGGTATGAAAGTGTCCTTTCCGGTATCGTTTTGAAACTATCAGATGGACCCAAAATCGCCGTCTTCTAGGTTCCTCATCCAACAAAGGAGTGCACTGTCCCCATCGCTGAGAAACAAGCCAATGCATTAAGACTTCTTCCTCAGAGTCATCCGCCATGGTGAAACAGAAAAGACAAGCAACCAAAAGAACCTCTGTACTCTGTGAAGACTACAGAAAATGGCCACAAAACCAAACTCAGGTGACCTGCATATATACCAGTATCCTGGGTGGAGTTATAAAAAAAAAATTTTTTTTTCACCATTCCTTGTTTTCTGACGGTCTGCAAAAAAAACGGACACACGAACACACGGAAGCACAACGGAAGACAAAAAGGAAACAGATCACGGAATAATGGAACCCTGTTTTGCGGACCGTAAAAAAATACTGTTGTGTGCATGAGGCCTATATCAGATGACAGTATTACACACAATAGATAAAATTCAATGGCTGAGCAGACACTATAGTATACTGACCTTCCTTTTTGTAGTCTGTTTATTCAGTAGGCTGAGTTCTAGTGCTGTGTTTTATATACTGTGGTGAGTTTGGGTATCATTTTTATGAATTAACCTTGCTTTCGATATAGTTTCTGTCTAACAATTGACTGTGGGTGGGTAGGTATGTAATATTTCTGCAAGTACAGATGTAACAATAGTTAAAGCGGGCGCAATGACAAGGAAAGGCGATTTCAAAGCTCACCACCATTAAACCCCTCAGACGCACCTAGGTTTTAGAGGGGGACAATAAGTAAACCACTTATCAGACCCCCAATGTTAATCAAACCCCAACAAGACCTCAGATCAGACCCCCAATCAGACCTCAGATAAGAGCCTCATGCCTCTCATCAGCCCCCACCAGCGTCATATCAGCCCCATTGCCTCTCATATTAGCCCCCAGCAGCCCCTATTGCCTCATATCAGCCCCCAGCAGCCCCATATTGCCCAACATCAGACCACAGCAGCCCCATATTGCCTCTGCATCTCCATATTGCCCCCATATCCGCCTCCAGCATGTCCATATTGCCCCAGCATCTCCATATTTCCCCCATATCAGCCTACAGCATGTCTATATTACCCCCATATCAGCCTACAGCATGTTCATATTACCCCCATATCAGCCTACAGCATGTCCATATTACCCCCATATTAGCCTCCAGCATGTCCAGATTGCCCCCATATCAGCCTCCAGCATGTCCCTATTGGAATGTCCCTATTGCCTCTATATCAGCCTCCAGCATGTGCATATTGCCCCCATCATCTCCTTATTGCCCCCAGCGCCTCATGTTTTATAAAATAAAATAAAAACACTTACCTTTCCTGCTCTGGATGCCGACGCTCCTCACCCCCTGCGCTCTGACTTCCTCCTCCTCTATCTGCTGTGCTGTTAACTGGCACGCACCGCATGACGTCACAGCGCGCCCTCACATTGTGAGCAGCCTACACAGCTGACAGCTGAGGACCAGGAAGCGGTGAGTACAGAGCCTTCATCGCTTCCCAGACCTCCGGTACTAATTAGTATTCGCCCCATAAGATGCAGGGGCATTTTCCCCCCACTTTGGGAGGGGGGGGGGGGAATGCATAGAGAGGGCGTTGAAGCCATCTTGATTGAAGAAACCACGCAACATCTGATGTCTCGGACCTGGCCAGCGCGGTGATGTGGTGACTGGAGTTGAGCGAACCCAAACTGCAAAGTTTGGGTTCGTACTGAACTTTGCGAGTTCAGGTACCCGGACCCGAACCCGGACTTTTTCACTGAAGTTCAGATTCGGTGTTTGGGTGATTTTATTATTTTCTGTTATAATATGGTTATAACGGAAAATAATAGCATTCTTAAAACGGAATGCTAAATAAAATGTCTAGTGAGGGGTTAAAAAAACCAAAAAAATTGATTCACCTCATCCACTTGATCGTGCAGCCAGTATCCTCTTCTTCAGGACCTGCAAAAAACATGGTGAGCTCGGTGAGCATGGTGCTGAATGAAGATAGAAGGACTTGCGGTGATGTTATCGTGCTCATCGCAGGTCCTGATGAAAAGAGGATACCGGCTGCGTGAGCAAGTGGATGAGAAGAGTTTTTATTTTATTATTTTAACCCCTCAGTAGACATTTTATATAACCATGTTATAACGGAAAATAATTACCGTATTTTTCGCCGTATAAGACGCACCGGCCTATAAGACGCACCTAGGTTTTTGAGGAGGAAAATAAGAAAAAAAATATTTTGAACCAAAAAGGTGCACTTTTGGTGGGTTTTGAACTAATTGTGGTCTGTGGGTGACGCACTGTTATGGGGGATCTGTGGATGACACTTATGGGGGATCTGTGGGTGACACTTATGGGGGATCTGTGGGTGACACTTATGGGGGATCTGTGGGTGACACTTATGGGGGATCTGTGGGTGACACTTATGGGGGATCTGTGGGTGACACTTATGGGGGATCTGTGGGTGACACTTATGGGGGATCCTCTCTGGATGGCACTGTTATGAGGATGAGGATCTGTGAATGACAGTTATGGGGGGGATCTGTGGATGACACATATATAGCATCTTATGCTGTCATCCACAGATCCCCTCCATAAGTGTCCCTGTAGTGAATGACCCTCAATACAGGGGGTGGGGGTCGCATCTGCTTTAATGACAGCGGGGCCCGTGCAGTGACTATTCTACTACACGGGCCCCGCTTACTGTATAATCATATCTCTCTAATAGTTAATTGTTCTATGCATGTAATCGCATAATGAGCGCTAATGAGCGCTGTGTATTACCGTACTTAAAACTAGCAGCGCTCGCCGTTCGGAGCAGAGAGGAGGCAGGAGGCAGGCCGGGAGGACGGGCGCTTGCAACGTGAGTCATACGTCACGCGCCTGCGCCGCCTGCTTCATTCATAAGTGGGCGGTGCAGGCGCGTGACGTATGACTCACGCTGCAAGTGCCCGTCCTCCCGGCCTGCCTCCTGCCTCCTCTCTGCTCCGAACGGCGAGCGCTGCTAGTTTTAAGTATGGTAATACACAGCGCTCATTAGCGCTCATTATGCGATTACATGCATAGAACAATTAACTATTAGAGAGATATGATTATACAGTGAGCGGGGCCCGTGTAGTAGAATAGTCACTGCACGGGCCCCGCTGTCATTATAAATGCAGATGCCGCCCCCAGCCCCTCCTCCCTCACAGCTGATACACCCGCCGCGCGGCATCGCGGCGGGTGTATCATTGAAAACTGGGCAAAATCAGCTACATTCGCCGTATAAGACGCACTGCTATTTTCCCCCCACTTTTGGGGGGAAAAAAGTGCGTCTTATACGGCGAAAAATACGGTAAGTGAAGTTCAGGTCCCCATTGACTTAAATTGGGTCCGGGTTCATGGTGAAATTCGGGTCAAGTTCGGACCCCGAATCCGAACTTTGAACTGAAGTTCGGCCGAACCCGGCGAACCCGAACTTCAACCCTAGTGGTGACATCACACATCAGTGCGTGCAAGATTTTGAGTGGTTACTTCAATCAAGATGGCCACGATGACCTCTCCGTGAGTAAATGGATGAGGTATGTTTTTTTTCATTGTCATTTCAGGGAAAAAATTGATTTGTTACCATAAAGGGCTTGTTCACACGAACGTGTGAAGCCCATGCTGTGGACCTCAAATTGCGGTCCGCAATGCACGGGCACCATCCGTGGGGCAGGCGCATGGGGATTGCAGACCCATTCACTTGAATGGGTTCGTGATCCTTCCGTTCTGCAAAAAGATAGAGTACTCAGTATACTGCACCCAGTATAACAGTATAACCATGTATGGATGATACAGCCAGGGTTAACAATCCTGGCTTAATCCTTGTAGGAGGTTAGGTGTAGACTGGCTCCACCAATAGGCCAAATGTTATACAGAATATTCTCTCAAGTACAGTTCAGGGAGCTTTACCTGCTCTGCAGCAGATAATCACAGAGATGCTGCTTTTTAATTTGTTATAGAAGTTATAAGCAAACATTCTCAGTTTGTTGCACATTAATCTGACAAGAATACTAGGAAAGCCTTTGAGCAGTGAGCTCCTAATCCACTTTTATCTACAGTTCATGACACTCGCCCTGCCTAATGCAGAGACCTATTGATTTTCTGCTTTGCGTTTTTCCATTATAAAGGGGGTTAGGAAAGCTCAGTATTCTATACCTTGTGCTGCTCACCTGGTTAGAACAAGAGGTGGAGTAAGAACACTATTGGGAATTAATTCATTTTACACAAACCAGTGCACACATTGTATAGTAGGAGATGGAAATTGTAAAGTCTGCCAATACCATCTGCAACAACAAATATTATTACTACTTCTTATAGTACCGAAAAATTTATTGTTGGCAGCACTGGATCTTTCATCTGCATGTTATAATAGGGGATGGTCTATGCCCCTCTATGTGCCTCTGTTTCCAGAGCCTTGTTTACTGCTCAGCTATAAGATTAGATTCTGGTTAGGAATGGGATGTCCAACAAATCCACATGGGTTTCATTTTTAACACAATTTTTATAAGGATTATCATAATACAGGTGCATCTCAATAAATTAGAATATGATCAAACAGTGTATTTCAGTAATTCAATTCAAAAAGTGAAACATATATTATATAGATTTATTACATATGTTATATAGATTTATTTCATATAGAGTGATATTTCAAGCATTGATTTCTTTTAATGTTGAGGATTATGGCTTATAGCTAATGAAAACCCTAAACTAATCTCAGAAAAACAGCATATTGTGAAAAAGTTCAATATTTTAGACTCATGGTGTCACATTCTAATCAGCCATTCAACACAAAACACCTGCAAAGGTTTCCTAAGACTTTAAATGGGCCCTCAGTGTGGTTCAGTAGGTTACACAATCATGAGGAACACTGCTGACTTGCCAGTTGTCCAGAAGACAGTCATTGACACCCTCTATAAAGATGGTAAACCACAAATTGTAATTGCTAAAGAAGCTGGCTGTTTACAGAGTGCTGTATCCAAGCATATTAATGGAAAGTTGAGTGGAAAGAAAAAGAGTGGTAGAAAAAGGTGCGCAAGCAACAGTAAAAACCACAGCCTTAAAAGGATTGATGGCTGGAGTCAGTGCTTCAAGATCGACCTCCTCGTCCTCCACATCATCTTCCACCTAGTCTTCACCCCTGCCTTCCTTGTCGGTCTGCACACTTTCGAAAGCCCCAGCAGTTGGCACCTGTGTTTCGTCATCATCCGAGATGTGCTGTGATGGTCCTCCCATGTACTCATCTTGAAACATAAGTGGTTGAGCATCAGTGCACTCAATCTCTTCCACTTCTGGGGCAGGGCTAGGAGGTTGGCCTTGGGAAACCCTGCTAACAGAGTCATTAAAAAGCAGAAGAGACTGCTGCATGACTTGGGGCTCAGACTGCTTGGCTGATTTACAAGGGGGTGAGGTGAAGGACTGATGGACATGAGCTGCAGGTGCCAACTCTGATCTTTCAGCAGGAGACTGGGTGGGAGAAAATGTGAAGGAACTGGAGGCACTGTCACAACCCAATCGACTATCGCCTGTACTTGTTCTGGCCTCGCCATTCGTAGGCTGCATTAGGCCCGACCACATACCGCTGAAGGAAGGTGTTTCACTTGATGCGTGTAGCTGGCACAGATCGACCACGTCCTCTCCCTGCAACAGGAGCTCCACCAGCAGCACCACGACCAGGGCCACGTCCCTTATTAGACGCTCTCCTCATATTTCTCAAATTTAGGATCTTGCCCAAAATGGGTGTTTTTTTAATAACAGAATAGAACAACAGCATCTAACGCATGTATCTCACAATGAAAGATGCAGCAAAGGATGCACTTTTTTTTTTGCCCTAAATAGGTGTTTTTTTTTATACCAGAATAGCACAGCAGTATCTAAAGGGTGTATCTCACAATGACAGATGCAGCAAAGGCTGCAAATATATATATTTTTGCCCTAAATAGGTGTTTTTTAATAGCAGAATAGAACAACAGTATCTGAAGGGTGTATCTCAAACGTAAAGATGCAGACAAGGCGACAAATTAAGATTTTTGGCCAAAATGGGTGTTTATTTAATACCAGAATAGCACAGCAGTATGTAAAGGGTGTATCTCACAATGACAGATGCAGCAAAGGTTTTTTGAATAACAGAATATGACAGCAATATATAAAGCTTGAATTTCACACGCACAGATGCAGCAATGGCTGTAAAATTGTGTATTTTGCCCAAAAAGAGTGTTTTTAAAACCCAGAAGATTATAGCTGTATTTCTAGCTTAAATTGTACACTGACTAATGCGGCAGAGGCCCAAGATGGAGGTTATTGCCCAAAATTTATGTTTTTTCAAAGCAGGAAAATGTTTTAAGTATTTCAAGCTTGTTTTAACAATAACAGGTGCAGAAAAGGCTGCAATATTAAGTATTTTGCCCAAAAAGGGTGTTTTTATTAATAACAGAATATGACAGCAGTATATAACGCTTGAATTTCACACATACAGATGCAGCAAGGGCTGTAAAAATGGGTATTTTGCCCAAAAAGTGTGTTTTTTTAAATAACAGAATATGACAGCAGTATATACCGCTTGAATTTCACACATACAGTTGCAGCAAGGGCTGTAAAATTTTGTATTTTGCCCGAAAAGGTTGTTTTTTAAAACCCAGGAAATTTTTGCTGTATTTCTAGCTTAAATTGCACACTGACTAATGCGGCAGAGGCCCAAATGGAGTGTATTGCCAAAAATTTGTGTTTTTTCAAAGCCTGAAAATGATTGAAGTATTTCAAGCTTGTTTCAAAAATAACAGATGCAGCAAAGACTGTAATATTAAGTACTTTGCCCAAATTTTTTTTTTACTAACAGAATATGACAGCAATATATAATGCTTGAATTTCACATGTACAGAAGCAGCAAGGGCTGTATAATTGAGTATTTTGCCCCAAAATGTTGTTTTTTGGAAACCCAGATTATTATTGCAGCATTTCAAGCTTGGATTTCAATGTCACAAAAGCACATATGCAGTGCTGGTGCACTGAGGTTGCATAAAATAGCCGCCGCCACCCACTTAACTAACAGACGGATCAAAGTTCTTTTTCTGTGTCACTGGGATCAGGGCAGAGTTTAAATATTGTGCACCAAACCTACAAAACTAAATTTATGTAGATCGCTGAGTTCACAAGCACTTCTGATTAAAGATTCTGTCCTATTCTCTCCCTCACAGCAGCAGCATCCTCTCCATACACTAGTAAGAGCAGAGTTACGTGCAGCACTACGTGACTCCAGCTTATATAGAGGTTGGGTCACATGCTGCACTGGCCAATCACAGCCATGCCATTAGTAGGCATGGCTGTGATGGCTTCTAAGGGCACAGAGTTAAACGCTTGTTTATTGGCTGCTCTGCACTGTACCCAAAGTCAAACTTTTACTGAAATCTTTGGGTTCGGATACGGGGTCCAAAAATCCTAAAGTTCGGTACGAACCCGAACCTTACAGTTCGGGTTCGCTCAACCCTAGAAGTGACAAAAGTCATATTTGCTTAAAATGGCCTGGGTAGAAAGGTGCAAAATGGCCCAGTCATTAAGGGGTGAATTTGCATTTGTTAAGAGTTCTTAGATGTTTGTCTTAATTCTGAACATTGTATGATTACAGGGGTTCCACTTCCCTCTGTACAGCGCAGGCTTTCTTCAGAGGATATGGTGGGGTTGTGCTCTCGGCATTGGAGAAGTAGGAGGAGGATGGAGAGCATGCTGGCCCCTCCGAGCATGCAGATGCTCCACCACGACCTGATGTGGACGAGAGGGAGCTTGAGAAAGGGAAATCACATCCAAGGGAGGTCAATGGCTGAACTCTGATTGGGTGGTGATGGTGGGTCAAGTTATTAAAGCAGTAGAATCCAAGGAAGGCAGCAGGCGCGCGGCAACTACCCACTCCCGACTTAGGGAGGTAGTGACGATAAATAATACTACAGGACTCTTAAGATGCCCTGTTATTTGAATGAGTAATAAAAAATTACAGGGAATGTCACTGCAGTATTTTGGATTAGGAAACGTTATACAGGAGAGACCCTGCTGCCGCTTTGTTGACTCTAGATAACTTCTGCCTGATTGCACGTCCCCGTGACATCCACGATCTATTTGGATATCTTCCCTATCAACTTTCGGTGTTCTTTTATGCGCCTACCATGGTGATCACCGATAAAAGGGAATCATAGTTGGATTTCGGAGAGTGAGCTTGACAAACGGCTACAGCTACTACTTCAAAGCAAGGCAGCATGAGTTGCGGGCCTGCATGTGAGCTGAACTAGTAAAAGATTTTAGGTGCGGGCCTGCTGGTGAGCTGAGGTGGAATCGACAAACCCAACTTGAATTTGATGGCTGCATTAATCTGCAGGTGACGGTGATACAGCTGCACAGATTGTTTCCATCTGCATCTTTCTAAGCAATCTATGGCCTTAGTCTTTTATCCAGAATCAGTCATTGTGCCACCTCCACACCATGTCACCTTGCCACTCACTTTTATCACCATGCTGCTGCTGATGCTGCTTAAAAGGCCTTAAACTGATCACCAGGCCCACAATTTAATTAAGGTTTTGGAATCGATAAACCCAACTTGCTTTTGTGGGCTGCATCAGTGGCGTAGCTAAAATTGACTGGGCCCCACAGCAAATTTTTGAATGGGGCTGCATTCCACAGTAATTTTTTAGCAACCCCTTCCTTTCATGCTGCCCCTATTCCTGTGGCTAGTAAAGATCGCTCTCTCAGACCAGGGTCGGCTGCTGTTCCATCAGTTTTTTACACTGTCTATACTGTCACTATATATAATGTCATTGTGTAATACTGTTGAGGGGGCCCTGACCAAATCCTTTAGTCCTCCTCCTCCTGGATTGGCCCCTTCTGGGTCAGGGCCCCAAAGCTGCAGCTTCCCCTGCTTCCCCTATAGCTACAGCCCGGGTCTGCATTAATCTGCAGGTGACTGTGATACAGCTCCACAGATGGCCTCAGTCTTTTATCCAGACTCAGTCATTGTGACACTATGTGGACTCCTCATGTTGCTATCTCCACACCATGTCACCTTGCCACTCATTTTTCTCACTATGCTGCTGCTGATGCAGCTTAAAAGGGCTTAAAGTGATTACCAGGCTCACAATCTAATTAGGGTTTTACGCACAAAACCAAAGCAAAAAATTGATTTTATAGTAAAAATTGATTGAAAACATTCTTTCCTGTATATTAACTTTATATAAAGTGCAAGTCCTGCCAAAAATTACAATGAAGAGGCATTCCGATACAACCTGTAACCTGTATATCACATAAAGGAGGATATAACAAAATAGCAAAGTGTCACAGAAGGTGTACAAAAACTAGAAGACACAAAATGAAGATCCGACTGACCGGATCCAAAACTAAGGAACCAGAG